>NC_047508.1:1330398-1646772 GCF_902827115.2 Pseudochaenichthys georgianus | reverse complement strand
ATGTGTGTATAATAGGAAGATGAATCCACGAGGATGTCCATCCAGGACCTATGATCCATGACTCTGGATCCCGGCGTATATATACACCAAAAGAAAGAAATGGGGGAAGCTGGGTTAATGGAACATGAGAGTACACAGGTATAGACAGAGAGAAGGAAGAAGTAAGATGTCCCCCGACAAACTAAGCCTATATCAGCAAAACTAGGGGCTGAATCTAATCAGCCCTATAAGCTTTATCAAAAAGGAAGGTCTTAAGCGCACTCTTAAAAACGGATAGGGTGTCTGCCGCCCGAACACAAACTGGAAGCTGATTCCACAAATGTGGAGCTTGATAAGAAAAGGCTCTGGCTCCCATTGTACTTTTAGAGACTCTAGGAACAACCAACAACCCTGCATTCTTGGAACGCAATGCCCTAGTAGGACAGTAGGGTATAATGAGTTATTTAAGGTAAGATGGCGCCTGCCCATTAAGGGCTTTGTAGGCGAGAAGAAGAATTTTAAATGATATCCTGTGTTCTATAGGGAGCCAGTGTAAGGCAGCCAGAACAGGAGTAATGTGGTCCCTTTTCCTAACTCTGGTTAGTACACGAGCTGCAGCATTTTGAATCAGCTGAAGCGACTTGACTGACTTCTTGGTACTCCCTGATAATAAGGAGTTACAATAATCCAGCCTTGAAGTAACAAATGCATGGACTAGTTTCTCCGCATCGTTTTGAGGCAAGATATGCCTGATTTTTGCAATGTTACGTAGATGGAAGTAGGCGGTCCTTGAAATTGATTTTATGTGGGCGTTAAAGTATAAATCCTGATCAAATATAACACCAAGATTCCTAACAGTCTCACTGGAGGCCAAATTAATGCCATCCATAGTTAGTATATCTTTAGATAATTTGTTTCGTAGATTATTCGGGCCAAGTACAATAACTTCCTTTTTGGTCGTGTTTAACATCAAAAGGTTTTTAAGTCCTTGAGACAGTCTTGAATTTTATTTAGATGATTAATTTCATCAGGCTTGATTGATACATATAGTTGAGTATCATCCGCATAACAATGAAAGTTTACAGAATGATTCCTTATAATATTGCCTAACGGAAGCATATATAATGTGAACAAAATAGGTCCGAGCACTGAGCCCTGTGGCACTCCATGGCTAACTTTGGTTTGCGTGGAAGATTCATCGTTAACACGTACAAACTGAGAGCGTTCAGATAGATAGGACCTAAACCAGCCTAAAGCAGTTCCCTGTATGCCAACTAAGTGCTCTAGTCTTTGCAATAGGATATCATGGTCGATAGTATCAAATGCAGCACTGAGATCGAGCAAAACAAGAAGAGAGACAAGTCCCTTGTCTGAGGCTATTAGAATGTCATTTGTGACTTTAACCAGAGCTGTCTCTGTGCTATGATGTGTTCTAAAGCCAGACTGAAAATCTTCAAATAAATCATTGTTTCTTAAGTAATCACACAACTGTTTGCGACTGCTTTCTCAAGAATCTTTGAGAGGAACGGAAGATTAGAAATAGGTCTATAGTTGGCTAAAACCTCTGGATCGAGGTTGTGCTTTTTAAGAAGCGGTTTTATCACTGCTACTTTGAATGATTGTGGAACATAGCCTGATAATAAAGACATATTCATAATATTTAATAAAGAAGTGTTAATTAATGGAAAAACTTCCTTCAACAGCTTAGTTGGAATTGGGTCTAACATGCACGTTGATGGTTTAGAAGAGAGAATCATTGAATTTAATTGTTCAAGGTTAATGGCTGAAAAGCATTCTAGTTTACTATCTAGTGTAATATTAGAACTTACGTTTCCGGGAGCTGTTGATAACACTATACTGGTCAAAGGCAAGAGGTCATTCATTTTGTTTCTAAAAGTAACCATTTTATCGTTAAAAAAGCACATACAATCATTACTGATTGTATGTGCTATGGGAATAGAAGGCTCAATGGAGCTGTGGCTCTCTATCAGCCTGGTGCTGACAGTGCTTTCATTTAATTTAATTTCAAACCTTTATTTAACCAGATTGGTCCCATTGAGATCATAGATCTATTTTTCAAGGGAGACCTGCAGCAAATAGGTTCCACATGAAACATAAAACAATAAAGGACATTATACATTATATTTACAGGATACATGTACATAGTTATAGACATTTACAAGTGCCCATAGTATCAAAGAGCATTTCCTTTAGCCTAGCTTTAAAAACATGCAGAGGAATGAGATTGCTCAGTTTCAATTCTTGCTGAAGATTGTTCCAAGCAAGTGGAGCTGCGCACATAAAAGCTGTCTTACGTAAGTCAGTCCTTGCTCTTGGCACATCTAACAAGACTACATCATGTGATCTCAGACAATAGCTGCTTGCAACTCTCTGTGTTATCAGAGAGCAGATATAATACGGGAGTTTACCCAACAAAGCTTTATAAATAAACGTGTACCAATGACTAAGCCTCTTTACAGTAAGTGATGGCAGACCTGCCTTGGCATACAGGGTACAGTGATGAGTAAGTACTTTACAATTTGTTACAAATCTCAGTGCGCTGTGATAGGCGGCATCTAACTTGTTCAGGCAATAGGCAGGTGCATTCATATAGATCAGATCACCATAGTCTAGCACAGGTCAAAAGGTCACAGAGCCTTTTCCTGGCCTCAAGCGAGAAACAGGACTTGTTCCTGTAGAAAAAACCTAGTCTAACCCTCAGCTTTTTAAGCAGGTTATTGACATGAAGTTTAAAAGTAAGACAATCATCAAGCCAGATACCTAGGTATTTATAACAGGTAACCACTTCTAGTACTTGTCCTTGCATAGTAACAATATCCAAAACAGGCTCTGGTGTCTTTTTAGCTTTTGAAAATAGCATTACCTTGGTTTTATCAACATTTAAAAGAAGCTTAAGCTCAGCGAGCTGAGTCTGAATAATGTTAAAAACAGCCTGTAATTTAACACCAGCCTATTTAATGGAGGGACCTGCACAATACATCACGGTATCATCCGCATAGAAATGTAAAGTAGCTTCTTCCACATTTTCACCTAAACTGTTGATGTAGATGGAGAATAAAAGTGGACCTAAAACAGAACCTTGTGGAACACCATTAGCAATGTTTAACCACTCAGAAGACAGCCCATCAAAGTGAACACATTGGGACCTTTCAGAGAGGTAGTTCACAAACCACCCCACTGCATGGCTGGATATGCCAATACTGAGTAGCCTCTGCTTTAAGATGCGATGGTCGACGGTATCAAACGCTTTGGAAAGGTCAATAAATAGAGCTGCACAACTCTGCTTATTATCTAAAATACTCGTAATGTCATTCACCACTTTCATTGTCGCAGTGATGGTGCTATGTTGCTTTCTGAAGCCTGACTGATGTTTAGACAGGATGTCATTTGTACATAAAAACTCCTTTACCTGTTCACTCACTAAGCGTTCAAGAACCTTAGCCAGAACTGACAATTTAGAGATTGGCCTATAGTTATTTAAAATAGTTGCCTCCCCTCCTTTTAGCAAAGGCAAGACATAAGCTGACTTCCATACTTTTGGAATTGTGTTTGAGCTGAGGGAGAGGTTAAAAAGAGTAGTGAGAGGAAGAGCAATAACATCTGCAGCTATCTTTAAAAAGAAAGGCTCTACGTTGTCCGGGCCAGCTGGTTTCCTAGGATCTAGCTTGGTTAAGGCTTCATGAACAACATTAACAGTAAAAGGAGTAAAACTAAAAGGGTTTTCCAGACCACATTGTTCAGAGTCACGGATTGGGGTGTTCACAGAAGCAGAGTTAGAAACATAATCAAACATAGACCCGCAGGACACAAAATGCTCATTAAAGCAATTTAGCATAGTGGCCCTGTCCGATATAGAGCCAGATGCTGTGGTAAGGCACGGAGGTAGCTCATTACGGATCTCACCGGTGGATATCGATTTTATGGCTTCCCAAATGTTCCTAGGATTATTTAGGTTTTCTGTGGTAATTGACAAATAGTACTTCGACTTTGCACTTTTGACATTTGAAGTGAAGCTATTCCTTAGCTGCCTAAAACGCAGCCATTCTACCTCTGAGCCTGATTTCCTAGCCTTTGCCCAGGCCTTGTTTCTCTCATGAAGGAGACTGGACAGTTCAGCAGAAAACCAAGGATTGTCTCGTCCCTTCACTCTGAATGTACGCAGGGGTGCATGTCTATCAATGATCTCCATAAAACCAAGATAAAAATAAGACCATGCGGTTTCTACATCAGCACACAGATCAATTGTACCCCATCAAACCCAAACAGATCATGCACAAAACCCTGCTCCACAAAATGTTTTTGTCTCTCTTAATGATAATGCGAGGTTTAAACCTTTTGGACCTTAGTGTCCCTAATTGTGGCTACAACACAGTGATCTCTCAGATCATTTGCAAATACTCCCACAGATGAATATTTATGGGGAACATTAGTTAAAATGAGATCAATTAGGGAGGATTTATTAGGGGACTTAATGTTAGGGCGAGTAGGACTGTCCACAATCTGAGTAACATTTAAAGAGAAACAAAGGTTTTTAAAATCCTCTGACACTGCAGTTAACCAGTCCCGGTTAAAATCTCCAAGTAGCACTATGTCCTTGTAGTCTAGTTGTGATAAAAGATTTGCTAGTGAAGACAAGGAGTCTTTGACAGCTGAGAGGGGTCTGTAACAACTCACCACCATGACCTGTTGACCCTTTGCCACTTCTATATTTATGGCTAAACATTCAAATTGCTTACTGATCGATTTGGAAACTAATGTGGTTCCACTGAACTTATTCTTAACATAAATGGCAACGCCACCACCTTTATTAGGCCGGTCGGTACGATACACATTAAAATCATTTAAGGCAATGTCAGAGGCCAAAATAGATTTGTTTAGCCATGTTTCTGATAAAACAATGACGTCAGCGTCAGTCGAGCCCAGATACGGACACAATCTAGTTTACCGAACAGACTGCGCACATTCAAGTGGATGAAACCCAACCCAGACCGAGCTTTAACATCAGCAGGAGTAGCGATCTGACTACTACTACTGGGCGGACCAGGGTTAGGTTGTACATTTCCTGACAGTAATAACAACAACAAAAACAGGCATCTTTTCCTCTTAAACGACACACATACATTGTCCTCTACTTTAGAAACACCGGAAAAGTCTGCGAGAGTGTGATTAGAGCTTAAGAAGCAGTCCTGAATAATCATCATCGCAGGAAAACAAAAAAGACAAACATATTTTGTCGAGCAGATTGTCTGTGACAAGGCAACCGGTAATTGTTTGAGCAACACATCCGAACCTTTGCAGGGGATGCCCACTGCGGGTGGCAGAACAGACCTGAATCCAGTAGACTTCTCAGAATGACTAGAGATCTTCTCATAGTCCAAAACAGATAACAGGCACAGCAGAATCCCGATATGGGCCATTTTCCCAGACCAGCACACAGTATCCGCGATGTTCCTGGAGCAAAATCAGCACAGCAGCAAAGGACAGGCGAAAACAGCAGCGTGGAAGCGCTCCGGTCCCTCCGTGGTATCCCCGGGGTGAAAGCAGGCCTCTGCAACAGCAGAACCAGGACAGGTGGAAAGCAGGCCCCAGCGGTGGTAAAATCCTCCTCCGTAAAGCAGCACACGCCCGGCGGAAGCAGGCCAAGCCCGAAGCGTGGATCCACTCCGTCTCTCCGCGACGAATACGGGGTAAAAACCTCTCCAGTGCAGCCGTATTCTACAGGTGGGAGCAGGCCTCCGTAGATCGCAGATCGCAGGCAGCAGGCAGCAACAGGTGGAGCCGCTCCGTCTCTTCGCGACGAGCAGGCCTCCGTAAATCGCAGATCACATGCAGCAACAGGTGGAGCCGCTCCGTCTCTTCGCGACGTCTCCGGAGGAAAAACACCTCAGTACAGCCGTACTCGACAGGTGGGAGTTGGCCTCGGCAGATCGCAAACAACTAAAACTACTACTAAGTAGGGATGGCTAAAAGTTTGTAAGCAGGAGAGCTAGATGCTAACAGGTAGTGCGAGCCTGTAGAAATTACGACTGCCTCCAATGCCAGCGGTTTACGGTTGGGTTAGGTATGGGCAATATATTGATGCTGAAAATAAATCTTGCATTATTCTTATTCTCATCTATTAATGAAGAGTAGTAGGCTGCTCTCGCTTTACGCAGTGCTTTCTTATATTCATTGAGAGTAATATGCCAAATTAAATGAGATTCTTCAAGTTTAGTGGAACGCCATATCCTTTCAAGTTGTCTAGACTTTTGCGGGTTTCGGCATTATGCCATGGAGCTAATCTATGTTGTTTTATTTTCTTCTTTTTCAAAGGAGCAACAGAGTCTAATTTTATTCGCAGCGCATCTATAGCACTATCAACAACATGATCAATTTGGGGTGGTGTACATTTTGTATAATTTTCCTCCCCTACATGCAGACATGCTATCGAGTTAAGTATTGGTGGAATCTCTTCCTTAAATGTGGCTATAGCACTAACAGATAGGTTTCTGCTGCAGGAGCTAAAAACTCAGTGCTGCGTTTGACACTGTTGTGTGGCTTGATATTGAGAAAGAAAAAGGTTGATGAACGCAGTGAGAATGGGTCTGCAGAGAGAATTTCGCCGCAATCCCAACTGTCTGTTATCAGCCTGCAGCCAGGGAGGAGAAATCAGCAGAGCTGCATGCACTGAGTGTGTGAGGAAGTCCGTGGATTGGTCAATTTGGACCAATCAGCGAGGGCTTAACGTAACGGCTCCGCGGACGTAACGTAACGGCTCCACAGATTGGTCCATTTCGTTCCGGGGACGACATGACATCATGATGTCCCCGGAAGAATCAAATGGACAGTGACGTATCTCCAACGAGGCGTTTTGGGGAGGTATTTTCTGTTTTAGAGTTTTACTCGCTACAGGGTGTACTTTGAGGGTTTTGACTCTGCAGACCGCTTACATGCATAAAAACCTTCATAACACACAAGGGGATGGGTAATAACCAGAAAAGCATGACATGTCACCTTTAAATGAAATAACTGAAAGTACACAAGAGAAACAAAATGAGATAAAAAAGAATTACTTACAAAATATACAAAATGCAGAATTTTGTAAACACACAAGACAACGAAAATAAAATAAAACAAACCCTACCCTCCCTCCCAGACATATAAACACACACAGACAAAGACATACACACATAAGGTGTTGGGTGCCAGCACTCCATCAGCGCTATCAGACAGGAGTGTATACCATCACACACACACACACACACACACACACACACACACACACACACACACACACACACACACACACACACACACACACACACACACACACACACACACACAGGGAAACGCAAAGGTCGCAATTGAAAAGGCTGTGGATTATGGAAAGGGAGAACTCATTCTAAAAGATCTTTGAAGGAATCGACTGCAGCGCGCCAATTGTTTATATTAGTGTCATTTGTCCTATTTATTCGGGCAGTTGACAACTCTAGGTAAACAACATCCGGCGATGCAAGGACCCAGTGTCTGAAGGTGAGGGAATTAGGAGCAGTGTTGGGTGTAACGCGTTACAAAAGTAACGGAGTTACAGTAATATATTACTTTATGCTGTAACGAAGTAATGTAACGCATTACTAATGAAATGTGGGTAATATATTACCCGTTACAATGCTCAGTAACGCAGTTACAACACATTTTAACCCGAAATTAAATGGTGTTTTGTTTTTTAACAATGTACTAACATAGCGAGACATTCCGACACCAGACAAATTGTGCGGGTAGATTAGTAAACCTGGTGTTTACTCTTCAGGCTTCGCGCCGGGATCTTCGGGGCAGTTGAATGTTATGCACCCTCTATTCAAAAAAGAGAACGGAGCAAAAAATACTAACAACAAATTGTGTCAGGTGCGCGTGACCTGCTCCGCTGCGCGTGCATCATTTCCAAAGTGCTTCCACAGCAGTGACACACATCTGTGGATAATCATTTATACGAACATGGTTAAAGCAACCATCACTAAACGCCAGCAACACTGCATCTACTGCAGACCGTAGCAACAGGTCAGATGGGGACATCACGTGACCCTCCGTTGTGGACACTAGCTGACTCCCGCCTGACTCGCCGCCCTCAACCGCGGAGCAGCAGTCTTCATCGCCCGAAACACCGCCGCCCCTCTGCGGCCCGCAGGTGCCACCCAGGATACCACGGCAAAACAGAGCCTGCCCAGGTATATCTAAACAAGTACCCGCCTGCACAGTGGGGTTACAGTAGGTGGTCATTTTGCAGCTCGTGGTATACAAATAGACAAGGGCTAGAATATGTGAAAATAGTGCCATATTCTGCCATGCCTGTAGAAATGTTGGGTTAAAAAGAATGCATACAATAGCACAGATGCCTTCACCACGAATGGCTACAGAAAGATCTCATATCCCAAGCTTATCAACGAGCTAATGTTGCAGCTGAAATGATCTCCAGGTCACAAAGTCAACCTCACATGATGATGTGATACCAGTTCTCAAGCACAGTAAATATTCTCTTCCCAGAGTATGGGACCAAAGTGATGATTTAGTAGGCTACATGGTTTTAATAATACTTTTGATTTTCAATGTTTGCCATTTCAAACCATGAGCTGGTTCAAATAATATGTGCCTTGATTTATGTTCTCATTTGTTTTATCAGTACAGCTTTGAAGCTTTTGTGCTTTTCTTTGTCACAGTCCACTTTGGACTGTATGAAATATTTCAGGATTGCACTTTAACTCACTTGAAATGTTCTCACTTGCTTGGTTTCAAAACATAACAAATGCCATAATCTGTTCATTGGGGACCATCAATGCTAATTTTCATTGCTGTTTCCGGCCACTATTACTCATGTAAACCTACTACTGCTGCGCCCCCTGTAACCTCAGATTCACCCTGAGTCATTTTGTTCTGGAACCGGGCCTGTATGGCCATATGCTAAACACACTACAGAGGCCATTCCGTGTCCTGTTAGTGTTTACTTCCTGTCTGCCTTCTTCTGGTGATTTATCTGACGTCCAACCTATTTTCCTTTCTCTTTTTTGATCCTCCTTAGCAACCTTCATTATAGTCCTTGACAGTGGTCTGTACTGCTGTATTAACAACGTGTCACATATGTTAAGAATTTACAATCAGAATCGAGTATTCAACTAACCCGTGTAATACAAGTTGTTAGTAGCCTTAAGGGCTTACACAGTTGTTATGCTAAACCACATCGCCCTTCATTGAATGTATAATGAGCTGCACTAAACTACATTTTAGCATTTAAAATACCTAGCCATTCTTTTGCGGTTATTTTGGTGAAAGTAACTAGAAAAGTAACTAAAGTTGTGTAACTCATTACATTTCAGAGACAGTAATTTTGTAATGTAACTTATTACTTTCAAAAGAGAGTAATAAGTAATATGTAATATATTACATTTTGGAAGTAACTTGCCCAACACTGATTAGGAGGCTTCCATCGAACCGCAACCATCTTTTTTGCAGCTGTTAGGCCAGCAAGTAAGATGCGCATCTTAAGCTTGGTGATATTGAGCTTTGACAGATCATTCAATAGTAGAGCGGGTGCAGTCACCGGCATGTCACTGAGAGCACACGTGACATGCCAGAAGCCACTTTAGTCCAGAATAGGGCAACTGGGGGACAGTCCCACATCATGTGCATAAACTACATGAGGGATCGTCTATCATTTTCATACAGTGAAGTTTACGCGGGGTAAGATATGTTCTGTGGACATAGTTAAAGTGGATCTGTTGGTGATCGGGATTCCGAGAAGCTTCTTTTATGCTTGACCAAACACCCTCCCAACTGAAATCAGGGTCTAACACTGGGCAGTCACGTCTCCATACTATGTCCAGCTGTAGGTTATCGTAGGAAGCCTCCAGAAAGAAATTATACAGTGTAGACACCATACCCCTGTTTTTCCCTACAGTAAACAACTTATAAAGAGAATGAACGGGTATAGGTTGTTGCCATGGGACACCATGTGCCTTGAGAGCAGATCTGAGCTGCAAATAGAAGAAAAACGAGCTCCCTGGCAGATTGAACGCACTCTTGATTTCTTGAAAGGAGCACAAGCCCCTGTTATCATAAATGTCACTCAAGTGGTGAATACTGCTGTTGCTCCAATGAGAGGATGAGACAGGCCTCCCACCAATGAGCAGAGCTTTATTATTAAATATAGGAGAAAGTGTGTGCCACTTGAGGGAATCTTACACTGTGATTCAGATGTGCGCCATATCTTGATGAGATGTGAAACTATAGGGCCAAAGCGTAGTTGACATTGCCTATTTGTTAAATTGGCAAAAAGGATATCCTGCAGGTTCCAAGGTTGTACGATATTTTCCTCTATATTACGCCAAGAAACTGAAGCATTAGGGTTAAGCCACACCAGTAACGGACGAAGCACAAATGACCAAAAATACAATTTAAAATTAGGCACCGCCAGACCACCACCTTCCCTCCTCCTCTGTATAGTGGATAATTTCAGTCGTGGACGCTTTGAATTCCAGATAAAGCGCGAAATAAGAGAGTGGATTTTTTTCCAATAGTCAACCGGGGGTGAGAGGGGGATCATTGAGCTGACAAAATTAATCCTGGGTAAAATGTTCATTTTGACTATAGATATTCGGGCCCGAAGACTTTCCAAATCCACCTTAATCCTGTTCCATGCTTCTGAGTAATTATATGTTACAATACGATTTAAAGATGGGAACATTTCTATCCCAAGATATTTAAAGTGCTGGACAACTGGGACATTGGGTGGAGATTGAAGCATTTTAGCTGACTCATTAAGGGGTAAGAGGGCAGATTTAGACCAGTAATCCTAAAGCCAGAGAGACAACCAAACTCCTCACAAATAGATAACAATACAGGCATAGATTGAGTCGGTTTCTCCATGAAAACCAGAATATCATCTGCGTATAGCGCCACCTGATGGTGAGTGTCACGAACAGAAATCGGATGTATACTAGGGGATTGGCGTATCATTTGGGCTAGAGGTTCAAGGGAGAGTGCAAAGAGTGCTGGGCTCAGTGGACATCCCTGATGGGAAGATCTAGAAACAGGGAATAACGCGGAGGATAATTGCCCAGTGAGCACCAGAGCTGAGGATTAGAGTACAGCACCTTAACCATATGTATAAAGCCATTACCAAAACCCATTTTCTCCAGCACAGACCACAGAAAGGACCACTCTAGTCTGTCAAAGGCTTTCATTGCATCAAGAGACAGCACCGCTGCCGGGTCTTTTTTGTCTACTGAAGAATCTATTATATGGAGAAGACGTCTAACATTATCAGCAGCTAGCCTTGACTTTATAAACCCAGTCTGATCACAGTTAACTAAAATTGGCATATAATCCTGAATGCGCCTGGCAAGCACTTTTGCAAATATTTTAGATCTGAATTTAATAAACTTAGAGGCCTGTAACTAGCACAATCTGTCGGGTCCTTATCCTTCTTTAAGAGCAAGGAAATCAAGGCTATGTTCACGTCCCTCGAGAAACTGCCTTTATCTATTGAATACATTATCATATCCAAAAGTAGTGGACCCAGTTTATCCCAAAATGCTACGTAAAATTCGGGAGGTATCCCATCTAAACCTGGTGATTTGTTTCGTTGCATGTTGCGTACTGCATCTTTTGATTCCTCTAAGGAAATGGGATCATCAAGATGGGTGGAATCAGTGACTGCAAGCTGTGGTAAGTCTAGCTGACCGAGAAAGGCGTCACATCTATTCTTGTCCAACTGAACCTCTGACTTATATAAATTGGAATAAAAGGTTTGAAAAGTCTCATTTATTTGATTTGGCTCAGTTGTGACATTACCATTTAAAGATGTAATGGAGGGAATATCTGCAAAGTGCTCACTACCCCAGTGAGATGATAGTGAACTGTTAATGAACTTGTCATGAAAAGTTCATGATATATTAGTGAACCATATTCATGAACAGCTCATAAACAGCTCATAAACAGCTCATAACAAAGTTGATGAACTGTTCATGAAAGTGACATGAACATTAAATGGCACTAGGGCAGTTCATGAACTACTCATGAAACTCCTGTGCTGGAATGGTTCATGAACAATTCATGGAATATGGTTTTCGGCAGTTTCATGAACAATTCATGAAATGGAGTTTTCAGTGAGTGTGTAGGGATATTCAACCAAGAACATTTCAAGAATTGTTCATGAACATATCAAGAACTGTTCATAACAACTTCATGAACCGTTCATGAACAGTTCATACCCAGTCACTGAATATAATTCAATGGCTGGCTATGAACTGTTCATGAACTGTTCATGAACCACTGACTGTGGGTCAATTGCAGTGATGTACCTGAACGCGTTCAATGAACGATCGTTCATGAACGCGTTCATATTTTGGGCGAACGTGAACTGAACGTACTGTATTTCCGCTAGATGAACGTAATTGAGAACGCGTTCATTATCAGCACTGTATAACGGCGTTCAAAAGTGCGTTCATTCTCAGCACTGTATTATAACGGCGTTCAAAAGTGTGCCAGATTTCAAATGCCTTTCAGCCGAAAACCCAGTTAAAACACACCGTAAACAGGCTTCAAAATAATGCGGAAAACCACCCAATCTGGCAACAGCAAGCTGCCTGTGACGCGTACGCGCCTATCACCCCTGGCTGTCGCACTAAAATATAAATATACTAAATATATCAGACTCCTCACAAGAAACAATGTGGAACCGCGGAACCGGCGAGCATTGAATGAAGTATGGACGAAGCCGAGAGCAGCTGCAGCAGCACTCGCTCAGAGTGAGACTCTACGGCAGGGGTGGGGAACCTCCGGCCTCCGGGCCGTAAACGGCCCGCGAGACAATTTGGTACGGCTCTCGAGGTAATTTATAAACACACGCAAAAAATAAAAAATGAAAGAAATCTAGACCGCAAACAAATTAAACAAGCGAGTGCCTGTTTTTCCTGGCCAAGGTTAGGGTCCTTGAACACAACACGAGCCGAACGTGTTATCACGTGGTATATGTCTCGACTGACAGGGGTGCAGTTCTGACGGAGAGCACCAGAACGCCACTCCAGCACTTCAGAAATTGCAGTACCGATAAATCCATACACATGCCGCAGTTTCTGCGTGTCTGTGTCTTTAGTTGAAAGCCCAGTGGCGATCTGCTCATCTGTCATACTGATCAGACAGTCAATAACTGTGTTGTTATCATTAGCATCTGGTTAGCTAGCTATGCTAACGAATATAAGAAGCTTTTTCTACAACCAGTGAGGCAAAGGCACATCTTTATATGATCATTATAGTTATCAAAAAAATAAGAGAATAAAGTAAACAGGTATAAAATACTATATGACAGTTATTAATAAAGAAGAATACAGTTTGAAAGGGGAGTGATTTGTCAAATATCCATAAATTAAAAGAAAATCTGTTTACAGTTGTGTTTGGGTGTTGAGCGATGTGTCCATAGATCTCCTAATGTTGCTCTCAAAGTGCACCAGATTGATGCTTTTAACTTCAACATTTAAAAAAAAATCTTCCCAGGGGAGCATGCCCTCCGGACCCCCCTAGAGGAGGTTAGGTCCCCCCCCCACTTAAATCATGTTCACATGGATAGGAAACTAAATACATTTGCACACATCTTGTGTCCATATCTTTCTGTTTTGGTGGTCACGCCACACCGTGCACGTGCATCCATACGTGAGTCATGGTGAGATATCTGGATTCAGAGGTTGCTTTTTCTTTGCACAGAATGAAATGAATGAGTTCTGATTTTAGTTTTTTTTATCCCCCTCTGAGGATATTGTAAACATTGAAATGGCCCATTAACATCGTACAGGAGACAAATAATAGCTCGCAGCAACTTATTGAAAAAAGAACTATGAACTATAAATTAGTTCATTTTTGAAACCATGAACTTTAGTTCAACATTTTGAATTATGAACTATGAACTGAACTAGTTCATTTTAAAATGTGTGAACTGTGAACTGAACTAGTTCATGTAGAAAGTGAACTTTCCCAACACTGGTCAATTGGCAACCATAGAAAACAACAATTATGTCAATCACAATGGAACTTTACTCAAATTAACAAACAAACAAACATACATGTATACAGGTGGAGCACTACAATTAATCCTATCACTATTTGAAGCAGTTCTTGACACTCAGCTGCACAACATTTGTTGTTACGGGTCCCAAAAGCTTGGGTACCACAGCAACAATAAATGATTTCTGTAGAAAACAGAAAAGTGCAGCAGCAATAATTATACACAGGATCCGGTTAATCGTCTGGAATGCTTCTTATTCAAAATTCAAAGTACACAGTTACATTCAAATAGCTGAACTTTACAAACATCACATTTCTCCATTTAAGTTATCTGTCTGTCACAGTCAATTACTGTATCTCAAGGAGAAATTCAACATAGTCAATATAAATTATTACATTACATTGCATTTAGCTGACGCTTTTATCCAAAGCGACTTACAATAAGTGCGTTCGACCAACAAAATACAAACTTGAAGAAAACAGAATCATATAAGTACATCAGGTTTCATAGAGCAAAAACATTTCAAGTGCTACTCAACTGGCTTTAGGTAAGCCAGTCCATAAGTGCTTTGTTAATAGTTCTATTGCTCGAAGTGGAGTCGAAAGAGATGAGTTTTCAGTCTCCCCCGGAAGATGTGTAAGCTATCTGCTGTCCTGATGTCAATGGGGAGCTCATTCAACCATTTTGGAGCCAGGATAGCAAACCCACGTGTTTTTGCTGATGGGAACTTGGGTCCCCTTCGCAGCGAGGGTGCAGCGAGCCGTTTGGTTGATGCAGAGCGGAGTGCACTTGCTGGGGTGTACGATTAACCATGTCCTTGATGTAGGAAGGGCCAGATCCATTCGCAGCATGGTACGCAAGTACCATTGTCTTGAAGTGGATTCTAGCAGTTACCGGAAGCCAGTGGAGGGAGCGGAGGAGCGGCGTGGTGTGGGAGAATTTAGGAAGGTTGAAGACCAGACGAGCCGCTGCATTCTGGATGAGCTGCAGGTCGGATGGCACATGCAGGTAGACCAGCCAGGAGGGAGTTGCAGTAGTTTAGGCGTGAGATGATGAGAGCCTGGACCAGAACCTGCGTTGCTTTCTGGGTCAGCTGGGGACGCATCCTCCTGATGTTGTAAAGCGTGTATCTGCAGCAGCGGGTTGTAGCAGCTATGTTTGCAGTGAAGGACAGGTTGTTATCTATAAACACATAACGCTATCAAATAATACTTTCTATCAATATATCTATCTTTACCAAATATAACATATTATGGAGATCACAAAAATACACTGTCAATGTTAATAAACAAAAAACAAGGCAATGTGCCTGCAAGACTGCACTCAGGTAAACAAAACATATTACCCGTGCGCAGCAGCTAACCTGCCTGCGAGCCTTCGATCAGGTCACATTTACCCAGGTGCAGCTGAAGCCTGCGAAAATGGCATCTATTGTTGCCGACAGTTTAGTATTTTTAAAATACCGTTACTATGTCAAACATGCTCAAAACCTTCTGACACACTCTCCTAAACATCTCCAACATCATATCTAATTCACACAAGTTAACATCGATCATTTTCATTATGTACTGACCTGTAGAAAACAGAAAAGTGGAGCAGCGATAATTATACACAGGATCCGGTTGATCGTCTGGATTGCTTCTGAGGAGGGGGCGGAAGTGTCCCCCCTAAGGTAACCCAGATGTCACCGCTCACCTGCCAAAGGTTCCACCTGGGCGCTACTTACTCGTACTGCTTCTCAAACAGTACAGATAAACCATAAAATGATATGAATGTCACCAAAACAGATAATGTTCAGTTTCAAATTCACTATTGTTTTGTTTTAAGATTAAAAGTTTTAAAAAAGAAAGAAATGTTCAAATAGTAGATGAATATTCAAGAGGTCTTTAAAAACATCACACTGATCATCAAAAGTTCATAAAATGCTCATGAATATTCCAAAATATTCTGAACTTGCCACAATCATCCAAAATTCATGAAATGCTCATAGTCATGAAAAGTTCATGAAATACTCATGCACACTTTTTGGGGTTTTAATTATAATGTTGTGATTGGCTGGATCATGAAAAGTTCATAAATTGCTCATAAAAGTCTGTCATGAGCAAAACAGGAACTTTATATGAATGAACAATGTTCATAAACATTTCATGAACTGCTCTTTAAAATGGTTCATGAGCATTTTAAGAATTTTGGTTCATGAACATGACAAGTGAACATATAATGAGTTGTTCATGAATGTTTCATGAGTGCTCATGAACAGCTCATAAAGTCATGAACTCCATCTCGCAGGGGCAGACCTGATTTTTGAAGCCAAGAGGTGACTGGGCCGAGACCCTTGGAAGTAATAGCGCTGCCTAACCCTATGTATTAGAAATTATGATCGTTGTTTCAAGATATCATTTATTTCCTTTTTGACAAGTTTACGTTTAGATGCTGTTTGTTTAGAGTAATTGTTCTGCAAAATGGAGTCAATCAAATTCTGCTTCCAAATCCCTCCCTACCATGAGCACTTCCATTACGTACTCCCATTAAAAGTGCATGAAATGTACAGGAATCTGTCCATTTCATCCACATTTGACGACGCGTCCAGGGTGGCTTTCTTACTCAGGAATTAGTGTCTGAAACCTGGGTAAGATTACTGTGAATACAGGGTGCACATGGCTTTATTACCCAGGAATTAGTGTGTGAAAGCTGGGTAAGTTTGCTGTGAATTTAGGGAGGATATGGCCATTTCATCCACACGTGACGACTCCCATTAAAAGTGCATGAAATGTACAGGAATCTGTCCATTTCATCCACATTTGACGACGCGTCCAGGGTGGCTTTCTTACCCAGGAATTAGTGTCTGAAACCTGGGTAAGATTACTGTGAATACAGGGTGCACATGGCTTTGTTACCCAGGAATTAGTGTGTGAAAGCTGGGTAAGATTGATGTGAATTTAGGGAGGATATGGCCATTTCATCCACACGTGACGACTCCCATTAAAAGTGCATGAAATGTACAGGAATCTGTCCATTTCATCCACATTCGACGACCCCATTAAAAGTGCATGAAATGTACAGGAATCTGTCCATTTCATCCACATTTGACGACCCTTTCTTACCCATTACGTACACCGACAAAGCCACCTCTTCGGGGCCGCTCCAAGACCCCCAAAACACGGACTAAGGAGCTCCAGGATTCCTCCCTACCATGAGCAAACAGGCTAATTCAGACTTCCATGAAATACACCGGGGAAAAGCACCTCTCTGTGGCCGCTCCAAGACCCCCAAAACACGGACTAAGGAGTTCCAGGATCTCTCCCTGACATGCGTACTTCCAGAACCTCGTGCACCTTGGGTCCCCGGGCCCCCGAACTTAAGCACTCCCCCACGGACTAAACCCAGATGATCACACCCTCAAGAAACTCGTGCCCCTGGTAACACTTAAAGGGGGTGGATTTTGCGGTGCTTTATCGTCCGCCCATCGGCATCCATATTCGGCCTTCTTCACAGCAGCACCACCCACCCTCCGGTGGAGGATGTTCTCATGGCCCTGGTAACACTTAAAGGGGGTGGATTTTGCGGTGCTTTATCGTCCGCCCATCGGCATCCATATTCGGCCTTCTTCACAGCAGCACCTGCCCTGCTGGAGGTTCACACTTTAACTGTTTTGACCCTCTTCTACCTTACACATTATCCCACACTTGAGCACTCCTCACTCGGACTAAACACCTCCATGCTACCACCAGAACCAGAACATCGTGCCCCTGGGGATCTTAAAGGGAAAAAACCCATATTGGGCTTTAAAAACAGAGGACAAAGTAAGTAATTTTAACAAACTTTATTTACAGAAATATATACATTGACACTATATTACAGGATAACATTATTCACTCACCTAGCACAAGGGGACTGAGTACAACAAAACATTGCATATTTACAAGTTGGTCACTGGCAACAGTGTCCGTATCGGGTGAAGTTGGTGCAGAGTATGGCACCCTCTCTTCACCCATGTCTGAGGGGCTGTGTTCGGCCAGTGAATGGTCCCTCTTCGCCGCTCTCCAAGCGTTGACATTTTTGGAGAATTCTTCATCTGACGTCTCGGCATCGGTGGAGTCTTGGTAGGGAGCGGGGCTGTGCTCCTCTCCAGAGCTGTCACTGTCGATGTCAATACCCGCCAAAGTGTCTTCATGTCCCGCTGCTGCTGCTGCTGCCGCCGCTGCTGCTTGCAGTGACTCTGTGAAGAGCAGCCGTATGTCCGCAGCCTCCTTCAAAGAAGGATTCTTGGCGTAAAATTTGTCTGCAGTTGCAGTGTTGTGACACATGAAATCACTCACTCTTTGGCGGTTGCCTTTGTCCTGAAACCTCTTCGCATTATCGGCGTGGACTGTGCGGAGGTCGGTGAAGTTAATGGGACCTTGTAGCCCCACATCAGCCCATGCCAACCTCAGGGAGTAGGCAAGGTTCCTGGACGGGTTCTTCCCCGCTGTGTATAGGAAGTAGCGGCTCTCGGTGCAGGTCAGCGTACCCTTGATTTCCAGCCACCTCTTCATCCATCCAAATTATTCTATGGTGAGGTACAGCTGCGCTTCCCCGAACGCGTTGGCCGTCTTGTGGTTGCTTACCTGTTATGACAGAGGTAGAGAGCGTCAATACAAGTATCAATCATGCATATAACTGCCAGAATAAATACATTTTTTAATAGCACTCACATGGATGAGGTAGCCGAAGGCAGTGCCAGTTGTATCCGTCTTTCGGACCTCGGCGTTGGTCATGTTGGAGTAGACCCCCGGACGGTGGCCATAAATACAGCTCCAATGGAGGGTCATGTACCCATAGAGGAGTATCCGGGTTGCGGTAGTCGGATTGCTGGCCATCACGTGCAGGAGCTGAGGGATGCGAGTTTTGGTCGAAGTCAAACATGCCATGATGTCGTTATGGCTCGGCAGACCTTCCATCTTGTCCCGCTTCACTTGCATCTGGTGGATAAGAACCTTCTTCTTCAGGGACTTCAGGATGGCAACAACTTCCCGTTTGATTAAAATCATGTCGTTTTGCTCCCCTTGCACGGTGTGTCGGCCATGTACTTGAGAAAGTGTGATATATTTTTGATATAGAAGTCGGAGGTCGTGACCTGTAGGCTTAACTTTATCAGGCTCCGGGACCACCCACGTATCCTCTTCAGATCCCTCAGAAAGAGCCAGTCAGACAGGCGATTGAAACCGTGAGCCATGAAACTTAGGAACGATTTCACTCTGTTTATTTTGGAGACTGTGTTTTCTTGCTCCCGGTATCCTTGCAGATACTCCTCTGTGAAACATAAAACAGTACTTTAATGACAACACATTGTGTGTTACAGAAACTGCATTTGTGACATATTCAACACACTTACCCATGATCCGTGGGAATGTGATGTCCCGCATTATATTCCCCCGGCCCCTGCCGCGGAACCAGGGGGAATGTATGGGAGGGGAGGTTGACGAGGCCTCGGTATACATGGATGCAGGTTCTGAGGAGCTGGATGAATGTGTGTGAGAGCCAGTGGGGGACTTGCTGCAGGCGGGAATGGGAGACTTGCTGCAGGCGGGAATGGGAGACTTGCTTCAGGAGGGACCTTTCGACTTGGACAGCCTCGTTGGTGTCGACTCTGTTCGGGGTCGTTTCTTTAGAAAGACCCGCTCTCGTTCCTCCCCATCGAACTCATGCATGTCCCCGGCCCGCTGGTCCATCCTCTGTCGCTTATGTTTTATCCTCTGCTGCAACTTGCAGCGCAGGGATTTCACCTCAGCAGCATATCTGTCCCGCTGAGCCCTCACTGTGTTTGCCTCCATCCTCCATTCCTTACAGTCCGGGTTGTCACATTCAATCACCGGGGACAAGGGTGGAGGTTGTGACAGGACATCATCATCTTCCACCATGTCAACATCCCAAGAGGTAATCATTCCTACTGCGGGGTTTGTCATTCAGAGTTCATAAAGCTCCTTCTTTGCCACTGTCATTTTTAGTTTATTTAGAACCACATGTATTTCCTCCCGGGATAGCTCAACATGGTCTCTGTCCAAGTGGCGGTCCAGCCTTGTCCCGCGGTACTCGCATCCTGAATGGTGCAGGGATGGAGCCTAATGTTTGTCCGTCCGTTGGCCAACAACAGCAGAATTTTTCTTTCAACCAAGTTGCGCACACTATGGTGCCTCTGCAGGTGCTTGCTCAGGGCGCGGTAGGAGCTATTACAGATCGGACAACGGACCGCCATCCGACCTGTATTCTTGAGCATTTCGGTACCGGGAAATGTCACCAGTAGAAGGTATAGAACCGGGGGCGAAAAAGAAGGAAGCGTGAAAAGACTCAAGAAAGGTGCACTCAGCTCATTTTCAAAACATTGTTTGTTTTCATTTGCATCATCGTGCGAAAGGTGTCCCATTTAGGCACTCGTTAGGCGGGCAGAGATCCCTGTCATCTCTTGGTCTTATCATCCAGGCAAGGCGGGGGCCAAAACTGGATGAAATTGACCAAAAAGTTATGAATAAATACAATAATTCATCCATGGAAAGATGCATGAAAGTCAAAAAAAGTATCCGAAAATAGTGCATCAAAATGTGGGTAGAGTCCCCTGACAACTCCCCTCACGTTCCTCCAGAGTCTGGAAATACTCTGGTTGTCCCAAAGGATAACAGAGGAAAGGGGTGAACATGGATTAAATGTATCCGAAAATAGTGCATCAAAATGTGGGTAGAGTCCCCTGACAACTCCCCTCACGTTCCTCCAGAGTCTGGAAATACTCTGGTTCTCCCAAAGGATAACAGAGGAAAGGGGTGAAAATGGATTAAATGTATCCTAAAATAGTGCATCAAAATGTGGGTAGAGTCCCCTGACAACTCCCCTCACGTTCCTCCAGAGTCTGGAAATACTCTGGTTCTCCCAAAGGATAACAGAGGAAAGGGGTGAAAATGGATTAAATGTATCCGAAAATAGTGCATCAAAATGTGGGTAGAGTCCCCTGACAACTCCCCTCACGTTCCTCCAGAGTCTGGAAATACTCTGTTATCCTTTGGGAGAACCAGAGGAAAGGGGTGAAAATGGATAAAATGTATCCGAAAATAGTGCATCGAAAATACCCTGGATAGTCCTCGTACTTTCATCCAGGAGCCGCCCCGGAGGACGACACGACGTGGCTCTTCCCGGTGCGCACCGAGGTGCGTTCCAGGGAGAGGCTCACAGCTTTCCCCTAAGTCTGGTGCTCCGCTGCGGCGTTAAGAGGTGGAGTCTCTGGACCCGACCCAACCTCCGCTGACACCCCCCTCTCTCCCCAAACGACACCCGCACGCGGCAAGCCAGGCGGAACGCGGGCAGCGCGGAGCCTGAAAGTCCACCGGCAGCCGCACACGCACAGAGGCGAGCCCGACGGGGCGCCCCACGTCCGGACCCGAAGATCCGGACGTGAGAGGAGGAAAAAGGGGAGCTTGTGCCAACGGAGAGGAGGGAGGACCAGGGGCCCCCACGCAACCGCACCGGACATCCCGACAGTTTTGGGTACGACAACGTGGAGATAACAGTACCCTCTGGGCGCTCTGAGCCAGTCTCAGAGAGAGTGGCGGTGGGGTGCCCGCGCTCCCGCCTTTTACAGTGTGGCTTTGTTTATTCATGGTCTCGTTATTCCGTGATAATTCCCCTTGAATTCCTCCAGAGACCAGTTCGAAAACTTAAAGTTTTGTGAGAACCATGATTGGGGGTCCTCCAGGCAACAAATGTATCCGAAAATAGTGTCTCGTTATTCCGTGACAACTCCCCTTGAATTCCTCCAGAGACCAGTTCGAAAACTTAAAGTTTTGTGAGAAGCATGATTGGGGTCCTCCAGGCAACAAATGTATCCGAAAATAGTGTCTCGTTATTCCGTGACAACTCCCCTTGAATTCCTCCAGAGACCAGTTCGAAAACTTAAAGTTTTGTGAGAAGCATGATTGGGGTCCTCCAGGCAACAAATGTATCCGAAAATAGTGTCTCGTTATTCCGTGACAACTCCCCTTGAATTCCTCCAGAGACCAGTTCGAAAACTTAAAGTGTTGTGAGAACCATGATTGGGGGTCCTCCAGGCAACAATTTTATCCGATCCAAAGTGCTCATGAGGCGGATACATTCCTCCATGATTTCCCCATCATGTGAAAATAGCTCGTTTTTTTCTAAGTGTTCTCAAAAACCGGGTTTCCGATTTCGTGCAGATGGTAGCTTGGAAAAGATGAATGCATTTTTTGGACGGAGGAAGGGAGGTCTCGATTCCCCTCTCCGTTGTAAATTGCAACCGGGGAATGAAAAAGTCTCCGGGGCTTCCGCCCGAAGCGCCGAAGACTTGAGCGCCGAAGACTTGAGCGCCGAAGACTTGAGCCCCTCCTCCGTTGGCACTTAGCCGTTTTTTCGAGAATTTCGAAAATCATCCATACTTCCATAACATGAGACCCCGGACCCCCAGAATTAAGCACTCCCCAACGGACTAAACCCAGATTTTCACACCCTCCAGAACTTCATGCCCCTGGTGAGTCTGAAAAGAGGTGGATTTTGCGGTGCTTTACTGTCCGCTCATCGGCTTCCATATTCGGCCTTATTCACAGCAGCACCACCCACCCTCCGGTGGAGGATGTTTTCATGCCCCTGGTCAGTCTGAAAAGAGGTGGATGTTGCGGTGCTTTACTGTCCGCTCATCGGCTTCCAAATTCGGCCTTATTCACAGCAGCACCACCCACCCTCCGGTGGAGGATGTTTTCATGCCCCTGGTGAGTCTGAAAAGATGTGGATTTTGCGGTGCTTTACTGTCCGCTCATCGGCTTCCATATTCGGCTTTATTCACAGCAGCACCACCCACCCTCCGGTGGAGGATGTTTTCATGCCCCTGGTGAGTCTGAAAAGAGGTGGATTTTGCGGTGCTTTACTGTCCTCTCATCGGCTTCCATATTCGGCCTTATTCACAGCAGCACCACCCACCCTCCGGTGGAGGATGTTTTCATGCCCCTGGTGAGTCTAAAAAGAGGTGGATTTTGCGGTGCTTTACTGTCCGCTCATCGGCTTCCATATTCGGCCTTATTCACAGCAGCACCACCCACCCTCCGGTGGAGGATGTTTTCATGCCCCTGGTGAGTCTGAAAAGAGGTGGATTTTGCGGTGCTTTACTGTCCGCTCATCGGCTTCCATATTCGGCCTTATTCACAGCAGCTCCTGCCCTGCTGGAGGTTCACACTTTAACTTGTTTTACCCTCTTCTACCTTACACATCATCCCACACTTGAGCACTCCTCACTCGGACTAAAGTGAGGAGGAATCTGCCCATTAAAAGTGCATGAAATGGACAGGAATCTGTCCATTTCATCCACATTTGACGACCATCCAGGGTGGCTTTCTTACCCAGGAATTAGTGTCTGAAACCTGGGTATAATTGATGTGAATATAGGGAGGATATGGCCATTTCATCCAGGGAGATGTACAGGGCTTTCTTACCCAGGAATTAGTGTGTGAAAACCTGGGTAAAAGTGGTGTGAATATAGGGAGGATATGTCCATTTCATCCACACGTGACGACTCCCATTAAAAGTGCATGAAATGTACAGGAATCTGTCCATTTCATCCACATTTGACGACCCATCCAGGGTGGCTTTCTTACCCAGGAATTAGTATGTGAAACCTGAATGTTTGATGTATTTTGGAAGAACCAGAGAAAAGGGTGAAAATGGATAAATTGTATCCGAAAATAGTGCCTCTTGAGGCGGGTAATTGTATTCGAAAATAGTGCCTCTTGAGGCGGGTAGAGTCCCCTGACAACTCCCCTTGCATTCCTCCAGAGTCAGGAAATACTCTGTAATCTTTTGGAAGAACCAGAGAAAAGGGTGAAAATGGATAAATTGTATCCGAAAATAGTGCCTCTTGAGGCAGGTAATTGTATCCGAAAATAGTGCCTCTTGAGGCGGGTAAAAGGTATGTGAATATGGGGTGACACCAGCACATCCATAACCTTGGGCACCAGGCGAACCTGTGTACCCACACTTAAGCACTCCCCCACGGACTAAACCAAGAGGGAACACCGGGCAGAAGTTCGTGCCCCCTGGTAACACAGAATAACAAAAAAAATGGGGGAATGCCAATTATTTTACCCTCAGGCACATGCATAGATCACCCCCAAGTCTTGCATGTGTGTAGGCACAGTTTGGTAAAATGTGTCCAGCCGCTGGCAGGGACTTTGCATCGGAAGTTGACATCACATTTCCATTGAGCGGACAAGGGTACATTTGAAGGACAAGTCCCACGTTAACTCTGTCCATAAGGCCGACATTTGCCTTACATACATTTGAATGAGAACAATATGGTATTGCTTCTTATAAAGCCTTTGACTGCATTCCTTAATATTCTTGGGTCCTCAACTGAACCTATATTTAAGTCATAGAAATTCTTCCAATTGTGTCAGGAATTGTTCTTTATATTTTCCATTTCTAGTAAAGTGGAATTTAGGCGCCATCTAGTGGTGCACTTGGATACATTGCCCAGAGTCGCACAACAGAGTACTCCCTTGTGGTCTGAGAGGGCAATAGGAAGCAACATTACATTATCGACTTTCTGGAAAAGTTGTGGAGAGGTAAAAAGATAATTTATCCTAGAAAAAGATTTGTGTCTGGCTGAGAAAATGAATAATCTTCGCCACAGGCTGTTAAACTTGACCGTTCATTTGAATTCCATACTGCGTTCATGTCCGCTCCCACCATGATAGCATACTCGGTTAATTCTAGCATTTTTTTAGTTAAGGTATCAAACAAATCCTTATCAAATGTATTTGGGGCATAGGCAGAAATATGAGCCACCTTTCTCCCATAAACTTCCACCCTGGCAATAGTTATCCTCCCTGCAGTGTCTGCCCACATGTCCAGCACCTTAACGTTCAAATTACGTCTAGATACAATGGCTACTCCTTTGGTCTTGGAGTTAGCTGAAGAGGATGCAATAGAATAGAATTTATTAGCAATGCGGCCGGAATCTTTACTCAGCAGGTGCGTCTCTTGTAGGAAAGCCAGATTAATTTTACGGCGATGTAACATAGTCAACACATAGTAATACAACCATATTTACTAAACCTGTACACGAGACCAAAATAAAATGGAGTCCCTCCCCACATAATCAATCCGAGAAGATGTAAGCGTTTCCCATAACTGGACAAAGACAAAAACAAGACAGTCCCCCATACATTTCCCCGGTAACAAAAACAAGATGATACAGAAAAATAAAGATTAAAGACCATACATAAAATAACAGTACATTAAACGGATATTCCTAAATTGATCCGTGATCTGATTGGATATGGGGCTGCAAAAGGATTATAACTACCCTTCAACCCAGTACTTAAAGCTTACTAAACCGTTGTTAACAGACTAAATGAAATAACCTAAGGCAACAATGAGCTTAGTTATTAGAAGAAAAGAGAGCAAAAAACACAAATAGGTAACATCATAGCATACACTGTTCTGATAACCAACGCACATCTTACCGGCCATTGTCCATTCACATCCGGCATGCACAGCGGATCCGCCGTGATATAGATCAAAACAAAAAGCCGGCTGTGTTTGTATTAAAGTCCAGAGTCTATTACGTGGTGTGGGATCCACAAATCAAGCAGTAGGCTCGCAAGTTAGTCTGATCAGCCAAACAATGATAAACAAACTATCCGTCCCCAAATGAGTCCAGCGTCAGACAGAAACAAATAAAAAGAAGCCTTGGAAGACCACATATAAATACATCTATGAAAAAGTATCATCCGTACAGAACAGTATGATAACATAATCACAGGCACACATATAATAAATCTATGACAGCCTCATCCGTACAGAACAGTATGATAAAATAATCGATGGCAAAAACATGTCTAGCCAGGGCTGCACATAACTAATCCTCATCCTAATGTTCGGCCTTGATGTAACAACATTCATAATGAAGTAAATGTAACACCCTTTTCACCCCGGTTACACGTTTCATTTGCCCTGCACGATGGGCGCTGCAAGTGATGAAAATGGGGGATGTTGGCTTATCTGGCGCCCGCAGCTCACAGCCAAAGTGCGAGTGAGCGTGGGAGAAAGGAAGGGCGCACCGCCCGGTACCGGCGCTGTTGTCATTAGCATCTGGTGCTAGCTGCTCTAACGGAAGAAGGAGATGTTTCTACAATGATGTGGAGGAGAGTCCTCTCCAGTCAGACTGAGGCTGATAACTACAGCTCAGTGAGGTAAAGGACTCTGAGTGTTTAGATAGTTCACTTAATCTAAGTCAGAGGTGCCCAGTACGTCGCGGGGGCAATGCTGGTAGACCGCGAGTCATTCATTAAAATAAAAAAAAATCAAGCTCCGTTAAAATAGACAAAACAGGTTTTGATCCCTCCTCCCTTGTCATCCCTGCCACTTAATTCAGGAGTTTACTTGATTGACAGAAAAAGCGACCTATCGCTTTCCAGTCTGTTAACACAGAATGCAAAGCGATATAACATCAGTCAAGTGCCGGGGTAGTGATGGGAATTCCGGCTCTTCTTGGTGAGCCGGATCATTTGGCTCGGCTCACCAAGAAGAGCCGGCTCTTTCGGCTCCCAAAGGGCTCTTCAGTTTACCACATATTATACCTTTTATAATTAAATCAAATGCCATGCCTCATTTCGCTCCATTTGCTCTTTCCAGCGCTGTTTTTGCAGGGGCTGATTCTGTGAGCTGCAGCTGACCACGCCCCCTGCAGGAGAGGGGAGCGTGCTCTGAGATCAGCTGCTAGGCTGCAGCGGGGAGAAGAGGGATATAGATACTTTCCAAGGTTTGACATAATGAATTGTGCTACTTTGTGCACATTGTGCAAGCAACGATGTTTCAAATCTCAAAAACATATAGAAGCAGTTCCTGCCTTTGTTACGTTAGTTCAAACAGTAACATCGGACTACTTTTCTTAGCGGATGCATGTCAATTTAAATCAATACATAAAACTATTTTTAAATCAATAAAATCATTTTCTAAATCCATAAAAGTATTTCAATTAATATTGGGTGTCATGTCGTTACTTTGTTGAGAATGTGGCCATGTGTAATACGCGGGATAATGTGCACATTGCATAATGTGCCTTCATGCCGATCTAGATCCCTCCGCAAAAAACGGCTCGTTCCGGGCGAGAGCCGGCTCCCGTCGTTCAGAGAGAGAGAGAGGAGAGAGGGGGTGAACATGGATTAAATGTATCCGAAAATAGTGCATCAAAATGTGGGTAGAGTCCCCTGACAACTCCCCTCACGTTCCTCCAGAGTCTGGAAATACTCTGGTTCTCCCAAAGGATAACAGAGGAAAGGGGTGAAAATGGATTAAATGTATCCTAAAATAGTGCATCAAAATGTGGGTAGAGTCCCCTGACAACTCCCCTCACGTTCCTCCAGAGTCTGGAAATACTCTGGTTCTCCCAAAGGATAACAGAGGAAAGGGGTGAAAATGGATTAAATGTATCCGAAAATAGTGCATCAAAATGTGGGTAGAGTCCCCTGACAACTCCCCTCACGTTCCTCCAGAGTCTGGAAATACTCTGTTATCCTTTGGGAGAACCAGAGGAAAGGGGTGAAAATGGATAAAATGTATCCGAAAATAGTGCATCGAAAATACCCTGGATAGTCCTCGTACTTTCATCCAGGAGCCGCCCCGGAGGACGACACGACGTGGCTCTTCCCGGTGCGCACCGAGGTGCGTTCCAGGGAGAGGCTCACAGCTTTCCCCTAAGTCTGGTGCTCCGCGCGGCGTTAAGAGGTGGAGTCTCTGGACCCGACCCAACCTCCGCTGACACCCCCCTCTCTCCCCAACGACACCGCACGCGGCAAGCCAGGCGGAACGCGGGCAGCGCGGAGCCTGAAAGTCCACCGGCAGCCGCACACGCACAGAGGCGAGCCCGACGGGGCGCCCCACGTCCGGACCCGAAGATCCGGACGTGAGAGGAGGAAAAAGGGGAGCTTGTGCCAACGGAGAGGAGGGAGGACCAGGGCCCCCACGCAACCGCACCGGACATCCCGACAGTTTTTGGGTACGACAACGTGGAGATACAGTACCCAGTACCTCTGGGCGCTCTGAGCCAGTCTCAGAGAGAGTGGCGGTGGGGTGCCCGCGCTCCCGCCTTTTACAGTGTGGCTTTGTTATCATGGTCTCGTTATTCCGTGATAATTCCCCTGAATTCCTCCAGAGACCAGTTCGAAAACTTAAAGTTTTGTGAGAACCATGATTGGGGGTCCTCCAGGCAACAAATGTATCCGAAAATAGTGTCTCGTTTATTTCCGTGACAACCTCCCCTTGAAATTCCTCCAGAGACCAGTTCGAAACTTAAAGTTTTGTGAGAACCATGATTGGGGGTCCCTCTAGGCAACAAATGTATCCGAAAATAGTGTCTCGTTATTCCGTGACAACTCCCCTTGAATTCCTCCAGAGACCAGTTCGAAAACTTAAAGTTTTGTGAGAAGCATGATTGGGGTCCTCCAGGCAACAAATGTATCCGAAAATAGTGTCTCGTTATTCCGTGACAACTCCCCTTGAATTCCTCCAGAGACCAGTTCGAAAACTTAAAGTGTTGTGAGAACCATGATTGGGGGTCCTCCAGGCAACAATTTTATCCGATCCAAAGTGCTCATGAGGCGGATACATTCCTCCATGATTTCCCCATCATGTGAAAATAGCTCGTTTTTTTCTAAGTGTTCTCAAAAACCGGGTTTCCGATTTCGTGCAGATGGTAGCTTGGAAAAGATGAATGCATTTTTTGGACGGAGGAAGGGAGGTCTCGATTCCCCTCTCCGTTGTAAATTGCAACCGGGGAATGAAAAAGTCTCCGGGGCTTCCGCCCGAAGCGCCGAAGACTTGAGCGCCGAAGACTTGAGCGCCGAAGACTTGAGCCCCTCCTCCGTTGGCACTTAGCCGTTTTTCGAGAATTTCGAAAATCATCCATACTTCCATAACATGAGACCCCGGACCCCCAGAATTAAGCACTCCCCAACGGACTAAACCCAGATTTTCACACCCTCCAGAACTTCATGCCCCTGGTGAGTCTGAAAAGAGGTGGATTTTGCGGTGCTTTACTGTCCGCTCATCGGCTTCCATATTCGGCCTTATTCACAGCAGCACCACCCACCCTCCGGTGGAGGATGTTTTCATGCCCCTGGTCAGTCTGAAAAGAGGTGGATGTTGCGGTGCTTTACTGTCCGCTCATCGGCTTCCAAATTCGGCCTTATTCACAGCAGCACCACCCACCCTCCGGTGGAGGATGTTTTCATGCCCCTGGTGAGTCTGAAAAGATGTGGATTTTGCGGTGCTTTACTGTCCGCTCATCGGCTTCCATATTCGGCTTTATTCACAGCAGCACCACCCACCCTCCGGTGGAGGATGTTTTCATGCCCCTGGTGAGTCTGAAAAGAGGTGGATTTTGCGGTGCTTTACTGTCCTCTCATCGGCTTCCATATTCGGCCTTATTCACAGCAGCACCACCCACCCTCCGGTGGAGGATGTTTTCATGCCCCTGGTGAGTCTAAAAAGAGGTGGATTTTGCGGTGCTTTACTGTCCGCTCATCGGCTTCCATATTCGGCCTTATTCACAGCAGCACCACCCACCCTCCGGTGGAGGATGTTTTCATGCCCCTGGTGAGTCTGAAAAGAGGTGGATTTTGCGGTGCTTTACTGTCCGCTCATCGGCTTCCATATTCGGCCTTATTCACAGCAGCTCCTGCCCTGCTGGAGGTTCACACTTTAACTTGTTTTACCCTCTTCTACCTTACACATCATCCCACACTTGAGCACTCCTCACTCGGACTAAAGTGAGGAGGAATCTGCCCATTAAAAGTGCATGAAATGGACAGGAATCTGTCCATTTCATCCACATTTGACGACCCATCCAGGGTGGCTTTCTTACCCAGGAATTAGTGTCTGAAACCTGGGTATAATTGATGTGAATATAGGGAGGATATGGCCATTTCATCCAGGGAGATGTACAGGGCTTTCTTACCCAGGAATTAGTGTGTGAAACCTGGGTAAAAGTGGTGTGAATATAGGGAGGATATGTCCATTTCATCCACACGTGACGACTCCCATTAAAAGTGCATGAAATGTACAGGAATCTGTCCATTTCATCCACATTTGACGACCCATCCAGGGTGGCTTTCTTACCCAGGAATTAGTATGTGAAACCTGAATGTTTGATGTATTTTGGAAGAACCAGAGAAAAGGGTGAAAATGGATAAATTGTATCCGAAAATAGTGCCTCTTGAGGCGGGTAATTGTATTCGAAAATAGTGCCTCTTGAGGCGGGTAGAGTCCCCTGACAACTCCCCTTGCATTCCTCCAGAGTCAGGAAATACTCTGTAATCTTTTGGAAGAACCAGAGAAAAGGGTGAAAATGGATAAATTGTATCCGAAAATAGTGCCTCTTGAGGCAGGTAATTGTATCCGAAAATAGTGCCTCTTGAGGCGGGTAAAAGGTATGTGAATATGGGGTGACACCAGCACATCCATAACCTTGGGCACCAGGCGAACCTGTGTACCCACACTTAAGCACTCCCCCACGGACTAAACCAAGAGGGAACACCGGGCAGAAGTTCGTGCCCCTGGTAACACAGAATAACAAAAAAAATGGGGGAATGCCATTATTTTACCCTCAGGCACATGCATAGATCACCCCCAAGTCTTGCATGTGTGTAGGCACAGTTGGTAAAATGTGTCCAGCCGCTGGCAGGGACTTTGCATCGGAAGTTGACATCACATTTCCATTGAGCGGACAAGGGTACATTTGAAGGACAAGTCCCACGTTAACTCTGTCCATAAGGCCGACATTTGCCTTACATACATTTGAAGAGAACAATATGGTATTGCTTCTTATAAAGCCTTTGACTGCATTCCTTAATATTCTTGGGTCCTCAACTGAACCTATATTTAAGTCAAGAAATTCTTCCAATTGTGTCAGGAATTGTTCTTTATATTTTCCATTTCCTAGTAAAGTGGAATTTAGGCGCCATCTAGTGGTGCACTTGGATACATTGCCCAGAGTCGCACAACAGAGTACTCCCTTGTGGTCTGAGAGGGCAATAGGAAGCAACATTACATTATCGACTTTCTGGAAAAGTTGTGGAGAGGTAAAAAGATAATTTATCCTAGAAAAAGATTTGTGTCTGGCTGAGAAAATGAATAATCTTTAACCTGTGGGTTAAAAGCTCGCCACAGGCTGTTAAACTTGACCGTTCATTTGAATTCCATACTGCGTTCATGTCCGCTCCCACCATGATAGCATACTCGGTTAATTCTAGCATTTTTTTAGTTAAGGTATCAAACAAATCCTTATCAAATGTATTTGGGGCATAGGCAGAAATATGAGCCACCTTTCTCCCATAAACTTCCACCCTGGCAATAGTTATCCTCCCTGCAGTGTCTGCCCACATGTCCAGCACCTTAACGTTCAAATTACGTCTAGATACAATGGCTACTCCTTTGGTCTTGGAGTTAGCTGAAGAGGATGCAATAGAATAGAATTTATTAGCAATGCGGCCGGAATCTTTACTCAGCAGGTGCGTCTCTTGTAGGAAAGCCAGATTAATTTTACGGCGATGTAACATAGTCAACACATAGTAATACAACCATATTTACTAAACCTGTACACGAGACCAAAATAAAATGGAGTCCCTCCCCACATAATCAATCCGAGAAGATGTAAGCGTTTCCCATAACTGGACAAAGACAAAAACAAGACAGTCCCCCATACATTTCCCCGGTAACAAAAACAAGATGATACAGAAAAATAAAGATTAAAGACCATACATAAAATAACAGTACATTAAACGGATATTCCTAAATTGATCCGTGATCTGATTGGATATGGGGCTGCAAAAGGATTATAACTACCCTTCAACCCAGTACTTAAAGCTTACTAAACCGTTGTTAACAGACTAAATGAAATAACCTAAGGCAACAATGAGCTTAGTTATTAGAAGAAAAGAGAGCAAAAAACACAAATAGGTAACATCATAGCATACACTGTTCTGATAACCAACGCACATCTTACCGGCCATTGTCCATTCACATCCGGCATGCACAGCGGATCCGCCGTGATATAGATCAAAACAAAAAGCCGGCTGTGTTTGTATTAAAGTCCAGAGTCTATTACGTGGTGTGGGATCCACAAATCAAGCAGTAGGCTCGCAAGTTAGTCTGATCAGCCAAACAATGATAAACAACTATCCGTCCCCAAATGAGTCCAGCGTCAGACAGAAACAAATAAAAAGAAGCCTTGGAAGACCACATATAAATACATCTATGAAAAAGTATCATCCGTACAGAACAGTATGATAACATAATCACAGGCACACATATAAATAAATCTATGACAGCCTCATCCGTACAGAACAGTATGATAAAATAATCGATGGCAAAAACATGTCTAGCCAGGGCTGCACATAACTAATCCTCATCCTAATGTTCGGCCTTGATGTAACAACATTCATAATGAAGTAAATGTAACACCCTTTTCACCCCGGTTACACGTTTCATTTGCCCTGCACGATGGGCGCTGCAAGTGATGAAAATGGGGGATGTTGGCTTATCTGGCGCCCGCAGCTCACAGCCAAAGTGCGAGTGAGCGTGGGAGAAAGGAAGGGCGCACCGCCCGGTACCGGCGCTGTTGTCATTAGCATCTGGTGCTAGCTGCTCTAACGGAAGAAGGAGATGTTTCTACAATGATGTGGAGGAGAGTCCTCTCCAGTCAGACTGAGGCTGATAACTACAGCTCAGTGAGGTAAAGGACTCTGAGTGTTTAGATAGTTCACTTAGTCTAAGTCAGAGGTGCCCAGTACGTCGCCCGCGGGGGCAATGCTGGTAGACCGCGAGTCATTCATTAAAATAAAAAAAAATCAAGCTCCGTTAAAATAGACAAAACAGGTTTTGATCCCTCCTCCCTTGTCATCCCTGCCACTTAATTCAGGAGTTTACTTGATTGACAGAAAAAGCGACCTATCGCTTTCCAGTCTGTTAACACAGAATGCAAAGCGATATAACATCAGTCAAGTGCCGGGTAGTGATGGGAATTCCGGCTCTTCTTGGTGAGCCGGATCATTTGGCTCGGCTCACCAAGAAGAGCCGGCTCTTTCGGCTCCCAAAGGGCTCTTCAGTTTACCACATATTATACCTTTTATAATTAAATCAAATGCCATGCCTCATTTCGCTCCATTTGCTCTTTCCAGCGCTGTTTTTGCAGGGGGCTGATTCTGTGAGCTGCAGCTGACCACGCCCCCCTGCAGGAGAGGGGAGCGTGCTCTGAGATCAGCTGCTAGGCTGCAGCGGGGAGAAGAGGGATATAGATACTTTCCAAGGTTTGACATAATGAATTGTGCTACTTTGTGCACATTGTGCAAGCAACGATGTTTTCAAATCTCAAAAACACTATAGAAGCAGTTCCTGCCTTTGTTACGTTAGTTCAAACAGTAACATCGGACTACTTTTCTTAGCGGATGCATGTCAATTTAAATCAATACATAAAACTATTTTTTAAATCAATAAAATCATTTTCTAAATCCATAAAAGTATTTCAATTAATATTGGGTGTCATGTCGTTACTTTGTTGAGAATGTGGCCATGTGTAATACGCGGGATAATGTGCACATTGCATAATGTGCCTTCATGCCGATCTAGATCCCTCCGCAAAAAACGGCTCGTTCGCGGGCGAGAGCCGGCTCCCGTCGTTCAGAGAGAGAGAGAGAGAGAGAGAGAGAGAGGAGAGAAGAGAGAGAGAGAGAGAGAGATGAGAGAGAGAGAGAGAGAGAGAGAGAGAGAGAGAGAGAGAGAGAGAGAGAGAGAGAGAGAGAGAGAGAGCCTATATTGGACCTATGTATATTTCATTATAACTTTGAGAGACTGTTCATAGGACCCATTTGAGTCTGGTGTCTAAATTGAGTGTTCTACTCGTTTATTGTATTCCTTGTACTTATATTTGTGTTTTATGTTTAAGATTTCAGGACATGGAGAGTGGTTTATTAGCCTGCTTGTTATGTGTTTCTTAACAGAGAGAGAGAGAAATAGAGAGAGGTTAACATGCCATTTTAGTTTTATGTATTCATGTATTTGTTTCTGTTCAAGAACCCAAATAGAGTTGTTGTAGTTATCCCATGTATACATAACACTTGTTATTCAGCTCCTTGCAATTTGGGATTTTATTTTTGGTTGGTAGACCTCGGTGAGCTGGTCATTTCAAAAGTAGCCCACCGGCCCAAAAAGTGTGGGCACCCCTGGTCTAAGTTATCTCAGTGGGTCTCAAACGTTTTGATCACAATTTATGTAAACACATATTTCCAAGGCTCTCCTTTATAATTATTGGGATAAACAGGTTTGAAATCATTCCAATGCAAACTATAGGACAGTAACCAGACATATCCCTTAAAACTGGAGAGATACAAAAATAAAAATGCATAAATAAATAAATGTTAAGGTACAATAAGATATGAATGAACAACACAAATAAAATAAGTTACATTCATTTGTTATTGACTATGGTGGTTATTGGTTACATATAGGAGAACAGAGAGGAGAACAGAGAGGAGAACAGAGAGGAGAACAGAGAGGAAGACAGAGAGGAGAACAGAGAGGAAGACAGAGAGGAGGACAGAGAGGAGAACAGAGAGGAGAACAGAGAGGAGAACAGAGAGGAGAACAGAGAGGAGAACAGAGAGGAGGACAGAGAGGAGAACAGAGAGGAGAACAGAGAGGAGAACAGAGAGGAAGACAGAGAGGAGAACAGAGAGGAAGACAGAGAGGAGAACAGAGAGGAGAACAGAGAGGAAGACAGAGAGGAGAACAGAGAGGAGGACAGAGAGGAGGAGCTCCAGCAGCATCTCCAGTGCTCCTTTGAGAACAATGTGCACCCTGTCTCATGTCCCTGTAATGTCTCCGCTGTGACGAATACATGATGATTGTAATCCTCTCCACGTGTCATCTCTCTTTCACCACATAACGCTCACACAGAGCAAACGTTTGCTAATGGAGAGTCTATTTGGCCCAAGAAAAAGTTCCTGACTATCGATACAAAATATATATCAATAAACCTATTGTTCATGTTCGCGGTATTCCGCACACATTGCCATAGTCTAGTGGGTAGAAGGGGTATCATGCACCCCCTGAAATATACTTCTAATCAGCTTTTCTAGATTGGAAACATCGTGTAGAAAATGATTAGCTGTGTTAAAAAGTTGGCTATAGTTGTATATTTTTTTCCCAAATTAGTATTTATTTACGCTAAAAATCGAGTTTCACTCTTTTTAGACCTTTCACTATATCTCAGCCATTATTGCAGATAACTGAACAAATAAGGTATCCATATCCATGTTTTCAGGGTCAAGGAACACAATAAAACTATTCTTAAAGTGATCACATGTGTCTGTGGCATGCTATTATGCTAATTAGTGCCGCCATTGCAAGAAAATAGCATTTTAGTCTTGTACCAAGAAGGGTGTATTTTGCACCGACACAGACATATTCTTATAATCAGTGTTTCCTAAGTGGAACAAGTATGTAGAAAATGATGAGCTATGTTAAAATGTTGTCTGGATGTCCCACATGTATTTTTTATGCCAATTAGTGTCACCATTACCAAAAACGGAATTTTCACACTTTTCACTCTATCTCAGCCAATATTGCAGATAAATGAACACATAATGTGTCTAGACCCATGTGTTGATGGTCACAGATCACAATACAACTATTCTCAAAGTGATCACATGTATCTGTGGCATGCTATGCAAATTAAGAGACGCCAATATTGCAGTACAGTAAGTGAACAAATAAGGTGTCGAGACAGATGTTGTGTATTTAACCAATATTTATTTGTTTTGTACTAGCGTACAGCAAGGGTCAAACATCATAATATAAGTATTGATGTGACTACTCTTTCCCATTCCAGATAAGCAGTCAAGGTTTGGCTCTCCACTATCTGATTAATACTCAATCATCGTTTTCAATGCCATCATCAGAGTCAAATTCCTCTTCCTCTTCCTCTTCGTCTTCCTGTTCACGCTCTGTCGTGTCCAGGAGATCAACCAGGGAGGTTGGCAGGACAGGACCACAGGACCACACCGGTCTCAACACTCCATCAGTCCTCATCCATCCCTGCTCCTCATCATAGGGGTTTGGTTTTTCTAAAATGGATTCATCAGCTCGCTTGTACAGGGCGACGCGATGGTTCACACGTTGGACGTGCGGCTTCAGAGCATCATAGCATGGAGGAAGGCGAGCCAGGTCAACCTTAGACTTGGCAGTGAGTTTATCGTCCTGCCCCACCATTTTGCGCAGCTACTTGGCACGGACTTCGTCCACTGAAGACTCACGACTCTCTCCATATATCAGACAGGTGCATTGCTCCAACTGCTTCACCACCTCAGGCTTGACATTCCAGTTGTCGCCGAGTTGACTGAACGCCCTGTGAAACTTGGGGTTCTTCTCCAGCTTTTTCAAGGGCCCCACCTTCCCCTTCCCTTTGAAGGCACTGGTGCAGTCTTCTCCGCTGAACACATGGAATCCAAGAAGTGTGGCACAGTAGTCTTCTCCCAGGGATTCTGCGAGCTCAGGGAGGTTGAGAAGTTGTCTATGTTTCCCTGACCCCGTATTCAGGTATATAGTCAGCCTGATGGCATGAGCGTGGTAAAGAAGAATCACAAAGATATCTGTGTCAGGTGTTCTGACGACAGCATTCTTGTACCCAAGGGCAGCAGCATGATGAAGGTAGATGATGAAGGTAGAGTACCACCCTTGTATCAGTCTCTTCCTGGTTGCTGTAGATTGTGGGGAGCTCACGTACCTCAACCTGATACACAATGGGACATTGCACTTTGATCAACAATGACAGAGACACAAATCAGAGATTAACCATCAATCACTTTTAATATGGGCTTTCAATTTACCTTTCCATTTGAGGAGAGAAGTTGATGGGCTCTCCCTTCCACGACCAGCACTGCCATGTCTGTTCTCTCCAGCCTCGAAGCTGCCTGTTGATCGCTCCATACTCGCAGCAGGAGCTGGCAGAGTTGCTTTTTGTTGTCATCATTTGTGAGAAACATCTTGAAGTCATATGGCTTCCTGGTTGCTGGTCCAGCCAAAATGATCTTCTCTGAACTGCCACGTCTCAAGCTCTCCTGTGCTTTGATAGATCCTGGATGGTAACTGTCAGTCGAGAACAAACAGTGCTTTTTGGCCACCATCTGATCAAGCACTTGTAGGCATATCTCCCCACAGGTTGGCTGGAGGTTGGTGAGGACATGGAGCAGAGCCATGCCATCCTGGATGAACAGGGCATCCTTAGGGTATGGCAGATCCTTTGGGGTGGTGTCCTCCAGAATGTAGTGCAGAAGAGCCGCTTTATTAGTCTTGGAGAAAAACCCATCTGGTGTCCCAAGGCTAGGGGGCACAGGCATTAGGGGATACTTCACGAGTTCCTCCAAGTCCAATGGCTCCCTGCACGTTGTGACTTGACAAAGAGCAGGAAAGCAAGATTGCTTTGCTCCTGATACTGGATGACCTGGAATGATATTGATAGTGTATCATTAACAAAATATGGGGTCACAACAATAAAAAATAAAGGTTATTCAAATACTTAATTTCAATAATATAGTAGACCTCAGGTATTGGAACATCTCATTACCTTTCCCTGTGAGGATGTGAGGGTGACCTTTTTGTTACAAGCTTCCATGGTCTTGAGCTTCTTCTTTTTGATTGGGTCGAAGAAGCTACCTGGCTCTCTGCTCTGTAGCCGTTTGATGAACTCAGCTTTAGCAGCCTTGCCCACACGTTCTGCTTGTAGCACGTCCATCTCGACCTCCATGAGGACGGGAGCCTCAGAAGCCAGGGAGTAGAGCCTGTCCTTGTCTGAGATGGTGAAGGGGTTCGTAAAGTTCCTAATTGTCTCGATGGTTCGCTGAATGGCCTCCTCACCCTTTTTGACCTCTGCCTTCTCCAGCTCCCGATGTTTCCCCGCCCTTTGGCAGTCTGGGTCTTTGATGAGGTCCACCATCTCAAGGGTCTTTTCATAAAACTGTGCCCGTGTGGAGGTTGTTCGACACCACCTCTGGTATGCCCCAAACTGGCTGTATAGTCCAGTGAAGCCACCTTAAAAGTATGAAACAAATATGTGATCTACTGCTCCCACACAATAAGCTACATGCATTTTAATTCAGAAATCATCAAATACAATATAGTTTTGTGAGAGCAGTATACAATTGTATTATATAATATAATAATCTTGATACAATGTCTGTATATCTGTTCATGCACATACACAATGTCTGGGTACAAATCGAAATGTACCTGATGATTTGGCAAAGCGCATGAACGTTTCCTCCATGGTCTTATCGACTGCACTAAGTGCCCCTGGTATCATTGAGCGGGCCACCACAATTGCACCCTTAGAAAGCAGTTATTTGGCCCCTGGGTGTGTGTTCTCCAGGTTTGTCAGATAGACCTCCAGCCAAGTCAGATATCTGCAGATAAGGAAATGCACAGATTACACATAGAAACATTTATTTTCAAAGCTTGTCTCATAATGCCAATTTGGTAAATTGTCATGTAAATAGCACAAACCTTGAGTAGTTGTGTCCATCAAATGCAAAGAAGATATTTGCCATCTCTCCATTGCATTTGTGAAACAACTGGTTGTTGTTGGTCTTAACGGAGTGGAGTAGCATGAAGACAAGATGACAGTGGTTAATAAATGACATCCATAAGGCAGCTGTCTTTCCCAGGTGACCCTTGAGCACCTTCTCCTCATAGGCGTGATACTTCTCGATGAGGGTTAGAGTTGAGCGCTCTTTGAGGGCTTCATCGAGGTGCTCTCGATTGCAAGACTGGGTCATGTTGAGAAGCGCAGCAGGGTCATTGATAAGGATGCTTTCCTCCTCAATGAACCGCTCCATCAACAGCCTCTCCATTGACTTGCACACAGTTTTGAGGCAAAAGAGGGACTTTGCGTATGCCTTTCCACTTAAAACCCCTTTGAGGGATCCACTTGTCACTAGTTGTGCCTCAAACAGAATCTCTGCATATCCAGAACCACACATTTTGCGGCGTGTGAGCATCCCAATATAGTTCATGGATGTGTGAAAGGGTCCAATCATAACCACATGACGGACACATGTATCTGGCCAACGCCAGATGATGGGTAGGGCTTTCATACAGACACCAAGATCAAATGTATTCAGGACCCACCTCTGACCCACCTCATCAGTGGCTAGCTCAGAACGCTTCAGTAGCTCACAAACAACTGCATTGTCAGTGATTGGTTGATGGATGGGCGTGAAGTAGTCCACTGTTGATTTTCTGAGTGGAGGGGTACCAGTTGCAGAGGTGAAGCCCCCAAGTCCAGGCACAGGCTGCTTTCCATTGCTTCCGATGTACCTGATAAAGAGCCAGATGTAGTACACTTGCATCTCAGTTGCATAGACTGTGTCATTCTCTGCAGGCGGTGTGAATGATGAGCCATCATTAAACTTTGGGTCGGCGCGAGTGAAGTGCAAGGGTGGGAGTCAAGTCCTTCAGGTGTTTTGGCCTGTACCAGTGATTTAGCCTGACTTGATAGGCTAGAGGGCAACAGAGGACGCTTTGGACAACTCAAATTCGTTCTTTTTGTCTTTATTTATCAAGACAGCTCCAAGAATTGATCAGGTTGAAAACCTTCAAAACACAAAGGACAAACAAAAGTTAGCTCACATGCTACACAGATTACAACATTTTGCAGGTCTCACTGCATTCTCAATAATAACAATAATACCACAAACTATGTTTTAATTAAAAAGGATAAATTGTTACTTTAAAACCACATCATTAACTTAAATGAATTAATAAGAGTGTTTATCTCCACTTGGAAACAAGCACCAGAGAAAACCTCATCTGAACACCTGCGCCGTCTAAATTACACAGAAACCAAACTGAGCACAGGCAGACCTCGCTGCCTAAAAACACAGCTGATTGCGCAACAGCACTCTCGCAAAGTGCGACAACAGATCAAGTACATAAACACAATAAACATACCAACGGCGTCTCCGGAGCCTCACACACACTGTCGCCTGGTTCTCTCTCCGTGGCTTTGAGAACAAGAGACCGGCCATCACAAGCTACACCCCTTTTTGTAGCCGTGTTGCCGGAAGCGGCATTCATATCTTTTCTACAGCTCGCTTCTGAAAAGTAGCCTACGCTATCCAAAATAAACAAATACCCTCTCCTGGTATTGAACAATACTATAATAATAATAATAATAATCTAAATGAAAACACATAATTATGTATTAGTCCGTTTTTCACAGATATTATTACATAGGCCTATTGACTTTCATCTCGACACCTCCCACTTGAGCTCCTGGTTTCTAACCCAAGGAGCTCACACCAGTTCTTCACCTTCAAGTCCCACCTGTTCTTCCACAGGAAGTAAGATGACAAGGCGCCTGACCTCTCTATGAAGAATAGTGGCAGGGATCCTGCTTGGATGTCCCTTGTACCCTCCACAGACTTTATTCTTCATCGCTGGGACTGGGTAGCTGGGAGAGGTTCTCACATTTACATCCCTTACGATGCCTTCTCCATCAGTATTTACACTGACCACTCTGGCCAGTTTGTAATGTCCTCTCAGGGCCTTTTGGTCAGCCAGCCACACCACATCTCCCACTGCTACATCTCCATTCCTTGTGTGCCATATTACTTCCAACTTTGATTCTGCCCTAGGCTGGTCCTTAATCTCCAGCCACTTCCTTGCAGCTCTCCACACCCAGGCTATGACACCGACACGTTTTTGAAGGCTGCAGAATCTTTTCACCTCCACAGGATCCTTCACTGTCTTTCCTGTGAGATTTCTGGTAGGAGTCTGCTTGGCTCTAGGTTTCTCCCATTGGCTCTTCCTGTTTCTGTTTCCCTGTGGGTCTTCGAGGCATGTATCTCTTTGATTTATTTCGGCTTGAGCTCTTGTTATGGCTGCTGAGAATGCCTTCCTCTGGAAATGTCCACACTCTCTCTGGCTTGCGCTGCCACCTCTCCAGCTGAACTTATTGGCCACTCCTCCACTCTGTACCCAATTCCCAGGGCTCTGTTGTCCTCCTCTCTCATCTGATTTGGGAGGATGAGAGTTTTACGTACAGCTGTTGCTTTTTCTCCTCCCAGGAGCGCTGCTGCAGTTTCTTGCCTCCCACTTTGACCAGACCGGACCCCTGGTTTGAGGCATAAGCCACCAGCTCTTTCCACCAGTTTGTGCTCTTGGGCTTTATCTACAGCTTGCCCCTCAGGCTCCTGCTTCAGCTGTGTTCCTGTCCTCAGGACTGGGGCCTCGACAGCACGTTTGTTGTTGGGGAGAGAAGTGGGGTCTTCAGTCCAGAGATATTTTGCATCCCAGTGTGGTGATGCAATATGAGAATCCTGCCTGACGTAGGTTAGGCCTGCCTTTATTGTATCCAGCTCTCTCTCCTCTGCCAAGGTCATCTCTTTCCCTCCTGGTTGGCAATTTCCACACCGACATCCTCCACACTTAGGCTCACAGGCTGCTCCAGTGCTGCCCCACCTCCACCATTCCAGGAACTCACGATTAGTTGCAGCTGTGACCTTTACTTCAGTCATATCTTCCTTCTGAAACTGTGCTGGTTTGTCTTTTGGAAGCTTTCTCTCCTCATACCTGACTGCAGCTGTTCTCATGGAGCGAGCAAAGTGTGTGTTGGACCTGTGTGCCATCACTTCAATCTCCTCAAACAGTTCTGGGTGTGCACCGCCTACTGTTTTTCCCAGTGGACTTTCCCACAAACCAAGGTCTCCAACCACCTTCACTCTTTGTGGAGCAAGTCTTCCTTCCCTGTGGCTTATGAGGAGCTCAACTTCTTCTGGCCTCTTTAATTCTTCGGGCTTGACCTCTGGGAAGAACTTCTGCAGTTTTTCAGGACTGATGACTTTATGCACTTTGGCGATCTCCTCTAGGCCATAGCAGACAAGTCCATGTGCCTTCTCTGTCCCTTTAGGAGTCTTGACTTCTTCTGGCCTCTTTAATTTGTCGGGCTTGACCTCTGGGAAGAACCTCTGCAGTTTCTTCGCTGCAATCCTGCGTGCGGTAACAAATTCAACTTGCCTCATCTCAAGTCTATTTCTTATTGCTTTGAGGTCCTTGACTCTGCCAGCTAGATCTGATTTCGCCATCATGGGTATCCAGCACTCCCAAGCTGCCATCACTCTGGTGGCCTCCTTCATCTGCTTCTCTAGAATGGTCAGGAGCACCCCGTAGCCTTCCAGGTTGGTTCCTTCCACAGGCACATTCCCAGCTTGTTCACTGACTTCTTCTGCTTCCTCAATTGCAGTGATGAGCTCATACTGGCCATATCTGGACCACAGGTTATCTTGAATAAGGCCTCTCACCTCTTCCATTCTGGCTTCAGCCTCCTCTGCAGTCCTTTCACCGTTGGCCTCTTCCCGCTTTGCAAGAACTTCTTCTTCCTTTCCTTCGGCCTTTTGAGCGTCTGCCTGTAACCCAGCCATGCAGACAACATTTGCTTCAAGAACCTTTCTTAATCCCTCTTTCAGCTTGGTGAATTCCTCCCTTAGCTCTGCTTCGACCATTCTACCTGCTTCTCTGTTGACGTAGTTGGCCTGCCTGGTGAAGTTGCTTTTTGCACTTGTTCTTGCTTTCTTGAGCTCTTTAACCATCTTCCCCAGGATTTCTTCCGCCATTTTGAGCTAATGGAAATCCACAGTTTCCCCTTCTCTGCGTCAACAGCTTTCTCTGGACGTCTGAAGCCTTTTATCCTCTGGCCCAGGCTGCCCCGCTTGGTTTTCAACTGTGGTTTTCAACTGTCAAGTCCTTCAGGTTTTTTGGCCTGTACCAGTGATTTAGCCTGACTTGATAGGCTAGAGGGCAACAGAGGACGCTTTGGACAACTCAAATTCGTTCTTTTTGTCTTTATTTATCAAGACAGCTCCAAGAATTGATCAGGTTGAAAACCTTCAAAACACAAAGGACAAACAAAAGTTAGCTCACATGCTACACAAATTACAACATTTTGCAGGTCTCACTGCATTCTCAATAATAACAATAATACCACAAACTATGTTTTAATTAAAAATGATAAATTGTTACTTTAAAACCACATCATTAACTTAAATGAATTAATAAGAGTGTTTATCTCCACCTGGAAACAAGCAGTTTCCAACTCTAAACCAAATCCCTAGCTCTCAGAGTGGCCAAGTCTGTGTAATATTGTGGTGAGCTGCTTGCTTCTGAACAAGTGCCTGACAGTCACACAGAGTAGAATGTGTTTTGGTAACTTCCATTCTCCCTCTGACACTGCACGGCACAGGTATTGCCCAATGGAGAATACCAGGCGCTTCATCTTTTCATTCGTCTCCATGTCTTCCTTGCCAGCCATAACCATGCTGAGAAACCGGACGAGGTCTGTGGGTAGGAGATTTTCAGGAGTGAGCTCCATGTCGTCAGCTGTTGGTGGCCACTTTAGGTCTTTGGACTCTCTGAAAGCCTGCAGAATATTCTGGTGAAGTAGGAGAGCAACGTTTTTGTACTTGTCTGTGGTTCCGAGAGTGTAAGCTCGTGCAACGGCATTCGATACCGTGATTGTCAAGCTGTACACCAGCCAGAATGAAATGGCATCAGCATTGTCATGGTCAACTCTCGTAAACTGGATATGCTCCTTGATTGGATCTTTCTGTAGCCTTTCAGGAGTTTCTCTGGGCGATAATTTGTGTTCTCGTACCCATTCAATTTCAGTTCTTCCACATACAGCAAGCGCAAGGAAGATAGCTGTAGGACCTCATTTTGCTGGACTACATGAGTTCCAATGTGTTCCAGTACTGAAACAAATGCCTTTTCGTGGGAGGCTGACACGAAAGCTTGGTTAGTATCCTTAGCTCCTGCTTTAAGAATACTGCTGCGCTCGTAGTTGGCGAATGCTATGCGGAAAGATTTAAAGCACGACTGATGGTGTTTAGCCTCACAAGCAAAGAGGTCTTTGCCCTTCACTTGTCTGTGAAGTCGAACTAGACCCATTTTCTCAGCCCGTGATTCGATTTGCTTCCATGCATTTTCTTTGTTCTTATAAGATGGGAAGTATTCAGGTCTCTCAGTTTTACGATGACCATCTTTGATCTCAACTTTGTCGCAAAAAATGCATTCTGGTGGGAAGATGGGTCCCGCAGAACCCCCTAAGGACAATTTACGTGGGGAGTGATTCCACTGTGAGGTTGATGGTTCTGGATTATCTTCCAGAAGATGAAGGTTGCAAGTAAAGCGCTGATAACAGTTGCGGTGATACCCAACACTTTCCAGGTCATCAGGGAGAGTTGTAGGGATCTGGTCACACACTGATTGCATACAATATGGGGATTTATGTGGTTGATGGAGACGTTGGTCCCGGATCTCATGCAGCTGTTGTAGTTTTTCTATAGCTGTTCCTTTAATTTTAGTGAGGGGTGTAAACGGACCGTGATCAGACATGGATGGCACATGAAGGATGCAGACACTTGGCGAGCATTTGTGGGCTGGACGATCTACACTTCGTTTTATTTTGGGCATGCTGGCTTACTACGTCACTGTCAGATAAATGAAATAGAAATCACCATTCAAGTTAAAAGGCGCTTTCAGACCAAGTAGCCTACTTTATGAATATATATATGAATAATAGTTTTTATCAAAGCAATCTACCTGTGAGTTGGCTGTAGAAGTGTCAGAATCAATATAGATATTGCTGTGTCAGAGTAAGCTCAGGTTAAACCCCCCGCCTAAAAAAACCATAATGATGGAAACCCTCTTTCCTGGCTGCTAGTTCAGTGAGTTTTGTCGTACAGTGATGAGACTTATACCAATGGAATCTGATGAATCTCAGCTTTCATATGATATGTCATTTGTGCAGATAGCATGAAGTAAAAACATCGCCAGTCATGTGCTAATGTGGCGTTGTGAGTGCTGATTTAGACACTTGGTGTTGGAATTATGTTTCGTTTAGGTAAAAATTGTTATTATCATCTGTTAGCTTAGTTTCTTCCTGTTAAGTGGGTATGCAACGTTAATAGGTTGTTACATTTTAACAAGCCCTGGGACGCTGTGGTACCGGGGGCAATCGGGCTTAACGGGTTAAGAATACTGCCCCACAGTTTTGCATTATAATTACTGCCTTTTTTAATTAACATTAGCTAGCTTAGGAGTTCATTAAGCCTAGCTAGCTACCTGTACAGCTAGCTAGCTAGCTAGCTAGCTACCTAGCACTACCTAGCTAATAGCTTTATTCAACAAGCTACACCATTAGCTATCCCTCATTCACTTCACTGTTAGCTAGTTAGTTAACGTTAGCTAGCTAATAGTTTACCATATTTTACTGCAGTTGGCCTCTGCAGGGCAGAATAACACTAACATATGTTCTAGTGTGTAGCCTACTTTGGGCTGCAAAATGATGTGTTAACAACAATTAAGCTAGAAACCTACATAAAGGGACGGTTGGCGCAGTGGTCTGTGCATTTGATCATCAGATCAAGGGGTCGTTGGGGAACTCCAGTTCGAAACCCGCTCTCGCCCCACTGCGTCAGGCCGTTGTGTCCTTGGGCAAGACACTTCCCCCGAATTTGCTCCTGTGGGTATTGTCCACAGTAGATGACCATTACATGTATGATCTGTATGTGTAATGTGTATTTGTAAAGCGCTTTGAGAGTCTTTGATAAAGTGCTATAATAAATATAAGTATTATTATTATTATTATTATAAAACATACAAAACACATGAGTCTAGTTGAGTTAGCTACTGACCTTGTAAGGTAATTTTCACTACTGCCAGCGCTGTATACTAGCATGCCACAGATACATGTGATCACTTTGAGGATAGTTTTATTGTGATCTTTGACCATCAACACATGGATCTAGACACATTATTTGTTAATTGATCTGCAATATTGGCTGAGATAGAGTGAAAAGTGTGAAAATTCCGTTTTTGATAATGGTGACACTAATTTGCATAAAAAATACATGTGGGACATCCAGACAACATTTTAACATAGCTCATCATTTTCTACATACTTTGTCCACTTAGCAAACACTGATTATAAGAATATTTCTGTGTCGGTGCAAAATACACCCTTCTTGGTACAAGAATGAAATGCTATTTTCTTGTAATGGCGGCACTATTAGCATAATAGCATGCCACAGACACATGTGATCACTTTAAGAATAGTTTTATTGTGTTCCTTGACCCTCAAAACATGGATGTGGATACCTTATTTGTTCAGTTATCTGCAATAATGGCCTATATAGCCTATAGTGAAAGGTGCAAAAAGAGTGAAACTCGATTTTTAGGGTAAATAAACACTAATTTGGGAAGAAAATATACGTGGGACAATTTGCCAACTTTTTAACATAGCTAATCGTTTTCTACACAATTTTTCCAATCTAGAAAAGCTGATTAGAAGTATATTTCAGGGGGGTGCATGATACCCCCTTCTGATTCTGATTCATGATTACCCATTTTTATGGTTATTACAAGAAAATCAACACTGCAATTTGGACAAACAAACATGAACTCGCAATAAATACCAGCGTGACAGCAAAGTTCATTCAGCTCAATTTAGTCCGAATTAAGAGGTTTCAGAGGGGGTAGGGAATTATAGAAATGGAACACCTTGACTCGCGCATCCACCCTTGTACAAGTGCTAAGATCGATTGTGCCTGAAGACCGCCCAAAAGCGATAACTAGCTTATCCTCTTGCGACAACCACTACTATATTCTAGTGGCGCTATGCTCCCCCGACCAGGAGAACATAGACTTTTCTCTGCTACCCTTTCTCGCCAAAAACAGCACAGTTAACTGTAGTCCTACACGACCAGCCTATACACCCGCCATTGAGTTCACCCCAATGGTGAAACACAGTTTTGATTCTATGCTTGCTTGCCACTGCCCACCTGTGATCAATTAGCCTATAATTGTATGTATGCACCCCGGACCACCACCAGCTGAATCCAGCAAAGTAGGGAACGCTTCCAAGCAACGTAGGAAATGTTCCTCCAGCAGAGTAGAGAGCTGTGGCGCATCAGGTGATGCACGCACCACACGCTGCCCCAGCCTTGCTATGGGGGTTATTCCCTATCTTTATTCAAGAGCGTGGTATTTAAATTTGAGAGCATACTTTATGTATTTATTTCCCTCAAACTCTGTCCTCGCACTCAAATAGTGCCCTCGCACTCAAATAGTGCCTGCTTGCACTTAGATTTGCTCTGCTTGTGCTCAAACTGTATGTGGTGTCTAGACAGTTGTGTTAAGTTAATTTATTTAGTTCAGTCCTTTTGTCTTTTGCCTTGTCTTGTGATTTCCTGTTTTATTTTGTAATAACCTTTCCCTCTCGTTTCAGAGCATTCCTGCCCTGGTGTGTTTTTCCCACCAGTGTGATTGTCAGCCCCTCCCTTAATTGTTGCCACCTGTGTCCCCTTACCTAGTGTGTATATATAGTCTGCGTCTCCCTTTTGTCTTGTGTCAGTTCGTCTTGTCTCGTCAAGCCTGCCAGTCATCCCTTGATCGTGTGAAGTATATTTTTGATAGTCATGTAGATGTTTTTTGGTTTAGAGTTTTTGATCCTCCAAGTGAGCGTTTTGTGTTTCGACCTTAATTAAAAGACCTTGTTAATTCTGATCTGTTTCTGGTGTTGTGCGTTTGGGTCCTGAGCCTCGTGACATTCTTAACAGTACGAACTGACCAAAGAATGGACCCAGCCGACCCAGACAGGTTCAGAGCAGCTCTGCGCTCACAAGGCACGCTTTTGTCTCAGCATGACGATCAGCTGAAATCAATTGACCAGGGAGTGAGAGAATTGAGTGGTCGTCAAGAAAGCTTCCAAACATCTGTGAACAGCCAAGTAAACCACCTGGCAGATCAGCTTGTTCGTGTCCTTGCCCACCTGGAATCTGGATCTCAAACTGTTTCCGCGGCTGCACCCCTGCCTGAGGCTGTGATTCAAGGACCTACTCCTTCTTCATGCTCTCGTCTCGCATCTCCAGAGAAATTCTCCGGTGACTCAGGTCACTGTCGTCCTTTTTTAGTCCAATGCGACCTGCATTATCAACATCAGCCTTCTGCTTTTCCAACAGACCAGTCTAGGATAGCTTTCATGATAACACACTTGACTGGTAGAGCAGCAGCGTGGGCTACAGCAGAATGGGCTAGAGACTCTCCCCTTTGCAGATCACTTGGACTGTTTACTGATTCCCTTAAAAAGATTTTTGATCATACAGCACCAGGGAGAGAAGCAGCTACAGCTCTAGTCCAACTCAAGCAAAGAAATCAAAGAGTGTCTGATTATGCCATAGAGTTTAGGACAATAGCAGCAGACAGTGGCTGGAATGATCTGGCCTTGCTGGACGCCTTTGTACATGGACTTTCAGGCCTTGTCAAAGATCACTTAGTCCCATTAGATCTTCCAGAAGATTTAGACTCTGTGATTGCTCTGGCTATACGAATAGATAATAGGCTCTGGGATAGACAAAAAGAAAGAGAACATCCTGCAGTTCGTTCACCAAGCTCCAGGGGGCCTCCTCGTGGCATCCGGATGGGGGAGGATTCGTTTCCAGGGGTCTGGATCAAGCCTCCTTTGACAACGCCATCCACCACATCAGAGGAACCCATGCAACTTGGCCGAGCAAGACTTTCACTGGAGGAGCGGGAACGGCGCCTCCGCCAGGGCCTGTGTTTCTACTGCGGGCATCGTGGACACCTGATGGCCGCTTGCTCACTAAAAGAAGGGGCTCCCCAGGCAAGAGGAGGGCGCTGGTGAGCCGACTAACTTCTGACTACTCTCCTCGTACGCTGACTCCTATCCAAGTAAAATTAGGTAAGAAAACCTTAACACAGAAGGTTCTCATTGATTCAGGAGCAGACGAAAGTTTTATGGACTGGAATTTTGCCAACAGCTTGAACATTGTCACCATGCCCTTAGCTCAACCCTTAAATGCCAGCGCCCTTGATGGAAAATTATTGTTTCAAGTCACTCACCACACAGAACCCGTCCAGGTTATCATAAATCACAACCACACAGAATTCATGACATTCCATTTATTCGACTCCGCACAACACCCTATGATTTTAGGCTTCCCATGGTTGAAAAGACATAACCCTCACATTGACTGGCGTTCTGGTAGGGTGAAGGGGTGGGGAAGAGAATGTAATCATACATGTTTGGTTTCACCAGGAGAAGTTGAAGGGCTGTCTGTAGGAAGGGTTACTTCAGGTAGTGAGGTGGAGACGAAGGAAGTAACTCATGACCATGCCTCTGACTTACCAGACCTGCCCAATGTTCCCTCCTATTACCACAACCTGAGGGAGGTTTTCAGTAAGACTCGGGCCTCTACGTTGCCTCCTCATCGACCTTATGACTGTGCAATTGACTTACTACCGGGTGCCCCCATTCCCAAGGGACGTCTATACTCAATTTCTGGTCCTGAAAGACAATCTATGACGGATTACATTGACTCATCTCTGAAGGCGGGCCTCATTCGTCCATCGTCATCTCCTGCTGGCGCCGGATTTTTCTTCGTGGGTAAAAAAGACGGATCCCTCCGACCCTGCATAGACTACTCTCCCCTGAATGATATAACGGTAAAAAAACAGGTACCCTCTCCCCCTCATTTCCACTGCTTTTGAACTGTTAAAAGGAGCCAAGATCTTCACTAAACTTGACTTGAGGAATGCCTATCACTTGGTCAGGATAAGGGAGGGGGACGAATGGAAGACTGGATTCAATACCCCCAGTGGCCACTATGAATACTTGGTAATGCCATTTGGGCTAACTAATGCTCCTGCTGTATTTCAGGCTCTTGTGAATGACGTGCTCAGACAATATTTGAATCATTTTGTGTTTGTCTACCTGGATGATATATTGATATTCTCTCCTGATGAAGAGTCCCATGTTCAGCATGTCCGCCAGGTCCTCCAAGGCCTTCTGGAAAACCAACTATTCGTGAAGGCGGAGAAATGTGAATTTCACAAGACCACTGTCTCATTTCTGGGCTTCATCATTGCTCCGGACCAGGTCAAGATGGATCCAAGCAAGGTCAGTGCTGTCGCAAATTGGCCCACACCCACCAACAGGAAGAAGGTACAGCAATTTCTCGGTTTTGCTAACTTCTACAGACGTTTCATAAGACATTTTAGCTCCATAGCTGCACCTCTCCACTCACTCACCTCAACCCATGTTCAGTTTTTGTGGACTCTACAGGCCGACAAAGCTTTCCAGGAATTGAAAAGACGGTTTACCTCTGCTCCTGTTCTCATCACTCCTGATTCACTACGGCAGTTTGTGGTGGAGGTGGATGCTTCCAATGATGGAGTTGGGGCTGTGTTGTCACAACGTTCAGCCAAGGACAGCAAACTTCACCCATGTGCTTTTCTGTCATGTAAGTTAACACCTGCTGAACGCAACTATGATGTAGGCAACAGAGAACTTTTGGCAGTCAAATCAGCGCTTGAGGAATGGAGACACTTTCTGGAGGGGTCAGAGCAACCATTCATAGTCTGGACGGATCATAAAAATCTTGAGTACATCCGAAAAGCTAAGAGACTGAACTCACGTCAGGCAAGATGGGCTTTGTTCTTCACTCGTTTTAACTTTTCCTTGTCATTTAGACCCGGTTCACAAAATGTCAAGCCAGATGCACTCTCTCGTGTTTTTGATCCTGAACCCTCGGCAAAGGAACCAAAGCTCATCCTTCCACTAAACTGTGTGGTTGGAGCGGTAACTTGGCCAATAGAAACAGAGGTGAAACGAGCTAACGGTGTGAGCCCGACACCTAGGGGTTGCCCCCCAAATAGGTTGTTTGTTCCTCAAACTGTGCGTCCTAAGGTCATTCAATGGGCTCACACCTCGCTGCTCACCTGCCATCCTGGGGTAAAAAAAAACATGTACGTCATCAAGCAACGGTTCTGGTGGACATCTATGGAGAAGGATGTCAAGGAGTATGTGGCCGCCTGCACCATCTGCGCCAGGAATAAGACCTCTTCCAGGCCCCAGATGGGTCTGCTCAGGCCGCTGCCTATCCCCAGTCGGCCCTGGTCCGACATCTCAGTGGATTTTGTCACCGGACTGCCAGAATCCAAAGGTAACACCACCGTCCTCACGGTGGTGGATAGATTCTCTAAAATGACACATTTTATTGCTTTGCCTAAACTGCCATCGGCCAAAGAAACGGCTGAAGTGTTGTTGCACCATGTTTGTCGTCTCCATGGTTTTCCCAGGGACATCGTGTCAGACCGGGGTCCTCAGTTTGTCTCCCGTTTCTGGAGGGAGTTTTGCAGCCTCATCGGGGCCTCTGTCAGCCTCTCTTCCGGCTACCATCCCCAATCAAATGGACAAACGGAGAGACTGAATCAAGAACTGGAAACCTGCCTCCGGTGCCTGGTGTCCCAAAACCCAGCTTCTTGGAGTAAACACCTCACGTGGGTAGAATACGCCCACAACTCATTGCCTACCTCTGCCACCGGATTGACCCCGTTCCAGTGCGTCTACGGTTACCAACCTCCCATGTTCTCAGAGACAGAGAAAGAAGTCATGGTTCCCTCGGCACAGAAAGTGTGGCTATCCACCAGAGACTTGCCCCTGAACGTAGTCTCTAGGAAGCTGGCACCAAGATTTGTAGGCCCATTCACTGTGGAAAAGTGTATTAACCCTGTGTCTGTTCGTTTGCGCCTGCCTAGATCACTCAGAGTCCATCCAACATTCCACGTAAGCAAACTCAAGCCGGTCAAGGAAAGCAAAATGGTTCCCGCTTCCAAGCCCCCCCCTCCTCCCAGGCTCATTGATGGAGGTCTGGTCTACACTGTCAAGCGTCTGCTGAAGGTCAGAAAACCAGGAAGGGGTCAGCAGTTTTTAGTGGACTGGGAGGGTTATGGACCGGAAGAGCGGGAATGGATCCCGTCTAGCTTCATCGTGGACCAGAACCTGATAAAGGATTTTTACAAAAGCCATCCTGAACTCGCTGGGCCGTCCGGAGCCGTCCGTAAAGGAGGGGGTACTGTGGTGTCTAGACAGTTGTGTTAAGTTAATTTATTTAGTTCAGTCCTTTTGTCTTTTGCCTTGTCTTGTGATTTCCTGTTTTATTTTGTAATAACCTTTCCCTCTCGTTTCAGAGCATTCCTGCCCTGGTGTGTTTTTCCCACCAGTGTGATTGTCAGCCCCTCCCTTAATTGTTGCCACCTGTGTCCCCTTACCTAGTGTGTATATATAGTCTGCGTCTCCCTTTGTCTTGTGTCAGTTCGTCTTGTCTCGTCAAGCCTGCCAGTCATCCCTTGATCGTGTGAAGTATATTTTTGATAGTCATGTAGATGTTTTTTGGTTTAGAGTTTTTGATCCTCCAAGTGAGCGTTTTGTGTTTTGACCTTAATTAAAATACCTTGTTAATTCTGATCTGTTTCTGGTGTTGTGCGTTTGGGTCCTGAGCCTCGTGACATTCTTAACACTGTACGCTTGCACTCAGATATATTGCTGCTCAGAATTATTCTGTGTGCGCTCAAAACTTTTGTGCAACAATCCTGTCAAAATCCCTCAACCAATAGGAGGCCAGGTGTCCTTGCAGATGCGTTCGCTTTACTTATCACAGCGTCCCGTCAGGGGGGTTACTCTTTAGTTTATAAACTCCAGCCCTCCACGGCTTTATAACATGTACTTCACTTGTTTGATTTACAACTTTTTTGGGGGGGGGGGAGGAAGCACAGTTAGTATATATATATCAGCACCTTACATAATAGCTACGTTCAGTGGCGTACTGGGACTAAAAATCAGCCCGGGAATCTCGACCGGCCCTCGTTATCGCTAGTAAATTGTCAACGGGAGGAGGGGGCAGCGCCATATAGAGAGCTCTGGGAGGGGGGATTGCTAGTGAATTTTCCGACCGGCCCACTTCTTCCTCCAGACTGTTGTTCTGCTCCAGCACTGTTGTGCTACGGCTTGGTTCGGCCCGACGCGAAGCGGAGTGTCGACAACCATATTGTATAGATATTCGTATATCACGGCCTGAAGTGAGCTATTGCATTTATAAAACGGTTGCCACGTGTGCTGGCAATGTGAAAGAAAAATACACACTCCAATTTAAATAGTTTTTATTATTCAAAATAAAATAGTCCCTCCGTTGCCTTCTGCACAAAACATAGTGTGAGGTGGTTGCTATGCAACAACAATAACAGCTAGAGAACATAATAGACAGACAGCATTGTCGTTGTTTAGGTGCTTTTTTATCTGGAGATAGGCACTTCTCAATCCACTCCTCCATAGTAAGGCCACCCCGGAGGTCGAAGTTAACCTTAAATGTTTCCATTTTAAGCTTTGTTAGTTAGTTAGTTTCGTGACGGACGTAATGTAACCTTTTGTAACCATATGGTTGTAACGGTTCTCAGACGCGGAGGGATACTGACTTGTGAAAAGTAACTACAATTATACCCGGGATATACGCTCATTATATCACGACTAAGAAACATCAGATTGCATGTACTAACTGTGCTTACACCCCCCCCCAAAAAAAGTTGTACAGCGAAGTGATGTACATGTTATGTTATAAAGCCGTGGAGGGCTGGAGTTCATAAACCAAAGGGTAACCGCCCTTACGGGACGCTGTAATAAGTCAAGCGAACGCACCCGCAAGGACACCTGGCCTCCTATTGGTTGAGGGATTTTGACAGGATTGTTGCACAAAAGTTTCGAGCATGCACAGAATAATTCTGAGAGCAGAAAAAGTTTCGAGCGCGCACAGAATAATTCTGAGCAGCAATATATCTGAGTGCAAGCGTACAGTTTGAGCACAAGCAGAGCAAATCTTAGTGCAAGCAGGCACTATTTGAGTGCGAGGGCACTATTTGAGTGCGAGGACAGAGTTTGAGGGAAATAAATATATAAAGTATGCTCTCAAATTTAAATACCACGCTCTTGAATAAAGATAGGGAATAACCCCCATACCTTGCCAGCAATGCAGAAGACGGTCACAAACAACGGGTGCTTTTAGACCATCTCATTTTTAATAGAGATGGCGGTGGTGTGTACGGTGGCCCTGAAGTGCAAGACACCACAGCATTTCAGAAAACACCACAGCATTTCAGAAAACACTACAGCATTTCACAAAACACCACAGCATTTCACAAAACACCACAGCATTTCAGAAAACACTACAGCATTTCAGAAAACGCCACAGCATTTCAGAAAACACCACAGCATTTCACAAAACACCACAGCATTTCACATTGGACGGAAAGGGTATTCCTTTAGGGAGAACACTTCTTGTTTGTGATTGGACAGAGCCAGCCAGAGAAGCACTGCTGTGATTGGTTGTTTTTGCTGCCAGTCAAGAAATGACGCTTCGTGATTAGCCCAACACATCAGCCGTTAGCTCAGCTGTTAGCACACACTCAGAGCTCACAGCTCCTCATATCTATTCAGAAACTGGACAAAAGTTAAACATGTACAAACCACAGACTGTCTGTCATTTCGAATACAGTCGCTGCTTTATTTATGTCTGTATGACGTTGTTGTGAGCGTGGACGGAGCAGCTACAGGTTAGTTTAGCCTGATGGATCCGATTCCGATAGGATTTACATGGAGATACGGCCCGCCCCCTCTCCAGCGTCTTGTTTGAATGACAGGAGTAAACACAGAATTAATGCTTTATTAACTCATGGTTTTTAAGGGGCTTATCTCCATGTAAATACTATGGTAGACCACCCAATATTCGCATCGCTCTAATCGCTGGAGTTTCACCGCGGCTGCTCGAGTTTCACCGCGGCTGTCAGCTGTGTTTGCTCCTGTCAATGCTGTCATTCAAACAAGAGGCGCTGGAGAGGGGACGGGGCGTATCTCCATGTAAATCCTACAACAAAATGAACATATTTGACCGTGATTAAATTGTAATACACATTTCAAAGTGATGCCGAAGTAACTACATACTGATAAAAGTTAGTAAAAACCATGAATTAACGCTTTGACAAGTCTGCAGACAAGACGGCAGGCGAAAAGCTTTTAAAATGCGTGTTTTCTGAATCGGATTCATCAGGCTAAACTAACCTGTAGCTGCTCCGTTCACACTCACAACAACATCATACAGACATAAATAAAGCAGCGACTGTATTCGCCATGACATAGACAGTCTGTGGTTTGTACATGTTTAACTTTTGTCCAGTTTCTGAACAGATATGAGGAGCTGTGAGCTCTGAGTGTGTGCTAACAGCTAACGGCTGATGTGTTGGGACCATACCTTGTGGGACCATGGTTGGGACATATTTCGCTGTCCGGTGTTGACCAATCACGAAGCGTCATTTCTTGACTGGCAGCAAAAACAACCAATCACAGCAGTGCTTCTCTGGCTGGCTCTGTCCAATCACAAACAAGAAGTGTTCTCCCTAAAGGAATACCCTTTCCGTCCAATGTGAAATGCTGTGGTGTTTTGTGAAATGCTGTGGTGTTTTGTGAAATGCTGTGGTGTTTTCTGAAATGCTGTGGTGTCTTGCACTTCAGGGCCACCGTAGGTGTGAGTTAAAGCTTATAGACAAAAAGGCTGTGACTTTCTTCCTCTCAGCTGCACGGCTGCAGCCACCCAAACGCAGGGAGGTATTTACACACACACACCCCCGGCTGCTGCTGGAGCCGTGCTCACAGAGGCAATGGAGGGAAATATCTCTGGCTGCTTATTTTTAACTGCTGTGTTTGGCCGCTGAAACCCCCAGAATTCGGCGATTTGTTCAATACAAATCTTTACATTGCTTTTAAACAGAAGTTCCACTTTACTGATGCCTTTCTTTAAAGGAATGGTATGCTCATGACACTCATTTTTAAATAATTATCATCCGATAAAACAGACCAGTCTCTGCCAGTCTCTCTTTTTTTTTTTTAATCCGATGACATTATCAGTGATTTTAAACTGATTATATACCGAAATAACATCAACACTGTGGGCGCTGCCATTTTCCGGACGTGACGTAAACCATGCGTTTGGTTTTCGAAGACACGTTGATCTCCATGTTATTTACTGTAGTTTCTCTCTTCAAATATGCCTCACTGTATCGCGAAATATTGCCACAATTCTGATAGGAACAATCCACGGAATGCTCGGTTCCATCTGTTGCCAAAAGGTAAGCGTAAGAAGTACATTCAGAGGCAGTGGCTAGCGAAATGTGGCCGGCCCGAACCGAGAGATTTAAAGGCTCATGTATGCAGCGAACATTTCAAATTTCCGGACCACTACTCTGAGAGTATGATAAAACATAACATGGGATTTATGGAACAACCATTACTTAATGGAGATGCAGTACCATCGGTCTTTCTGGTGTCATCACCGACCAGGACACCAGTTCGGCCAGTTGAGAAATCGCCCTCTGCAAGTGTGAAGCGACGGAGGAGCAGAAGTAGTGCTCGGAGTAAGAATAAGGTATGTTATAGCGCATTTCCATTGCAGCGGCTAGCCCCGTTTTAACGTCCAGGCCAGGACAGTTTTTGGTGGCCTTTCCATATAGCGTAGTACCGGCTAGTGTGTATTTTACCCCAGTTTTTTCCGGCCCCATAAAATCGTGATTCTATGGCCAGGGACAACGAAGCTGAGTATGCTAAACTAGAGAGGGAATCGATAGCAAGGGTGGTACTACATGCATACATATAGTATCTTATATCATCTTCCCATTATACACACATGCATTTCCAAACATTTGGACTACCTATGTTGCAAATGTATTTTTTTTTTATCCTTTATTTATCCAGGAATGTCCCATTGAGATACAAGATCTCTTCTTCTATTATCTTTTCAATTTACACACGGCATCTATTGCACGTCTGTCCGTCCTGGGAGAGGGATCCCTCCTCTGTTGCTCTCCCTGAGGTTTCTCCCATGTTCCCTTTAAACTGTGGGTTTTCTTCGGAAGTTTTTCCTTGTACGATGTGAGGGTCTTAGGACAGAGGGTGTCGTATTGTCATACTGATATGTATGGCTGAATTCCCCCATCCAATCTCTTCACATTGGTCAAAAGTTGTTCCTCTGCTGACGAGTCCGAACTGAAATACTCCACCATGTTTCCGTGTGTTGACAAAGTGAACGCATGGATGACGTCACGACCATCACGTGACTACTGAAAATGGCAAACATGGCGGCGGCCAGACGGAATATACAGGTCTTGATAAAAAAGAGCTATAAAATCATTATTTACCGGGGAATATCGCTGATTTCTTCAGGGTATGGTTTAAACATAACGTTTCACTAAATACTGAAGTTTTGATTAATTATCTAATGAGTGGACCATTCCTTTAAGGTCACTCTGAACATGAGCTGTGCGTGCTTGTATGGCACTTCCGTCCTGAGCAGCACACAAAGAGGAAATCAGCCAGGGCTGAGTCCCCAGACACTGATTCCCTGGTTTTTTTTTATCCCCAAATGTTCATTAACCAAAACAAAATACAGCCGTTCAGCTTCACAGATAATTTTAGGATACCGTCAATCACAGATTCTGGTAAGGCAATGTCCAAATGTGGATTTGAAATTACACTTACCAGTCTCTGAAGATATGTTGGTATCCTGCCGACAACGCCAATTTGTGGAGGAAACTTCTGTGTAGCAATGCTTTGGGAGTCACCGACTCATGAAGGAGACACAGGACGAGCAGGAGTTCTGATGTCAAACACTGAGATTTAATACAAGCATCGGCCGGAGAAATTCACATCACAAGTCACACAGTCAAAGGTTCTGACTGCACGGGTGGTTTGCCATGTCAAATCTGAATCAGCCTCTCATCTTGACAGACCTTTCAACCAGTTTACAGGGAGTCAACCCACATATTGGGGAAGGCATCTGTGAACACCTGGATGCACTGAATCACTTTATCTGACTCTATGGCTCTTGTGACCGAGAGTTGACCGGTCATAAAACTGATAATGGCAGCAATAGCTGAGACTTCCCATTCCTTAAGACAGATAACAGACTTTGGCTTCGTCGTAAACGTCAACAGGCCGAAAGGTCAAATATCTTAAGTAAAGCCAAAATTATTCCCTCACAGGGATTATGGGTAGTGTAGTGTCTTCGGCCATCCTAAACTGAATTTTTTCCGGATATCATATCGCATTAACAACACCACATCTGGCATCACAGAGATCTTCTGTTACTGTCCTTTCTTCTTAGAGGAAGTACAGAAACACGTAACTCTGGATTTGTTTTAATGTTTGAGGTGCAATAAATTACACAGCAGCTTTTTGGCAGGTTAAAACTATTATTTTCTGCCTCGCTCATGAGAGTAACGGCTTGCGAAATTACAGCCTCGCCTACTGATTTCAAATGCGTGCTCTAAAATGATATTTATAAATGACTATTATCATTATTATAAGCAAGACAATAAATGTCAAATATATGTATTTGAGATACGTTCATAACAAACGTAACGTGGGAGAAAATACGTTTCTAGCTAAACGTAATTGAGAATGCAGTTTAGTTCTGTGGGAACGTAATTTTTAGGAGACAGGGTTGCCATAATACATTCTGACGAAAAATACAAATTATTATGAATACAAATAAAATAAAAGAAGCCTCCCGTGAGTTACTACAAGCTATAAAGTAGATTTTAAAAACATTTTATAGAATAAAAGCTCAGTGCAGGACGTTGGAGAAATGCGTGTGTGCACCACGACAAAGGAGCCTCATTCACTTTAGATTGGGGTTGTTTGCGTGGTGCTAACACGTAAATGTAACAAAGTTCGTGACTCCACCACGCAATGCGGTGTTAAGGAGTCGTGGTGGAGTCACGTATTCTGGTGAGATCAGGTTGTTTAAAAAATGTTCTTACTGATGTATATTTAAAAAATTGTCTTAATGCACATTTAAACAATGTTTAATAGTACAGTTTGTTTTCTAAATGTTGCTTATAATGCATTTGTTCAAAAATGTTCTTACTGATGTTTTGTTTTTTTACAGTAGCTGTATTTATGTTGACACTGCCTTTTTAAATAAAAGTGTGTTTGCATTAAATCCTTTCTAAATTGTTTATTGCTTATTTTGCATAATTTTCATAATAATGCATAATTTAAGCATATGTCTGTAACCCACAGAACAATACATATTTTATGTTGATTAATTAATAATGACGTTTTAGATATTTTCAAATGCTAAATTGAGTTGTTGTATTGTCAATCAAGTAATCTACTGGCAACCCCCTAACCAGAATTTTACTGTGAATCATTTTTTACAGTAATAAACTGAAATTGTTCAACAGTATGAATACTGTAGAATTTCAGTATATTGCTGGCGTCTCTGCTGCCAGTATTTTACTGTTAATTGAAAAAATACAGCAGTATACTGTATTTTATGTTTACAGTAAGAGGCTGTAAAATCATGTCACGGTATGAGTACTGTAGTATATATACAGTAAAGTACAGGTGTCTGTGCTGCCAGCACTTTACTGTTATTTGACAGGAACATTTGTTACAAGTACAAAGTACAAAATGTAATTTCAATGTTTTTTTCCTTCATAATTGTACATTGGTTTTAATGTTATCGACTAAGGTACGGTGGCTGGGAAGGGCAAACAAGAATTACAAAGTGTGAAACACTTTAACAAAGCTTGAGACAAATTTAAAATTTTATAAAACAAAATTACATTAGCAAAACACTTTTACCAAGGACACAATCATTTAACATTAACAATAAAAAATTAACAAGTCCCGAAACACATTTGTTTAATCACTTTTACAAACTAGAAAATAAAACCGGAAAGAGAATGTCCATCATAGTGGAAGTGACGAGCAAGTGATTGACTCAAACATTTTTCAGCCACCATACTATGGACTCATTTGGGCATCTTGACTTCAATATGACTGAAATGTTGCAATATTGCAAAATGGTTTATTTTGAAAACATTTCTAATCACCCAGCTGCACACCATACGAATATTTTGTAAACTTACCTGCATGGTCAGGTGTCTTTCATTACTGGTGTACTTTGACTGCAGACACTCACTGCTGGAGAAAATAAATGTCTAAAAAAAAGAAATCACATCTAGTTTCAACAACTCTGACATTAGCTGGCATGCAAGCCTCTAGTTTTAGGAGTTAAACTGGCATTCATGGCCAATAAGCCATAACCAGTGGGTTGATTTGACATAAGATACGCTACATTTTAGGGATGGGTATCGTTAAGGTTTAAACGGTGGTACTACTTTTATCGATACCGCTTATCGATCCGGTCTTTTAACTGTTCTTTTGGAGAAAAAATAAGGTAAACTAACTAAACAAATTGTGAACAAAACTAACATTGCTTTTTATTTAAATGAAATACATAATATTTCACATCAAAAGAAACAACAATATTTTAACAAATGGTATTTCAATCAGGAGAGACGGTTTTGATGTAATAATACATATTTATTGCGCAGATGCACAAATGAATGTAATGGTCATTTTGGCGATTAGGCCCCGTTGTGCAGGAAGTATCATTCGGGAGGGTAGAGCCGATCCGATGAAACCCCCCTGGGGTTTAGACACTGGTGGTGGTGAATGGATAGTTGGGTCGGTCTGAAGAGGAGTGGTTTAGCTTGACCCTAGATTCAGCGGGACAGGAGGTGAAAAGGGGTGGAGGAGGGTTGCGTAGAGTCACCTGAAATGACATCTGTCAGAGGGGAAAGCGCAGATTTAAAAGGTTTGACAGAGCGTGATGAATATTATTGGGAATAGAGCGAAGTGATTGGTTAAGCTGAAGAGTGACACCCCCGGTCACTTATTGAGAGGAGAGAGGGTAGTAACATGGAAATATAAATACATGAAGAGTAAAGACGGTCTTCCTGGTTGAACTTGCGCTGTGCTTCATTAAATAATCTGATGACAGAATTGTAAAGAAAATAGCTGAAACTTTAACAAATAAATAATTATTACATTACATTGCATTTAGCTGACGCTTTTATCCAAAGTGACTTACAATAAGTGCATTCGACCAACAAGATACAAACTTGAAGAAAACAGAATCATATAAGTACATCAGGTTTCATAGAGCCAACACATTTCAAGTGCTACTCAACTGGCTTTAGAGAAGCCAGTCCTTTCTTAGTATATAAGTGCTTTGTTAATAGTTCTATCGCTCGAGGTGGAGTCGAAAGAGATGAGTTTTCAGTCTGCGCCGGAAGATGTGTAAGCTATATGAAGCTCAGCGCAAGTTCAGGCAGGAAGACCTATCACTCCGTATTGCTCGTCATGGCAATACTCGCTCCCTCCACTAGATGAGAGGGAGCGCCACTCCTTAGCTAAACCTATCACTTCCCTCCATTCACAAGCGTAATTATCGCACCTGTTAATCCCTCTATATATGTTCTCCCTTTTTCTATCAGCTGTCTTCCAGGTGTCAACGCGCAAGCAGCAGCAGAGCTTCGTCCCAGCTCCAGGCATTATTCATCAGCTCCGCAGTCTTGCGGATTAAGCTACAGACGGCGTTCCCCAGTCGGCTAGCGGGTCCAGCCGGCCACCCCGCAAACCCGGACGCGGGCGGGAAAGACAAGGAAATCGGGGTCCACGGAAGTTCCTCCGGGCTTAATGGAAATGGGCTACTTCACGCAAACAATTGACGCACGCCTTCAGTCTCTCGAGAGGGCATCACTGGCTCAAATGCGGCGCTTCCGGCTTCACGTGGAACGGTCCTCATCGCAGGCGAAGCTTTACCCATTCTGGCTTCAACCACAACCCCTCCTGCAGGCAGGCAGGCAGGGCTTAAGCTACATCCCATTGAAGTTACTTCCTCCCGCGCCTCACCTCTAAAACAGGCGTCAGGGTAGCGCTGGCAAAAGGCAGTTGCAACAAATTCACGAGATGTTTCGTTATTGTTATGACATTTGGTCATGCAGAACGAGATCACTACCCCTTTAAGAGAGGGGCATGGCGCGTGCATGTGTGCGTGGGTATGGTAGAGCGAGCGAGCGAGCGGGATACATGTTTTCTAGAAGTAAACAAGGTAGCAGAAAAAGGAAGGTCTGTGATCTTGCGAATCTATCTCGCGGAACAGAAGAGCTAAATAAATGCAACGACCTCCCAAGAAGAGCTCGCTCTCTCCAGTCTTTCCGATAAATGGGTTATTAAACCCGAAGCGTGTTGCTTCTGCCCTGGGAGACGACAGAGAGTCCACTATGCATTGCTACCTTTAGTTCAGGGTTAAGGTGAGTTCCAGGCAGTGTGGGTGTAACGTGTACAGTATGGAGTTTCAGTAAAGTATTAATTGCATTACTAATGCAGTTCGGGTAATTACTACCCATTGCAATGCTCAGTAACTAACGCAGTTTCAAGCTTCAACACAATATTACCTGAAATGAATGGTGTGTCGTAGGGCTTCTTCTCCTCAATGACAAGTCGCTGCACATTATCCTGTTTATGACACGACCAGATACTAAATAAATTAGGAATTCACTCCCAATATTAATTTAATGATTATTGACTAAATGATCGTATTTTTCTCTTTTTTCTTCCCCACTAAGAAATGTTACGTTTCTCGGTGCACCAACGGCTGAATCTGCAACAACAACATCTCCTCGGCAGTAGGGGTGCAACAACTAATCGACTTAATCGATCAAAATTGATTACCAAATTAGTTGCCAACTTATTCAGTCGTCGATTAATTGGTGATGTCATCACGTGTGTTTTACGCGCAGTTAAGCTCCAAAGTATTGGTCTTTTTATCGGTACCGGAGACATCTATAATAGGCTATATGTTTGCTATAAAAAAAATAAAATAAAAAAACCTTATATCGCAGTCTTAGTGTTTCAACTCGTCTATGATGTATTTGTGATCAGACGAGATCTCTCTCCTGATTTGTACACACACGCAGCTGCTACATGCAGCGGAGCACACTGCGGAGGTGGCGGAGAGAACGCGCTCCGAGGTGTGGGTAAAACTTTACCCGTCTCGATGTGGAGTTGCTCGTTGCAAAGTGCAATAAGTGTTTAGCACGTAGGGGCGGTAACACGAGCAATTTGTCTAAACATTTAGCAAAAGTGCTCCAGAGGGAGGAATGCACCGGGTTCGACTGTCTTTCTAGCAGCTCTGTAGCCCCATCCACGAGTAATGTTTCCACGTCAGGTGTTATGTATGCTAGCAGCAACACACGGAGTAACTATATTATACAAACATGGGTTAATGATTAGAGGTAACAGAGTTATTTATTTGTTAAATTTTCAGCTATTCTGTTTACAGTTCTGTCATCAGATTATTTAATACGATTTGTTAAATGCTCAGGGCAATCTCGATGACAAAGGTCAATGTTCCCCCTTTCTACGCACGGAGATAATGTAATCTTAATAGCGTGCAGGCCAAGGCTGGCTCTTCAAAGCAGATATTAACGACGCGCTTTAAAGTTCCCATCATCCGTTCAGCGGAACTCTTTCAGCCTGAAGCAGCCAAGTTAGGAGAAACTACGTGTGCACCGGCATTCGGGTAAATAATATTAATAGCTGTCTCTCCCCAGTTCAAATCACCCACTGCTCAGGGGGATCTCCTCATGCGTTGCCTTTACGTCATCTAGTGTTCAAATACAACATTACTAACTATAACTCCGCTCAACTGGGAAAGAGAAGAAGAAAGAAAAAGAAAGAAGAAGAGAATCCTCCAGGAGCACAGCGTTCCTAATCATGGGGAACTATAGGTCCAGTCACACACCTGAGTTCCTAGGCATCACATCAAGCTCACGGTATTAACGTTCCTCTAACCAACTGCGTGCATCCACATAAACGTCTTCAACGACAGTCGCTCTTCCTCACCGGGCAACCGTACTTTGCATGCGGATATTCTTCGGCACGCATCATCTCCCGTTCCTGGACGTGGCATCCGCCGGCCTCACGACGACCGCGTTTTCCCCGACTTAAGGACGTGCACTGCACATCCTCCGCTTTGGGGGGGATATCTGCATGAGATCATCCGCATAGCGGCACACTCAGATGTTCACTATTGCTACACATTTATTATCACACTCGCTGGATCTAACACTAGCGTCTCTCCATCATCCTCACTCAGATGATGGAAGACGTCTTAATCACTCAATCAGTGTATCAGCATCTATGACTCATCCTGGCGCACTTAACTGCTATTAAGCTATACTATATCGTGGGTCATGTCTCAGCATTTAACTAAGTGTACGTCTTTTCTGCATGCATCCTGCACTTCATTCATATTCTCAGGTTTATGCTCACTTGGCTCGCGTCAATCCAGGTTAGAGATGAACTTTTATTAATCCCTCATGGGGAAATTATTTCTCTGCATTTGACCCATCCTAGTGTTAGGAGCAGTGTGCTGCCATTTTGAACGGCGCCCGGGGAGCAATGGGGAGTTATGATATTCATGCATCACTGTACTCCAGCTAACAGCTTGTGCTTACTTATTTACATCTCCCTCTTCGCCTGGACATCGGCTCGTGCTGCAATCCAAGAGCTCTTCAGTTTACCGATGGTAAATAATGCATAACTGGTGGTGGCGTCTTAATAGCATATCAGGGCTTTCGTTCAGATAGGCGCAGCCACCTCTGCTGCAATCAGGCATTTCTCCCTCATCCCTGCAACTCGGACGGTGGTCCTCCTCCGCCTTCACATCCCACATTCGCCGGACATCAGCGCGTGCTGGCTATCCAAGGTCTCTCAAACACTAAACAAAATGGTAATTATGCCTATACTGGTGGTGGTGGTTTCATAGCACGTCAGCATACGTGTCACTGTGTTCATGTTTAACCCTGCACGTCAGGTTGTGACCTCCGGGTCTGTGTTCATGTTTAACCCTGCACGTCAGGTCGTGACCTCCGGGTCCGTGTTCATGTTTAACCCTGCACGTCAGGTGGTGACCTCCGGGTCTGTGTTCATGTTTAACCCTGCACGTCAGGTCGTGACCTCCGGGTCCGTGTTCATGTTTAACCCTGCACGTCAGGTCGTGACCTCCGGGTTCGTGTTCATGTTTAACCCTGCACGTCAGGTCGTGACCTCCGGGTCCGTGTTCATGTTTAACCCTGCACGTCAGGTGGTGACCTCCGGGTCTGTGTTCATGTTTAATATTATTGCCATATCTAACCCTGTATGCCAGGTAGTAAACCTTCGGGTCTGTATAAATGTGTCCCTGCTAAGTTCAGGTTGCCCCGCACGTTCAGGGTGCCCCGCACGTCCGGGACGCCCTGTGCGTCCAGGATGCCCTGTATGGCCAGGGTGCCCCGTATGGCCGGGATGACGCACGCCTTCAGTCTCTCGAGAGGGCATCACTGGCTCAAATGCGGCGCTTCCGGCTTCATGTGGAACGGTCCTCATCGCAGGCGAAGCTTTACCCATTCTGGCTTCAACCACAACCCCTCCTGCAGGCAGGCAGGCAGGGGTTAAGCTACATCCCATTGAAGTTACTTCCTCCCGCGCCTCACCTCTAAAACAGGCGTCAGGGTAGCGCTGGCAAAAGGCAGTTGCAACAAATTCACGAGATGTTTCGTTATTGTTATGACATTTGGTCATGCAGAACGTGATCACTACCCCTTTAAGAGAGGGGCATGGCACGTGCATGTGTGCGTAGTGCTGCGTACCTGGACTCACATTCAGGTTCAGGTCCGGACTCAAGTCCAGAGGTTCAGGTTCAGGTCCGGACTTATAAGTCCGGACCTGAACCCATGGCTTGTGTCAAGTTGTGTGAGTAACTAAAGTGAACTTATTGTGAGCTAATTATCAATTGAAAATTAACTCATAATCAACTCAAATTCAAACTCATCAGGTTTATTGTGCTCCCTTCCAACTTGTGTCTACATTTCTCTACAAAGTACAAATGTGCCACTTAGTCTACAAATGACTTATGACAGCAACTACAGTGAACTACTACAAAGTTCAAACCTTTATTTCATTTACCAAACTAAAGTAACCAAACAGTCCCTGAGCTGACTGAGCCTAAATCCCTAAAACGTTGCTGAAAGGTAGAGTGTAGAGTAGACTATACGCATCACACTGTTACACACCTAATATACAGTATAGGCTACACTCTAGTGACTGTACAGTCAGAGTGTACTGTACTGTCTGTGCACCATGTATTTTCTACAACTCTACAATACATACTGTTAGAAATTAAAATCAATGTTGATATGGCGTAATTTTGAATTAAAAACACTAATTTAAATCACTTTTATTCTGAAAAAACCGAAAGTTCACACTATTAACTTAAAACTTTTATTCTGAAAATTCTTCACTTCCGGTTAGCATTAGCATGTGGCGAAATTCTACGTTTTCAAACCGTAAATCGAAGGTGAAATGACATGTGATGTTGTACACTGAGCACACTGGGATTAGCACTCATTTATTGACGCTGAATAACGTTTATCAGGGAATGTTTAAATAACCACAGACACCAGAATATACGTAAGTGCTAGTTTTTTTGCGAGTCCAAGTACCGGTTCCTGACGTTCCGGTTTTAACCGGACTTGAACCGAAACTTTTTACAAGTCCAGTACCGGTTCGGCGTACCGGTACGCAGCACTATGTGTGCGTGGGTATGGTAGAGCGAGCGAGCGGGATACATGTTTTCTAGAAGTAAACAAGGCAGCAGAAAAAGGAAGGTCTGTGATCTTGCGAATCTATCTCGCGAAACAGAACATTCAGGCAATCAGGCATTTCTCCCTCATCCCTGCAACTCGGACGGTGGTCCTCCTCCGCCTTCATATCCACATTCACCCGGACATCAGCGTATGCTGGCTATCCAAGGTCTCTCAAACACTACAAAATGGTAATTATGCCTATACTGGTGGTGGTGGTTTCATAGCACGTCAGCATACGTGTCACTGTGTTCATGTTTAACCCTGCACGTCAGGTTGTGACCTCCGGGTCCGTGTTCATGTTTAACCCTGCACGTCAGGTTGTGACCTCCGGGTCTGTGTTCATGTTTAATATTATTGCCATATCTAACCCTGTATGCCAGGTAGTAAACCTTCGGGTCTGTATAAATGTGTCCCTGCTAAGTTCAGGTTGCTCCGCACGTTCAGGGTGCCCCGTATGGCCGGGATGCCCTGTATGGCCAGGAACGACGCTTGGGAGGCATCAGTACGTCTAAATTCCCACATGTATTAACCTCTCATTTTCATCCATAGATTTCCACTGCATCCCACAAGGTAAGATGTCTTCACGTTCAGTACTTCATACTTCACTTCTTTTGGGGGTTCATCGGAAACGGTTCTTTCCCTTCCCGAATGATGTCCTAGGCAGGAAGACCTATCACTCCGTATTGCTCGTCATGGCAATACTCGCTCCCTCCACTAGATGACAGGGAGCGCCACTCCTTAGCTAAACCTATCACTTCCCTCCATTCACAAGCGTAATTATCGCACCTGTTAATCCCTCTATATATGCTCTCCCTTTTTCTATCAGCTGTCTTCCAGGTGTCAACGCGCAACCCTCCTCCACCCCTTCGCCTCCTGCTTCCAACTCAGGGCCAAGCTCAACCTTCTCCCTTCCAACCGGACCTAACCACTTATCACCACCACCAGGTCTAGACCCAGGGGGGTTCATCGGAAACGGTTCTTTCCCTTCCCGAATGATGTCCTACAAAACCTGGGCCTAATCGCCAAAACACATTTCATCCACCTGTTATAAACTGTCATCATTATGTTTCATTTATATAATGTGACCCATAATAAATATGTATTCCATACATCACGTCTCTCCTGATTGAACTGCTGTCCTGCTCATTCCACCATTTTGGAGCCAGGATAGCAAACCCACGCAGTGCGGGTGCAGCCAGCTGTTTGGCTGATGCAGAGCGGAGTGCACGTGAGTAGTATTACTGATACCCTTTCAATCACATTAGTATGCATGACAAGTGACAGGTGGTCCGCCCCCAATATGCAAATGAGCTAAGTCCCGCCTCACTTTGTTCGAGAGCCTTTGATGTGAGGGGTACAATTATGTTAATGAGCTAAGTCCCGCCTCCCTTTGTTCGAGATGCTTTGATGTGAGGGGTGAGGTGTCATCACACGTAGGTGTGAAATGCCCCCCTGTGTAGTGCCTTTTGCCGGCCAGAGGCAACACGATTGTCTGAATGACATGCCCGATTTTTTCTTCAGAAACAATTACAACGCGTTAATGAAAATACTTTGGCTTGCCGATTTCATTACTGTGATTGACCAGAGTCTTGTTGATAAAGGCATCTGCGAGGATGAACGGAGGATCCGACACGCTTCGGAGGCTTTTCTGCACAAGCTCAAAAACTGCAGACACCTCAAGGAGAGACTTGAAAATATCCTTACCGAGTTGTATGGAGGAGAAGAAGAAGACTAATTTTCTTTCTTCTTAATAACCAGCCGGGGAATTTTTTTTTTCCATACTTTGACTTTTCTTTAAAGTAAAATAAAAAAAAGTGGAAACTACTATGCAAAACGCTCTGTATATATTGATCAGAATGTAGTCAATACCCTTTTAATAAGTGTGGTGATGAGGACGATTGAAAACAGAATGAGTAGTGACCCCCATGTAAACAGAATGGCTGAAGTTTGTAAATTGGAAGACATTTTGGATATCGTTCGTTCTGGCAGTACTATTCCAGGACCACTTTAAATGTTTCGTTTACAATACTATTACTATATATGAAAGCAAAAATAAAACACATTTCCATTTTGTTATGGTTGTTTAATTGAAAACACAACATTCAACACATTTTCATAAAACATATTCATTTCATTTCAAACCTTTATTTAGACAGATAGGTCCCTTGAGATCATGGATCTCTTTTACAAGGGAGACCTGCATCAATTTAGTTCCACATGAAACATAAAAACAACATAAAAACAAACAATAGAGGACATCATATTTACATATTCACCAACACTTACAAACACCCATAGTGTCAGAAAGCATCTCGTGCAGACGTGCCTTAAAAACATTCAGAGAAATAAAATTGCTCAATTTCGACTGTAGGCTGTTCCAAGCAAGTGGAGCTGCGCACATAAAAGCCGTCTTACCTAAGACAGTCCTCACTCTTGGCACATCTAACAAGACCACATCCTGCGATCTCAGACAATAGCTGCCCGCAACTTTGTGCTTTACCAGAGAACAGATGTAATACGGGAGTTTGCCCAACATAGCTTTATAAATAAAAGTGTACCAGTGACTGAGCCTCCGTACAGAGAGAGATGGTAAACCTGCCTTGGTATACAGTGTACAGTGATGTGTAAGCGCTTTACAATTTGTGACAAATCTCAGAGCACTGTGATACGCAGCATCCAATTTGCTCAGGTAATTGGCAGGTGCATTCATATAGACCAGATCCCCAGAGTCCAGCACAGGTAAAAAGGTCACAGTGACTAGCCTTCTCCTGGCCTCAAGCGAGAAACAGGACTTGTTTCTGAAAAATAACCCTAGCCTAACCCTCAGTTTTTTAAGCAGGTTATTGACATGAAGTTTAAAAGAGAGACAATCATCAAGCCAGATACCAAGGTATTTGTAACAGGCAACAACTTCAAGTTTTGTTCTCTGCGTAGTTACAATATCTAAAACAGGCTCTGGTGTCTTTTTTGCTTTTGAAAAGAGCATTACCTTGGTTTTATCCACATTTAAAAGAAGCTTTAATTCAGAGAACTGAGTCTGAATAGTGTTAAAAACAGCCTGTAATTTAACAACAGCCTCCTTAATGGAGGGACCTGCAGAGTACATCACTGTCAAGGAGAGACTCTGAGGCATGAACTCATTTGCACGACTCAGATAGTGTTTTCAAAAATAAAGACTTTACTGGAATTTAGCACAGTAATCAAAACAAGGAAAACAAATATACTCTTTCGAGGAAAACTAGCAAGTGATCACTGAGGTAGATCCGTGGGAAGTCCGTGAGGTAATCAGGAACGTGGGTCATAGTAAGACAACGAACTGACAATGAACAGGAGGAAGCTACCACAATATATACACAGGTAAAGGGGACACAGGTGGAAACAATCAGGGCGGGGAAACAATCAAGGATGCAGGAGACAGAAAGGGGCGGGGAGCGTGGAGGCCTGAAATGAGAGGGATGATTAATTAAGGGAATAAACATAAAGCACAGGGCAAAGGGACATGACAAAACTAACATAAAGAATAAACTTTCACTATTAGTTTCCTAGACATGACAGTACCCCCCCTTCTAGGGACGGCTCCTGACGGCCCAGGCTCCTCTGAGTTGAGGCGGTCAAAATCCTCAATGAGGCTTTTATCTATGACGAAGCGGGAAGGAATCCATATCCGCTCCTCAGGACCATAACCCTTCCAGTCAACCAGTAGCTGTCGCCCTCTACCCCTTTTCCGACTAGCCAATATCTTCTTGACGGTGTAAACCGGACCTCCATCAATCATCCGGGGGGGGGGGGGGGGGTTTGGCGGTGGGAACCATAGCGCTCTCCTTCAAGGGTTTTAGTTTCCCTACATGGAAGGTGGGATGTACCTTCATGGACCTGGAAGCCGTAGTCTCACTGAAAACCGGGTTGATGACCTTGGTGACGGGAAAAGGACCCACAAACCGGGGAGCCAATTTACGGGAGAGTACGTGGAGGGGAAGGTCTCGTGTAGAAAGCCAGACTTTTTGGCCTGGCTGGTATACAGGAGCTGGTCGGCGTTTTCGGTCTGCTGCTCTTTTCACCAGTTGTGAATTCCTGCAGAGGATCTTCCTAGCCGCAGCCCACACGCGCCGACAACGCCTGACCAGCGCGTGGGCAGACGGGACCGTGACCTCCCTCTCCATGGCTGGGAACAGTGGCGGCTGGTAGCCATAAACACAGTGAAATGGGGACAGGCCCGTGGCAGAAGTAGGGAGGATGTTGTGCGCATACTCAACCCAGGTGAGGTGCTCGCTCCAGGAGGATGGATTCTGGGACACCAAGCAGCGCAAACAGGTCTCCAGTTCTTGATTTAGGCGCTCTGTCTGGCCGTTAGACTCCGGATGGTATCCTGACGAGAGACTGACCGTGGCACCGATGAGGCAGCAGAACTCCTTCCAGAAGCGTGACACAAACTGGGGGCCCCGGTCGGAGACAATATCCTTTGGGAAACCATGAAGCCGAAACACATTATGCATCATGACCTCAGCCGTTTCCTTCGCTGAGGGTATCTTGGGCAGAGCAATGAAATGTGTCATTTTCGAAAAACGGTCCACTACCGTAAGAACTGTGGTTTTACCTCTAGAGAGGGGCAGGCCAGTGACGAAGTCCATGGAGATCTCTGACCAGGGTCTGTTGGGAATAGGGAGTGGTTGTAATAGTCCTATTCGCGCCCTGGAAGAGGTCTTGTTTCGAGCGCAGACAGGGCACGCCTCCACATACTCCTTCACCTCCTTCTCCATGGATGTCCACCAGAAACGTTGTTTTATGATGAACATAGTTCTCTTGACTCCAGGGTGACAGGTGAGCAGCGAAGTGTGAGCCCAGTGGATCACCTGTGGTCGCTCGGCCTCCTGAACGAAAAGCCGGTTAGGCGGGCAACCCCTTGGTGCAGGAGCTCCAGCATTGGCTCGTATTACCTCCTTCTCTACTGACCAAGTCAGCGCTCCTACCACCCGGTTTAATTGGATGATGGGTTCCGGCTCCTTGACTGCAGGCACAGGGTCAAACAGACGGGACAGAGCGTCAGGCTTGACATTCTGAGACCCCGGCCTGAAGGAAAGAACAAAGTCAAAACGGTTGAAAAACAAGGTCCACCTAGCCTGGCGGGAGTTCAGTCTTTTGGCCTTTCTTATATACTCCAAGTTTTTGTGATCGGTCCAAACCACGAAAGGATGCTCGGCTCCCTCCAACCAATGCCTCCACTCTTCCAGTGCCAGCTTCACGGCCAGCAACTCACGGTTTCCCACGTCGTAATTTCTCTCTGCTGGGGAGAGCTTCCTGGACAGGAAAGCGCAGGGGTGAAGTTTGTTGTCCTTCTGTAGTCGCTGGGAGAGGACCGCTCCCACCCCTTCGTTGGAGGCATCCACTTCTACCACAAACTGACGAGTGGTGTCCGGCAAGGTGAGTATGGGAGCAGAGGTGAACATTCCTTTAAGCCGAGAAAAAGCCTCCTCAGCCTGAGGAGACCACAAAAAAGGCACTTGAGGGGACGTGAGGACATGAAGAGGGGCCGCAATAGCACTGAACCTCCGCACAAAACGTCTGTAAAAATTAGCAAAGCCTAAAAACTGCTGCACTTTCTTACGAGAGTCAGGGGTAGGCCAACAAGCTACTGCGCTAACCTTCTCTGGGTCCATCCTAACCTGACCTGGCGAAATGATGAAGCCCAAGAAAGTGACTGTCTCTGCATGGAATTCGCATTTCTCTGCTTTGACAAACAACCCATTCTTGAGCAGCTCTTGTAGAACCTGGCGGACATGTTGTTTATGGGTGTCAAGGTCAGGGGAGTAGATCAGAATGTCGTCAAGATATACAAAAACGAAACGGTTCAGAAACTCCCTCAACACGTCGTTGATCATAGCCTGGAACACAGCAGGAGCATTTGATAATCCAAATGGCATTACACGGTATTCATAGTGGCCTGAAGGGGTGTTGAAACCCGTCTTCCATTCATCGCCCTCCCTGATCCTGACTAAATGATAAGCGTTACGCAGGTCTAACTTGGTGAAAACCTTGGCTCCCTGAAGCTGCTCGAAGGCTGACGAGATGAGAGGAAGGGGGGTACCGGTTTTTAACCGTAATGTCATTGAGAGGTGAGTAGTCAATACAGGGCCTAAGAGACCCATCCTTTTTCCCAACAAAAAAAAAACCCCGCTCCTGCTGGTGATGAGGAAGGGCGAATAAGGCCTGTTTTGAGGGAGGCATCAATATAGTCCTTCATGGCCTCTTTCTCAGGTCCTGAAATAGCATATAGTCGACCCTTAGGAATTGTAGACCCCAGCAATCAGGTCGATAGCACAGTCATAGGGGCGGTGAGGCGGAAGAGTCAGAGCCTTGGATTTACTGAATACTTCACTTAAATCGTGGTAGCAGGAAGGGACTGAAAGAACATCAGGAAAATATATTTCTGGGATAGTTCCCTGCCTAACCCTCCCAGTGTTACCTCTTCTGTCAATCTCCGCTACCCGCTTAACACAGTGATCTCTGCAATTCTTTCCCCACCCCTCCACCCTCCCAGATTGCCAATCAATGTGAGGGTTATGAAGTTTCAACCAGGGAAACCCCAAAATGAGTGGATGTTGGGCTGAATTAAACAAGTGAAATGACATTGTCTCGTGATGGTTATCATCACATCTTATTTCTAAAGGCTCTGTTTGGTGAGTCACTTTAAACAACAGCCGCCCATCGAGAGCACTCGCTTCAAGAGGCTGGGGTAGAGGTTTAGTTTGTATGTCCAATCTTTTAACTAAACCCCAATCCATCAGACTTTCGTCTGCCCCTGAGTCAATGAGTGCACCATGAGTAACCACATTGTCTCTGATTTTTACCTGGATGCGGGTCAGGGTGCGAGGAGGAAAGTCAGAGGAAGAGATCCGGCTCACCAACGTACTCCTCTTTATTGGTGAGCCTCCTCTTTTACCGGACAAGCCGCTTGTGGATGTCCGCGCTGCCCGCAGTAGAAGCACAGGCCCTCCTTTAATCGACGCTGACGTTCTGCCATCGAAAGCTTGGCGCGGCCCAACTGCATTGGCTCCTCCACGGAGCCAGGGGGCGCTGTTGTCCGGAACGCAGGTGAGGGGTGACGGGGCCTCCAAGAAGAAGTAGTATCCAGCGGCGAGCGTCTCCTCTGGGGAGGCGGATCAACCGCATCCTTGGATTTATTCCTTCTCCTCTCCGTCAAACGATTGTCTATCCGTATTGCCATGGATATGACAGAGTCCAAGTCAGCGGGCAGATCGAGAGGCGCCAGCTGGTCTTGTAGGGAATCCGAGAGACCGCTGACAAAAGCGTCAAACAATGCAGCGGAGTTCCAGCCGCTATCGGCTGCCATAGTCCGGAACTCGATGGCGTAGTCAGCCACACTCCGCTGATGTTGTTTCAGCTTAATCAGAGCCCGAGCTGCTTCCCTGCCCGGCGTGGTTTGATTGAAGATCTTTCTCATAGTGTCTATGAAGTTTTCCAGAGACCCGCAGATGGGGGAGCCTCGGGACCACTCTGCCGTAGCCCACGCTGCTGCTCGGCCGGAAAGATGGGAGATCATGAAAGCCACTTTGGAATTCTCCGTGGGAAAATCAGCCGGTTGGTGGTGATAGTGTAACTCACACTGCACAATGAACGTCCGGCAGCCCTCCGAGTCTCCGGAGTATTTTTCGGGTGGAGCCAGACGCATGGAAGTACTGTGCGGCTCAGTGGACCGGTTGGGATCGGAACCGGTCGCCGCCGGAACCGGGGGAGTCGTGGGAGGAGAAGCAGCCTGCAGGTGAGTGAGCACACGCTGGACCTCAGCTGCCAGCAGATTCACCTGGGTTGTCACCGATGATTGTAGTTCCCCGTGGCTGTTGGATAGGTGCTGCACTCCGTGCTGTATGGCGGCCATCTGCTCTTCTTGTTGCCCAAGACGTTGGTCCTGAGAGCGGATGGCGTTCTTTAGCTGGTCTGAGTCGGCTGAGTTCATTTTAATGGTCAGTTCGTACTGTCAAGGAGAGACTCTGAGGCATGAACTCAATTGCACGACTCAGATAGTGTTTTCAAAAATAAAGACTTTACTGGAATTTAGCACAGTAATCAAAACAAGGAAAACAAATATACTCTTTCGAGGAAAACTAGCAAGTGATCACTGAGGTAGATCCGTGGGAAGTCCGTGAGGTAATCAGGAACGTGGGTCATAGTAAGACAACGAACTGACAATGAACAGGAGGAAGCTACCACAATATATACACAGGTAAAGGGGACACAGGTGGAAACAATCAGGGCGGGGAAACAATCAAGGATGCAGGAGACAGAAAGGGGCGGGGAGCGTGGAGGCCTGAAATGAGAGGGATGATTAATTAAGGGAATAAACATAAAGCACAGGGCAAAGGGACATGACAAAACTAACATAAAGAATAAACTTTCACTATTAGTTTCCTAGACATGACAATCACAGTATCGTCCGCATAAAAATGTAAAGTAGCTTCATCCACATTATCACCTACGCTGTTAATATATATGGAGAATAAAAGTGGTCCTAAAACAGAACCTTGTGGTACACCATTAGAAATGTTTAACCACTCAGAAGATAGTCCATCAAAATGAACACATTGGGACCTTTCAGAGAGGTAGTTCACAAACCACCCACTGCAAGGCTGGATATGCCAATACTGAGTAGCCTCTGCTTTAAAATGCGATGATCAACGGTGTCAAACGCTTTGGAAAGGTCAATAAACAGAGCTGCACAACTCTGCTTATTATCTAAAATACTAGTAATGTCAGTGGCAGTGATGGTGCTGTGTTTCTTTCTGAATCCTGACTGATGTTTAGACAGGATATCATTTATACATAAAAACTCCTTTACTTGTTCACTCACTAGGCGTTCAAGAACCTTATCCAGAACTGACAATTTAGAGATTGGCCTATAGTTATTTAAAATAGTTGCCTCCCCTCCTTTCAGTAAAGGCAAGACATAAGCAGACTTCCATACTTTTGGAATTGTATTTGTGCTGAGGGAGAGGTTAAAAAGAGAAGTAAGAGGTGGAGTAATAAAATCTGCAGCTATCTTTAAAAAGAAAGGTTCTAAGTTGTCCGGGCCAGCCGGTTTCCTAGGATCGAACTTGGATAATGCTTCATGAACAATACCAATAGTTATAGGAGTAAACTGAAAGGGTTTTCCAGACCACATTGTTCATAGTCAAGGATTAGAGCGTTCACAGAAGCAGAAGTACAGTCAGTGACAGAATCAAACAGAGAGCCACAAGACACAAAATGCTTATTAAAGCAATTTAGCAAAGTAGCCCTGTCCGATATAGAGCCAGATGCTGTGGTGAGGCACGGAGGTAGCTCATTTGGGATATCACCGGTGGAAATCGGATTATTCAGGTTTTCTGTGGTAACTGACAAATAGTACTTTAATTTAGCACTTTTTATTTGAGATGTGAAGCTATTTCTTAGCTGCCTAAAACGTAGCCATTCTACCTCTGAGCCTGATTTCCTAGCCTTAGCCCAAGCAATATTTCTCTCATGAAGGAGACTGGACAGCTCAGCAGAAAACCAGGGATTGTTTCGTCCCTTCACTCTAAATTTACGCAGAGGTGCATGTCTATCTATACTTTTCATAAAACCAAGATAAAAATAAGACCATGCAGTTTCTACATCAGCACACAGATTGATTTTACCCCAATCAAAATCAAACAGATCATGTAAAAAACCCTGCTCCACAAAGTGTTTTTTGTCTCTCTTTGTGATGACACGTGGTTTAACCTTTTGGACCTTAGTGTCCCTAATTGTGGCCACAACACAGTGGTCACTCACATCATTAGCAAATACTCCCACAGATGAGTATTTATGTGGAACATTTGTTAAAATTAGATCAATTAAGGAGGATGTATTTGGGGACTTAATATTTGGGCGAGTAGGACTGTCTATAATCTGGGTAAAATTCAATGAGGTACACAGGTTTTTAAAATCCTCTGACACAGAAGTTAACCAGTCCCAATTAAAATCACCAAGCAGCACTATTTCCTTGTAGGAAAGTTGTGATAACAGTTTTGCCAATGACGATAAAGTGTCCTTGACAGCCGAAGGGGCCCTGTAGCAGCCCACCACCATGACCTGTTGACCCTTTGTTACCTCAATATTCACGGCTAAAAATTCTAGCTGTTTACTAACAGATTTGGAAACCATATTAGTTACACAAAACTTATTTTTCACATAAATGGCAACGCCACCACCTTTTTTAGGCCGGTCAGTACGATATACACTGTAACCATTTATGTAAATGTCAGAGGCCAAAATGGATTTATCTAGCCACGTTTCTGATAAGACAATGACATCAGCATCAGTCGAACTAGCCCAAATACGGACAAAATCTAATTTAGGTAACAGACTACGCACATTTAAATGAATGAAACCTAGCCCAGATCTAGATATAAGATCAGCAGGAGTAGCTATTTGACTAATACTGCTAGGTGGACCTGGATTTGGCTGTACATTTCCTGATAGTAGCAACAATAAAAATACCAAGCACCTTTTCCTCCTCAACACACATACATTGTCAGCTGTTCTAGAGTCACCAGCAAACTTTGCGAAAGTGAGATTAGAGTTTAAAAAACAATTCTGAAGGACCATCGTGGCAGGCATGTGAGAAAGACAAACATTTTCCAAAATGAATGTCTTGGGACAGTGCAACCAGCAATTGTTTGTGCAACACCTCCGAAACTGTACAGGGGATGTCCACTGCGGGCGGCAGAACATACCCGAATCCAGTAGATTGTTCAGGATGACTAGCGATCTTCTCCTTGTCCAGCACAGCCAAGAAAAGGCACAGCAGAAACACGACACCCGCCATTCTCCCAGTCCAGCACAACAGTATCCACGCTGTTCCCGGAGCAAGAACCACGCCAGGACAGCAGCAAGAACCAGGCAGGGAGGCAGCAGTGTAGCAACTCTCCAGGTTTCTCTGCAGTATCTCAGATCAGGCCTTCGCACCCATAGAAGCAGAAACAGGCAGGAGCAGGCCTTCACACCGGAACCAAGACAGGTGGATGGCACCAGAGCAGGCCTCCGATCCAGCAGAACACGGGCCCTCCTCCGTGACAATCCTCCTCCGCTCCCAGCACACGACAAGCGAACACGAGCCCTCACAACGCCTCCACAAACATAATATTACATTTTACCAAGTTAATGTCGTAGTGCATACAAGGTAATAGACTTAACGATTTGCACTGCTGCTTCTCTCCGCGTTTCATTTACAGTGATCAGTCTATCGTTCAATTCACACTGCCCAAGTAGATGTATGTTTCGTTTACAATACTATTACTATATATGAAAGCAAAAATAAAACACTTGTTCAGTTAAACAGGGTTTTTTTCTTTTCTGATAACCTTACATATTTTAGTTATTTTCTGCTACCAAGATACTTTAAGATTTGATGTACGCAACACTTAACAAAGGGTATAATATGAAGTACTTTGTAAGGAAAGGGGTTTTCTTTAAGGGGTGCAAAACTTTAGAACTGGGTAAAATATTCATTAATTTGTAATGAATTGAGTTTCTTTTCTTTTGATTTTCAACATACTAAGTACACAATGACTTTCCATATTTCTGACAAACTATACTTTTTGACTTTTTCCGTAAAATCTTGACAAACTATTACTTATTCTTAAATGTGACCTATTGCTGCTTGGTTGGAAATGATAGATGAAAAAGCTACAACGCTTAAAGCACTTTTTTAAAAACTCTCAATTCATATTATTATTGATATATGTGTATTACAGTGCTTCACATGCACTGTTGTCTTCATTATAACAGAGGTGTATAATGAAGAGGGTAAACAAATTAAGAAACAGTAATGTATCCACAGTAATCCAGGAAGGATTCTTGCCTAGCTTCTAAAGGAAGTGACTCGGAAGACGAAACACCCAGGCTGCGTGTCAGGTAGGTTATTTTATTTTTATTTTATGGGGGTTTTGGCGCCGTGGTTAGAGCGTTGATCATCTGATCAAGGGGCGTTGGTGAACTCCAGTTCGAAACCCGCCTCGGCCGCTACTGCGTCAGGCCGTTGTGTCCTTGGGCAACCCGTATTTGCTCCTGTGGGTAATGTCCGCAGTAATGACTCTTACATGACTAATACGTGTAATGTGTAATTGTAAACCGCTTTGAGCACCTGTAAAAGCGCTCTAATAAAAAATGTAATGCATTATTATTATTATTATTATTTTCATTTCCTCGCTCCTCGGTATCACCAGAAGTTGATTTGTCTGTGCCATCTTGAGTAGCGTCCCATAGCGCTTATTTCTGCCGGAGGACCGAGGATCGATAATGGAGGAGCGATAACCGAGAAACCATCCTCCGGTGAAATCCTCAGCCACTCGCCCCGCCCCCTTATCGCTCACTGATTGGACGATGCAGCGCATGCACTGATCTGATGCTTCTTGACATGAGAGCAGTTTTCCAGCGGAGTGAAGAAAATACATGAAACTCACGAGAGTAACTCCTCAGTCTATACTGTGTTTTGTTTCAATTAAAGGTGGGGTAGGTACGTTTGAGAAACCGGCTCGAGATACACTTTTTGTTATATTCCATGGAATGCTCTTAACATCCCGATAGCAATGAATATCTTAAGTGCTTTGACTAGTGTTAATTTCGTGAGCTATTTATTAATTTAGTTTTAGTCTTAGTCCTGTGTTAAATTTCCTTTTTTAGTTTTAGTCATATTTAGTCACCTTCATCCTGTTTTTATTTAGTCAAGTTTTAGTCGACTAAAAGTCTGAGCATTTTAGTCCTATTTTAGTCGACTAAAACAGTAAACATTTTAGTCAAGATTTAGTCGACTAAAAGTCTGAGCATTTTAGTCTTATTTTAGTCAAAGAAAACTCATTATTTTAGTCTACTTTTTGTCAATGAAAACGGTTGAGTCTTTTTTAGTCATCAGATTATATAGAACATTTCAGTCAAACTAGTCTAGCCAAAACCAATAATTTGTCATTTTAGTATATAAATAAATAAGATTATCTTGTCCTTATTTGATGAAAAACAGGTTGAATGATTAAGAAGCTTTGCATAGATTATCAGGTCTGGTTTGTGGTGTTTTTACCAGCTGTGTTATGGCCACATTGCTTCCCTTCTGATGAAACAATGCATTCGCTCTTTTTCTCCGCCTCATTGTAGCGAAAATGGGCCCAAATATCACATCGTTTCTTTCTCCCAAGCAGTGGTGGCTTTAGACTTTTTCGTTGTCAGTCATTTTGACGGACAGGATCGTAACATTTCCGTCATAATCCATTATTATCCGTCGAGTGCATAATGTATCACTCACTCGCGCTGACGGGGGGGTATTCGGTTAACGCGACCACTGCTCCTAAGCCCTGTTGTTGCCATTTTATTTAAATAAGTTAAATAAGGTTAGTTAGACCATGACCCGAGTCTTCCTGACAGTTCATATTGTGCTGCTGCCCGGTGTAATTCAAATGTACCGCCGCGAGCAGCACAGAAACAGCTGCTGCTCTGCCGCAGCACCGGAAATGGAACTGCTGGGAGAAAAACTGACTATCAGACATTTAACGTTATCTTTGATAATATTTCGTCTCCTCATTTTTCGTCAACGAAAGTAAAGAGAGATTTTGTCATAGTTTTTATTTAGTAAACTACATTTTCGTCTCGTCACTTTTCGTCAACGATATTGCATGATGATTTCGTTACAGTTATTGTTTACTGCCGTCGGTGCCGTCTCGTCATCGTCTCGTTTTCGTCATGGAAAAAAAGGTCGTTGACGAACATATTTCGTCATAGTTTTAGTCAACGAAATGAACACTAGCTTTGACAACAAATCCATGAAAACATTTCATCTGTGGAAGCCGTAGTACTGTAAAAAGCACGGCCAATCATCTGAGCCGGCCCGGCTAAAATAACTGGATGGCCTACCTGCCTGTCAGCCTTCCATCTGTGCACAGACTTATCTCGTGCCTCATTGGTCATGTGCGTGTTCGTGTGTGTTGGAGGAGGGGCTCTGTAAGGAAGTGGCAGATTTTCTCCGGTTGTGTATTTTCAAATTCTAGCGCATTCGAGCTGGTTTCTCCAAAATTACCTACCCCACCTTTAATGTATCATTTAGTTACAAATATGTGATATATCTGAACAACAAAGTGGTCAAAAATTATTTTATTCATTTATTGGAAACATTTTCATGATCGCTTTTTTCGTTTATACATTTTAAGAATGGTTTTTATCTTTTTTGAGAATGAGTTCTTATTTTATTTTATTTATTTGAGTCTACAACAGATGATACAAATGTATATGTCAGTAAATGTGCACTAACAGAGGCGGGGGTGTGTGTGAAAACAACGGGGACAGAGCTGCTGTCAGACATCAGCTGTGCGGCGTCATCACAAACGGACATTGCTTCACGTGACGCTCCGGAGGAAAGGACGTCCCATTCTCTTAAAACTAATTTCCCTGCTTCTCGTGGTTTCCTTGCGTCTCTCCGTGCTTCCCTGGTGGGAGGGACTAGAGGCAGGGAAATGACGCAAGTGAGGGACGCAAGGATTACATTTAACCGACCTGAGCAACTTTAAAGCCTCTCCCAAACTGGAGCCCTTAAACCTTGCACCTCCAGGGATGTTGGTATGGAGCAGGTGCACTCTGTAACTCTTCCAGCCTTTATTACTCCCATATATCCAGATAATTCAAGCCACCAAATGCTGTTGATTCAAAAAGCTCAGCAGTGTCCCCTCTGTTGACCTGTGTTCCTGACACTGACTTATGCTCCCCTGGAAGTCTTTTACCACCGCAGCATTCACTTTTCTTTATTGTGGGAAGTCTATTTCACTTTGCTTGCTGACAGGCTGGTTAAGCTAAACAAAAAAGTGTCAATCAAATCTTGGTTATCCAATTTTGATTGAAGAGATGAGAGAAGATCAGCTGCATTATTTGGTGTGATGTTTATGTGCATGGCTCTTATTTCACGTCTCATTCCTTCTTTTACTGCATACATGACCTAAAATGATTATATTTTCCTTCTTTGCTGATGTTTATTTTTAGCTCAAAGGTTCTGAAGGGGCAATCCGTCTACCAACTGTTCCACGTTTGCTGTAGAAAATAAAAACAGCTGACATTGCAAAATGGTGTTGTAGTTTTGTAAAGTCCCTTTCCTTTTGAAACAAGTTCACAGTTTCAACAGAGTCATGCACCCGTGTCAGCGATTTATGTAAGATAAGATGGACCTTTATTAATCCCCAGGGGGAAATTCAGGCATTCCGGCGGACATGAGTGAGGTGTCCACGTGTGCGTCTTGGCCCCAATCGTAAAATACTGAGTACACGTGCGTGACAGGAAGCGCCAAACGTTTTTTAGAGTTGTTCATGCATGCCTGAGTAGCTTATATTTAGTTATAGCCTACTGCCATTAAAAAAAATAAAGATAATTATGACCATGAAAATTGTGATATAACAGTGTATTTGTATGTTATTTTTATGTTTCAAAAAATAAATCAGAAGGGACTATTGGCCCCCGGGCATATTCACTATCAAATGTGGCCCTCTTTGAAAACACTTGTGACACCCCTAACCTAACCACAAAGCTTTCCTTAAAATCATAATGATAAACACTTGTTTCAACTCATTTGCAAACAAACTATTAATTTATGTATGAGAATGTCTCGCTTTTTAGTTAGCCAGAAAGCCATTGGTAAGCATCATAGCATGGACAAAACTAACTTCTGTCAGTTAAGCAGTACAGGTGAATGGTTAAAAACAAGCCTCACCAACAGCACCCCTCGGAGGATGAAGGTAAATATTTCTAACTTATTTTTGGTATGGATGGGGGCAGGCTTCGAGTTATTAACTGTGCTCTATGGGGAGTCTGCTGCTGCGTGTGAGTGTGTGGGTGGGTACGCACGCGCGCACCCACCCACACACACGCAGCAGCAGCAGCCCTCTCTCAGATGATGCTCTGACCTCTACAACTCACTTTATTCTAAAACACCTGGAAAACCCTTTAGCTTATGCTAGATTAATGTTCATGGACTTTAGCTCAGCTTTTAATACTATTCTTCCCCAAATTATGTTGAAAAAGCTCAAACAGATGGATGTGAACCCTTACTTAATCAGATGGTATCACTCCTTCCTAACTGAACGACAGCAGCAGGTGAAAGTGAACTCGACCCTCTCTGACACACAGGTCATAAGCACAGGGGCACCGCAAGGCTGCGTTACAGTAGCTCGCCTCTTCTCTTCACACTCTACACAAATGAGTGTAGGAGTCAGCACACACACAACCACATTATAAAGTTCTCTGATGACACAGCCATACTTACTTTACTGACTAGAGACTCAGACATTTCTCTTTATAAACTTGAGATTGAAGAGGTTGTGAAGTGGTGTGAGGCGCACAACCTGGTGTTACATGTTAAAAAAACAAAGGAAATGATCTTTGACCCCAAGTCAGTCGGTGATCACAGCCCCGTCCTTATCAACAGGGAGGGAGTTGAGCAGGTTACACGTTTTAAATATTTGGGGATTTATTTTGATGCTCAGTTAGGCTGGGCCCATCAGGTGGATCAGGTATGCTCAAAGATAAGCCAGCGCCTGTATTTTCTGCGTCGGCTCAGGGTTCATGGAGTGGATGCATGCATCATGTTAATGTTCTACAGGGCAGCAATTGAGTCTATTATTCGTTATGGCATCACAACATGGTTTGGTAACTTGTCAGTTAAATCTAAATCACAACTCCAGAGCTGGATAAAAAGGGCTGGAAAAATAATTGGCATGCTTCCACCGTCCTCTCTGCAGGAGATATTTGAGGAGATGGTGAGAAAGCAAGGCCGTAAAATCACATGCGACCCCAAACACATCCTGTATAGGGAGTTTGAGTTGCTGCCCTCGGGCAGAAGGTATAGATTACCAAACTGTAAATTGAACAGGTATAAGTTTTCCTTTGTTCCGCTGTCACTCAAGCTGCTGAACAGTCAGAAATAACTGTGATTATGCTGTTAGGAGTTGTTGGGAGGTGCAATGTTTACAGTGTAGTTTGTGCAATCGAGAAGGTTAAATAGGGGAAGTGCATTGTGTGTAAATATGGACACAATAGGGATATGTGCAATTTGACGGACACTATGCATAGGTGAAATAGGGAAAGTGCAATATTGATTTGTGTATGAATACAATAGGGGAAAGTGCAATATTTGATTTATGTATAAATACAATCGGGAAAAGTGCAATATTTGATTATGTACAGTATGAATGCAATAGGGAAAGTGCAATTTGATTATGTATGTGCAATAGGGAAAGTTCGGTACCTGTATGTTTCTTGTTGTTTCTTTGCCATGTGATATATGTGATCTCTGTTCTGTATCTATGACTGATTGACCTGAATGTTTTTTATGTGTATTATCTCGATGCCCAAGACAAATTTCTCCTAAGGGAGACAATAAAACTCTATCTATCTATCTCTCTACTTGCTACAAACTTAAATATGAAAAGGTTCAACGACACACACACACATCATCGGCATAGATTGCGTAATAATGTATTGCGCACCTTGGAGGTGCACTGCAGGCATATTGTCATTCAAGAGATGCGTAGTTCTTTTGGAAAGCATGTTTTTCTTGTAGCCTAACCTGTTATATATACCTGTTAACGTAAAAAATACTCATCATGACATATGCATTATTTGTGATTAAAATAATGGTTGTTGGTAATGTATTAGCGACCCCCACAGATGTATGGTTTCACTGCGTCCGTGGAAGCTCAGACCCCTCCATATGTGAGCTCAGCTCCCATTGGCTCCTACATAACTCGAACCCTGGATGGGGGGCAAGAGGGGTAATTGATTGTGTTATATATTCTCATACATTGTTGTCCTGCATGTACTTAATTTGTTTTTCATTTGGTATCTTTTCAGATACCCTGCAGGCAAGTCCAAGCCTGAAGTGGGCAAGGGCGACAAAGGGAAAGGCAAGGCCCAGAAGGAGAACCCACCCCCTGGTGTATCATACAGCTTCACAGAGGCGCAGGAGGACGCAATCGCTTGCTGGGTGAAGAGTAAGATCAGTGGCGGCCGGCCCATAGGGGCGCCACCCCACCTCTTGCCAGATACAACAACAACAAATATATATATTAAATAAAAAAATATATATTTAAAAAATATATATTTAAAAAATATATATATTTTATATTTTAATTTTTAATGAACAAGGTAAATATCATACAATTGGTATCACAAAAATGTATAATCTACAATACAATCTCGTTTAAAATTGTGTTACGATGTCTAAAGTTACTGATAAGTCACCTGTTTCCTGCCTGGCCTTGCCCATGGCATTAGTTTATCATTACCGGGCGGAGCCCCCGAGCGAAACAGCAGCAACCAGCAGGTTGCAAAGGTCTCAATAGTAAACTGTGCCGCCGAAACATAATTTCAGCCAATCAGCGCCGTCAAATATTTTGGTCACGTGGGCGCTCACGTTGGCGCCCATGTTGCTTACGTGCGTTGACGTGAGTTGTTTTTTAGACTCGTGAGTGACAAAGGTGACGCAGTATTTGGATGAGAATGGTGTGCAGGTGGAGTCGCCGGAACCTCGGTCCGCCCAAGAGCTACTCTCCAATCCTTTTGAAAGGAGAAGTTTGGGAGATAAATTGTTACTTAAAGACCTTGGACCGGAACAACCCGATTTGTATATATCACAGCAAGCTCGTGAAAAAGACAAAACGTATCAACAAGGCTTCTCACATGGCTAGCTGGATGCAAACAGGTAAATGCTATCTTTTGTTTCACATGCTTGCTCTTCAAACAGCCGGGGACAGATAGGATCTGTTCAGAAACTAGACAAAAGTTAAACAAGTACAAACCACAGACTGTCTGTGTCATGGAGAATACAGTCACTGGTTTATTTATGTCTGTAGGCCGTTGTTGTGAGTGTGGACGGTCGGAGCATATATAGCGTTAGCTTAGCCAAGCTCCATTCAGGAAACAAGCATTCTAAAAGGTTTTTCGCCTGCTGTCTGTCTGCAGACTTGTCAAATCATTAATTCATGGTTTTTACTAACCGGTATCAGTATGTTGTTACTTTGGCATCATTTAGAAACGTGTATTACAATTTAATCACGGTAAAATATGTTCATGTTGTTGTAGTTGTAGCTCCCGAGCCAGCGCGTCTTGTTTGAATGATGCGAGTAAACACAGCTGGCAGCTGCGGTGAAACTCGAGCGACTAGAGCAATGCGATAGGAGCGTTTAGAGCGAAGCGAATATTCGCATCGCGTCCGGTCTGAACGCAGCATTAAAGCGAGCTCCTCGCTGCACTGGAAACGCGCCATTACATCACCAGAAGTCCTAATTTAAGGGGTAATTTCTCCCAAAAAAAATTATTTTACTCACTCTATCAACAGCCCCACCAAAAATATTTTCCACCAGCCGCCACTGAGTAAGAAGCTGCTGTATGACATGAAGGACAAACGGTACAAAGAGAAGGCATTAAAGAGGCACCTGTGGGAGGGAAAGGCTGCGGAGTACAGGTTGGATTGTAAGTAGAAAAAAATGTACATTTCAATTACTTTCAAATATTTGAAATCTATTTCAGATACTTGACATTCATTGCTGCCAATGAACATTTCAATGATTGGACTAATTATTTGTTTTGATTTCTGTCATTGCAGATCATTCAATTCTGAAATGGTATCAAACACAGAGGACTCGATTCTCAAAGCTGCGGGAGGGCCGACGAAGAAGAAATCCCAGAAGAGGTCTGGTGATGGTCTGTCGAGCGGTGAAGACCCCATCCTTGCTGAGGAGGCCAGGGAGAATGACAGTGACCGTGACAAGTTCATCCGCCGGGTCTTTGGGTTTCTGAAGCCACACATCAGACATCACAACAAGGAAATACCAGCTAGTGTGAGTATATAATTGAAATTAAATTAAAACGGAACTTTGTCGAAAATGTTCAATTTCCCACATTTTTGTTTCCAAATATAACTTTCAAATGTACTTATGTTTGTTTTCTATTTTTGTCTTTGCAGTTTAAGGACAAGTTGGCCCTGGCTGAGACGGGTGAGCTGGCTGGGAGTGACGACAGTGTTGCAGACAAATCCAAGGAGCCCAACCAGAAGTACACTGGCTACCCTACACCGAGACCTCCTTCCAGGACAGGAACAGCTGCCGAGGACCAACCCGAGTCTCCTATGGAGATTAGAGTTACTGGAGCATCATCCCGTGATCTCCAAGATAGGCTGTTCATCACTCGAGAGCAGCCAGTCAACAGGGCCACTCCTTTCTGCAAGTACCTGGAAACTGAACTGAATCGTCTGCATGATGCCTGCCTGGAACCTGCGTATGAGGACATCACCACAGTTCTTAACCAGTAAGTATATAACATTGCATACATTTAAAATTCATTTATTTGATGTCACACATTTTATTGCATGCTAAATTTGAGCTTGTATTAATCCTATGCTGTTTGTCTTTCCAGTTACCGGAAGATGTCCAGACAGTTCAGGATGAGGGAAGCGGCTGGTGACCAGATCAGTCCCTTCGTAGATGTCCCGTCGGCATTACAGTCGCAGCAGCAGAGGCCAGTTGCTGTGAACCCAGTCTACACATCTGCCCTCCCCAGCAGTACCTACTTCTCCGCCAGCAGAGCGGCCTCCTCACCGTCAGCAGAGTTCCAGCCAGGTCCCAGCCAGTGGCCTAAGAACCCACCTCCATCATCAGTGTGGAGATCCCAGGAGTGTGGCTACGTAGAGCAGGTGAACCAGCAGCACACCTTGGAGCAACAGCAGCAGTACCGTACCCTCCAGCCAGCCAGCACTACTAGTCAGGGCTACGTTCCTTCTCCTCGTCAGGCTGCATTCTTCCATCTTCCTTCTCAGCCTCCTCAGCAGCAAATCAGTGGTCCTTGGCAGCTAACACCCCAGCAGCCAGTCCAGGGTCCTCCGCCACCTCCTCTTCCAGCTCAGCAGTCCCAGTACAATGTGACTCAGCACAGCCTCAATATCTCAGCTGTACTGCCACATGACGAAAAAAAAAAAAAAACACATGTCTTTTTTTGGTCCTTGATCCTTACTTTACAAGTTATGTTCATTTCTATGTTAAAGTACTAAGGGACTTTACATTTAGGAAACTTGAGATTTTTAAACCATCTAAATGTTGGGACTTTATTTGATTAATAAGTGGAAAAAAGGAAAGAAGTATTGTCAATCAAAATTTCAAAAACAAATTGTATTACTCAATACACATTTTGCTTTAAGTTACAATGCAATATGTGAAAAATAATTTGTTCTTCACAATGTTAGTGTCTCTGTATTAATTTCATTGTCACTGCTTTGTGGGGAAAAGTACAGGATCATCTTGTCCTGCCATGGCACCGAACCAGCCTTTGAGGTAAAGTAGTGGCCCAGGTATCTTCTCATGTGCCTCCCCTCCTGGGTTCCAGTGTTCCTTGCCCTCTCATGGTAAACATCCTGAAGTACTTTGTCATGTCTCCATGCCCCTGGGATGACACTCAGGTTCTGCTCCTCCAGGTCCATCATGGTGCTGTGGGTGGCTGGTAATCTCAGTCTGATTAGATTGTGAAGGATCACACACGTTGTGATGATTTTTCTGCATGTCCCTGGCCTCTGGTTCATGGTCCTCAGCAAAACTCGGAACTTGTGTGCCAGAATACCAAAGGCATTCTCCACTACACGCCTGGCTCTGGAGAGTCTGTAGTTGAATATTCTGTCATGGTGCTCCATGTTTCTGATGGGAAACGGGTTCATCAGGCTCTTGTTGATCCCAAAAGCATTGTCCCCTACTATGTAGTATGGGACAGGAACGTCATCACCAGGTAGAGACTTCTCTTCAGGGAGATTGAATATGTTGTTCGGACTCTCCAGGCCTTCCTTCAGTTCTGACCCATTGTAGATACTGGCATCGTTGCTGGAACCGTCAGAGCCGACATGATATGATATACTTTATTAATCCCCGTGGGGAAATTGTTTCTCTGCATTTGACCCATCCTAGTGTTAGGAGCAGTGTGCTGCCATTTTGAACGGCGCCCGGGGAGCAGTGTGGGGAACGGTGCCTTGCTCAGGGACACCTCGGTAGCACTTGGTCTTGCCGGGACTTGAACTGGTGACCTTCCAGTTGCCAAGCCAAGTCCCAATCGACTTCGCCACCACCGCCCCATCATCATCATCATCATCATCATCATCATCATCATCATCATCATCATCATCATCATCATCATCATCATCATCATCATATCATCATATCATCATCATCATCATATCATATCATCATATCATCATACATCAGGTGCTCGCTCATTATTCCATATTTCTGCCGTTGTATGCTCTTTGTTTCTAAATGTATCAATGTATTGTGAACCAAAACAAAATAACATGCAGTAGTTTAACATTTAATTTCACTCATTGCGGCGTGCCGTTTAATCATTTAAATAATAGAATATTTAAGCTTCTTATTGTGAAAATGTTTAAAAGAGAAGGGTTTAGAAAAAGTGTCTTTACTATAGGAAATATGCATTCCACAGTTGCCTACAATGATATGCAGGTATTTCTTTTTATATTATTTTTGTTAACGAGAAATAGGCTATTACAACACCCTTAGCAAAAAAATATATAACATCCTATAGAATCTTGTAGAAATCTATAGCATGTTATAGAACATAGTCATATTTGTAAGCCATGCTAAATAATTATATAGAATACTATAGAAGTCTCTAGATCATTCTGTAGAATACTATAAATGTGTACTTTCTGCATGGAGATCACAGGATGGTAAATAATGCAATGTTTAAATATTGCTTACTGCCCATATTTTATATTCTATAATTTATTGCATTCTATTTCTTAATATAGTTCGCTATCTGTGTAATTTTTTTATTTGTATGTACGACACCTCCTCATACGTGTGAACATACCTGGCAATAAACCCGTTTCTAATTCTGATCTGTTTGTCCTCTAGGTTGCACTGCTCCGAGGGTTACGCCGAGCCGAGCCGAGCCGAATTAGTGTTGATACTGCAAGGAGACGTATTGTGTGAAAATAAATGTAAGATGTTTTTTAATGGCTGATATATTTATGATCCACGTCACGTTTTCAGTTCCTCATGTTTGTCTTCTCATCAGGGCTCTATAAATACAGAACTACGGCAGATATGTAATATGTAATGCAGCCGAACCGTGTATTACAATGCCGTTATGTGATGACTTTCAAAGAGAAAAGCAAGCACACTCGGAATAAAGTATTATTATTTTTTTTTTTAAATGTTTTCGGTCTGTTTCCGGTATTTGTTAATGACGATGTGCTGTGAGATGTGAGACTGGAATTGCACAGGGGGGAAATAACGTAGGCTATCTTTAGATGCGGATTTTGTTAAACTAATATGTTTCGGCTGTGGACCAACACTATACATTGACGGGGAAGGGGGTAGCAATAAAGATAACACCATTAAACAGTTACACAACATAACAGAAATAATATCGATAGCAGCGTCCCTAGCAACCACCTTGGTAACAATGAAAACGTCGCGATTTCCTGAAGTAATCTTCGTAATAACTAGCAAACTAAAGATCATGTACATCCACTGCACACATAATCTGAAATAACAACTCATATTTCTCGCATCAAATGACATCAAAACGCATTTTAATGGCCAAACTAACTGTAAAATAGGCATTTTCTACCGAGAATAAAACGAATTTCGGCCATGTTTTCTTTTTCTGCAGGGAGAAATTTGAAGATCATGTGACATAGACGCCAGCCATCAGAATGAATGGTGAAAAAAACGGGGTTTGTCAAACAGAGCACATGGTGTAGGCCAAACGATAGCTGGGGATTCTGGGTAGTGTAGTGTCTTCTGCCATCCTTTACTCAGAAAAAATATTTGTTTCTCCGAATCGAAGGGGAAAAATACAAAAGCATTGCACACAATTTAAACCAATCAATGTTGTGTAATTAACAAGGATAATCTGGTGTTTTTTAGTCGATGAGTAGTGCAGATATCACTGTAAAATCAATCGACACTAAGAGGAATACTTACTTCCGGGTGTACAATTCTCCGTTATCCAATGGGAATGGACGCTCACATTGCCTTTAAGGGCAGCTGGCATAAACGAATGCCGTGCTTCCATGAGCGTCAAATCCCGAAGCAGATGGGAATACATTGCAATCAGTTGAAAGCTATTTGCGTCCCTTTATGACGCTGAAGGAGCCTAGGAGCGTCACAATTGGACGCCACGGACACTGACCAAACGTCGCTATTGGACGCTTAGGGAGTGAGAGTGTGTTGGTTTAATGCAGGTGTCATCACTGCTACTGATTTCGATTGAGCAGGTCACAAAAAGCAAGAAATGACAATGTGAAATAAGACACTTTTTACCTGTAAGAGTTGCTCATCATGTTCTCTGAGGTGCATCAAAAGAAGCAATGCTGCTGCCTTCTTTTTCCTTGTTGTCTCATCATAGTATGCCATTCTGCAGGAACTGAATTGTGATGAATTGTGATTGAAGCTTTGGGAGTTAGCCTTTATATGTCCACGTTACCATGCAACCCAGTCTCACGGCATTTCGTGTTCACCAACACGATTTTTAATCTATTGATTCGTGTTCACCATCACGATTTGCCCCTTTTTTTCGTGTTGCACAGCACGATTTGAAAAGCAATGTATTTCTACTGGTAACGTGTTTCGTGCCTGCAAGCTGCAGCACATATTTTTCTCCGGTCGGGTCGTGGAAGACCGGAAGCTGTGTGGTTCATAAAAACATGTTCTTACTCAATATCAAGCCACAATTATTGCTTTTATTTTAAATCGTATAATTTCGGACTTTTGTTGCCGTCTGTGAGGAAAATAAATGGGGCTCAGAGCCTCAGGATAGTGAAATCTGTATTTTTAAATATTTGTTTCCTTCTAATTTGTTATTCTTTTCAAAATAACACACTGTTATTTACTCACCAATAACACACAATTATCCTTGCTTTTATTTATTGGTTTAATTCCATAATCTCTGGCTTTTTTGGTGTCCGTCAGGAACTGAATTTCAAAATAAAAATAACCGGCAACAGACGTAGGCCTATAAGGGACATTTCGAACATCATTGCGATTGTCAACATTTCTGAGTTTAGGATGGCCGAAGACACTACACTACACTACCCATAATCCCCAGCTATCGTTTAGGACTACAGTCCCGTAAAGTTACGCAGAGCGTCAAACAGCTGTGTGAAATGGAACGAAACCACGCCAGACTATCCAAAACTGGAATCGAACACCCCCTCAGAACTACACATGCTGGCTATTGTGTTTTGCAAAATGTTCTATGGGACGTCTCTACTGAACGTTTTCGTTTTTCCCACAATTAGAAGTTGCCATTATTAAACACATTGGTGTTATCAAATGTAAAACATATAATTAATAAATGGAAATGAAAATCTCTTGTGTCCATAATGCGCAGCATTAATATATACCCACATGACAGCTCATTGCTACTTTGTAATTCTACTCCACTACAATTCAGAGGTTAACCTGGTATTTTTACTCCACTGCATTTATTTGAGTTACTTTGCAAATTCTGATTAATTATGTGAAATATAAACAACCCTTAAATCAGACTTTAGTTACACCTGAGTACAATTCAGGTAAGGTGATTGTCAAGTGCCAACAATCAGGAGAGATATTTGATAGTTGGTGCTTGAGAAGACTAAACATGTATCTGCAATTGACATGAATGGAAACAAGTAATAAAGTGTATTCATTACTCGTTATTCTCTACTAATAGTTAATTAAAGACTGTATATTATGGCTATTTTGCACATCCCTTTCAAGATTTTCAAAGGTTTATTGACATATCATACACAACTTGTCACGATTCTCATGTTATGTCACGTTTGTAGTTTTGTCTGTGTTGGTGTTTTTCTTGTCTTTGGGTTTCCTGTTTTATTGTGTAAAGTGTTCACCCCCGTTTCCTGCCTGTCTGCTTTCTGTCTGTTTCCCTCCCTGATTACCCGATTGTGTTCACCTGTTGTCCTTGTGTTTCTCCTCCCCTGCCCAGCTGTGTCTTGTTCTGTGGTTACCCTTCTGTGTATTTAGTCTAGTCTTCCCCTGTGTTCCATGTCGGTTCATTGTTTCCCCTCCATGTTATTCCACGGTCTGTGTTCCTTGTGCTGCTTGTTGGTTTGGATATTTTGGATTCTGCCTTGTTTTTGCCACAGCTTTATTATTTAATAAAGCTCGCTTTTCGTTATTCTGCATTTGAGTCCTACCTGCTTCACCCATTCGTAACAGAATGAACCGACCACATTTGGACTCAGCAGATTTTAATGTTTTGGCCCCACAGGCGGAATGTCTCGGGTACTCTCTGGAGTACATTTTCTACACCTGGAAGAACGCCTCATCTAGACGGGGTAAAGAGACTGCTTTGAAGGAGGCACGCCGGGAGGTTGCTCGCAAGCCCTGGCTCAGGAGCTTGTTGCCTGAGTGGCTACAAACCTTTACAAGTAGCCCTGAAGAATTGTCACAAGCTTATAACCCTTTCCTGGGATCCGACTACTGTCCTGTTGAAGGTCCACAGAGTCTCCAAAAAGCCTCTAGGAGACGCAGGGCCAGGATTCCAGCCCGTGCTCCAACAGCCATGATCCCGGCTTCAGTTCCGGTTTCCACAGCCATGGATCCATGCACCAGTACCGGCCCGCAGAGCTATGTTTCCTTGCTCGATTACCTGGCCCACACAGCCATGGTCCAGGCCTCTGTTCCGGTTCCAGCGGCTCCAGTTCCAACCTCAGACCTTTTCTCAGGAACCCGTCTGGCGTTTGGAGGTCCACGGAGCCTCCAAAAGGTCTCTGGAAGATGCAAGGCCAGGATTCCAGCCCGTACTCCAGCGGCTCCGGCTCCAGTGCCGGTCACAGCGGCCATGGTTCCGGCCCTGGTTCCGGCCTCAGCAACCATGGTTACAGCCCCAGTTCTGGCCCCAGCAGCCATGGTTCCGGCCCCAGTCCTGGTCCCAGCTGCCATAGTCCCTCCTCTAGTCCCTTCCCTAGTCCCTCCTCAGGTCACTTTCCTAGTCCGTTCTCTAGTCCCACCTCTAGTCACTTCTCTAGTCCCATCTCTAGTCCCTTCCCAAGTCCCTTCCAGAGTCCCTTCCCAAGTCCCTTCTCTAGTCCCTTCTCTAGTCCCATCTCCAGTTCCCTCTCAAGTCCCCTCTCCAGTCACCTCTCGAGTTCCATCTCTAGTCCCTACTCAAGTCCCGCCTCTAGTCAATTCCCTAGTCCCATCTCTACTCCCTCCTCTAGTCACTTCTCGAGTCCCCTCTCGAGTTCCCTCCTCTAGTCCCTCCTTTAGTCCCTGCTCTAGTCCCTCCTTTAGTCCCTCCTCTAGTCCCTCCTCGAGTCCCCTCTCTAGTTCCCCTCTCAAGTCCCCTCTCGAGTTCCCTCCTCTAGTCCCTCCTTTAGTCCCTGCTCTAGTCCCTCCTTTAGTCTCTCCTCTAGTCCCCTCTGGAGTTCCGTCTCTAGTTCCCCTCTCGAGTCACGTCTCAAGTCCCTACCCAATGTCCTGGTCCGTTGGAGGTTCCGCTGGGGGTCCTGCCAACTCCATGTCCTGTCCCGTTGGAGGCCCCGTCGACTACTCTCCTGCCGGGGGTCCTGCCAGCTTCTTGTCCTGTCTCGTTGGAGGTCCCGCCGTCTACTCTCCTGCCGGGGGTCCTGCCAATCCTATGTCCTGTGCCGTTGGGGGCCCCGCCGACTACTCTCCTGCCGGGGGTCCTGCCAACCCTTTGTCCCGTCCCGTTGGAGGTCCCGCCGTCTGCTCTCCTGCCGGGGGTCCTGCCAGCTCCTTGTCCCATCTCGTTGGAGGTCCCACCGACTGCTCTCCTGCCGGGGGGTCCTGCCAACCCTATGTCCTGTGCCGTTGGAGGCCCCGCCGTCTGCTCTTCTGCCGGGGGTCCTGCCAGCTCCTTGTCCTGCCCCGTTGGAGGTCCCGCCGACTACTCTCCTGCCGGGGGTCCTGCCAACTACTCTTCTGCCGGGGGTCCTGCCAACCCTATGTCCTGTGCCGTTGGAGGTCCCCGCCGACTGCTCTCCTGCCGGGGGTCCTGCCAATCCTATGTCCTGTTCCTCTGGGGGTCCCACCGACAACTCTTCTGCCAGGGGTCCTGCCAACCCCTTGTCCTGTTCCGTTGGAGGCCCCACCATCACCTGTCTCGCCGGGGGTCCTGCCAACTCCTGGTCCTCTTCCGTGGGGGATCCTGCCGAAGCCTGTCCCACTGGCTCCGGTTCCTGTTCGGCCGACACCGGGTCCTGCCCGGCCTCCGGAGCTGTCTGGTCTTCGCCCTCGAGCCCGGCCCCCTGAGAGCTGTGGTCTTCGTCCTCGGGCCCGGCCCCCTGACTCTTCCTGCCGCTGCTTTTGCCCTCATGCTCGGCCCCCTGAGTTTGCCCGCTGTGGCCTTCGCCCCTTTTGAACTTTGCCTTTCCCCCAGGCCGTCCACCCGAGACCCCCTCCTTGGTCTCTGCCTTTCCCCCGGGCCTTCCACCCGAGACCCCGTCCTTGGTCTCTGCCTTGCTCCCGGGCCTTCCGCCCGAGACCCCCTCCTTGGTCTCTGCCTTTCCCCCGGGCCGTCCGCCCGAGACCCGTCCTCCAGACCCCCTCCACCCACCCTTTCTTGGCCCTAGTTATGTGTCCTCCCTCCGGTCCCCCTCCACCCACCCTGCTGGACCTGTGTTGGTGTTTTTCTTGTCTTTGGGTTTCCTGTTTTATTGTGTAAAGTGTTCACCCCCGTTTCCTGCCTGTCTGTTTCCCTCCCTGATTACCCGATGGTGTTCACCTGTTGTCCTTGTGTTTCTCCTCCCCTGCCCAGCTGTGTCTTGTTCTGTGATTACCCTTCTGTGTATTTAGTCTAGTCTTCCCCTGTGTTCCATGTCGGTTCATTGTTTCCCCTCCATGTTATTCCACGGTCTGTGTTCCTTGTGCTGCTTGTTAGTTTGGATATTTTGGAGTCTGCCTTGTTTTTGCCACAGCTTTATTATTTAATAAATCTCGCTTTTCGTTATTCTGCATTTGAGTCCTAACTGCGTCACCCATTCGTAACACAACTACGGTGTAGTTATGCAATGAAACACTTGGGTCACAGGTTCCTCAACAGTGCATTACAAGACATCTATCAATATGTGTGTACCTCCACCATTAAACTGTCATATTCTGCACATTTCTTAATCTATCTACATACATAAGAGTATAATTAATGTGTATAATATCAGTTAAAATAAGTGCTTCAACATAGTTAACATTGCAGGAAAGCAATATATTAGACGTTAATTACTTTGTCAGGCTTAATATTTAATGTTTAAATAAAGGTTAATCCGCTTTTCTGTTTTGCACCTCCTATTAATATCTTTGTACATCCTGCACTAAACTGTTTTATTGTAGAGATCACTTATAGTATCTTCTTGATTTTTTATATTCTATATTTATACTTTCCCCCTATGAAAGTATGTACTCTTAATATTTGTTTAATCAAATATAGCACATACAAACAATAATTCAATAACATGCTTTAACCACTAGGAGGTGCACACAAGGTACACACAGCCATAATAACTTTGTTTTATTAGTGTGTATGTACAACATCTGAAGATGTATAGTTGTATGCATGCTTTCACATCATTTTACAGCAATATTGATATACTATTTCAGACTCAGTATTTACATTCTTACATTCAAAGAAAATCAGTAATATCTTTAAAAACTCCAGTCCTTTTCTATCAGCTGTGCACCGTTATGGTGTAAATATAACCTATCTATGAATTAGATCAAATGTAAAAGTCAGCCGAATTAGTGTTGATACTGCAAGGAGACGTATTGTGTGAAGAGAAATTGAAGATGTTGTTTAATTGTTGAATATATTTATGATCCACGTCAAGTATTCAGTTTCGGCGCCATTTCTTCCAGTTTTTCCAAAGGTCTTCTCATCAGGGCTCTCTAAATAAAGAACTACGGCAGATCTGTAATATGTAATACAGCCGAACCGTGTATTACAATGCCGTTATGTGATGACTTTCAAAGAGAAAAGCAAGAGCACTCGGAATTAAGTATTATTTTATACTTTTAAAATGTTTTCCAGATTTCATATCATATAAACACCAAATTAGAAGGAAAAAAAGATTTAAAAAATACAGATTTCAGTATCCTGAGGCTCTAAGCCCCATTTATTTTCCTCACAGACGACAACAAAAGTCCGAAATTATACGATTTAAAATAAAAGCAATAACTGTGGCTTGATATTGAGTAAGAACATGTTTTTATGAACCACACAGCTTCCGGTCTTCCACGACCCGACCGGAGAAAAAGACGTGCTGCAGCCTGCAGGCACGAAACACGTTACAGTATAAATACATTGCTTTTAAAATCGTGCTGTGCAACACGAAAAAAAAGGGCAAATCGTGATGGTGAACACGAATCAATAGATTAAAAATCGTGTTGGTGAACACGAAATGCCGTGAGACTGGGTTGTACCATGACACAAACTATGTCATGCGATGGGTACACGATGCCCTCACGATGGCCTTACGAAGGGCAAAATAGACACAAGGATTCAACACGCAAATGAACCTTCGCAAGGTCCTTCGGCAAAATCTTTGGCATGTCAAAGATTTTGCCACCGCTCCCGAAGTTGCTGCCGGAGCCTGTTAAATTCCACCGGCGGTCATATGATGGCTTAAGATGCCCTCGTGAATGCCTTATGAAGGGCAAAATGGACACACGAAGTCAACACGAAAATGAACCTTCACAAGGTCCTTCGGCAATGCTTTGTGATGCCAAAGATGTTGCCACCGCTCCCGAAGTTGCTGCCGGAGCCTGAGAAACTCCACCGGCGGTCATACGATGGCTTACGATGCCCTCACGAATGGCCCGATGTTGTTACGATCACAGCCGAATTTGAAAATTTCCTTTATCGTGTGTCCATCGGGAGTCCATTTCGGGACAGTGTGACAGGCCCTTAAGGGATGAGGGGTTCTTGACTTTATGAAGGGGGGGGGGGGGTGCGCTAGTGAGCACGCTCATGAACTCTCTCTCTCTCTCTCTTTCTAAAATGGACAACATTGTTAGGAGATTTAAACTAACAGCGGTTCTGCACTGCGGTCACCTAAGCCGTCTCGAGTTTTTTTTTCAAATCAGCAGCTCTTTTTTCCCCTGATATATTTCATGATCGATACAAATATGTGTTACATTACATTGCATTTAGCTGACGCTTTTATCCAAAGCGACTTACAATAAGTGCGTTCGACCAACAAAATACAAACTTGAGGAAAACAGAATCATATAAGTACATCAGGCTTCATAGAGCAAAAACATTTCAAGTGCTACTCAACTGGCTTTAGATAAGCCAGCCCGTTATTAATATATAAGTGCTTTGTTAATAGTTCTATCGCTCGAAGTGGAGTCGAAGTGTTACCACAAGTTCTTAATAAAACTGACACTGTTGGACTCGGTACTAGTTTGACTGCTACCACAAGTACAATCAAGTACTTTTACTGTGTACTTTTTGAGTAATCCTGCCGCGAGTTTCGCGGCCCCCCCCCCCCCTCCTCGCTCCACTGACCATTAGACCATTTAGTAAGGTAAAAAGCAAAAGGGCAAAAACGCCTCTCAGACGCTCTTCCGTTTACTTTTTTAATAAAGAAAAACAAATAGTCCGTAGATACACGGATTCATCTCCCTCCATCATATTGATTTGAATCCGACGTTCTGAACATGAGCCCGCCCCGCTCGACATTCTGAGCCAATCACAGCGCGATAATGACCTGCCTTCCATTTCAACCATACTCATTCCGTTTCCACTATACTTTTTCTCTCACATACATACATTCTTCTCTTGCATACATATATTGTCTTCATACATACATACATTCTTCTCTTGCATACATATATTGTCTTCATACATACATACATTCTTCTCTTGCATACATATATTGTCTTCATACATACATACATTCTTCTCTTGAATACATATATTGTCTTCATACATACATACATTCTTCTCTTGCATACATATATTGTCTTCAGACATACATACATTCTTCTCTTGCATACATATATTATCTTCATACATGCATATATTATTTATAATATTAAATGTAAACATTGAATGAATGTGTATGAGAGCAAAATGTATAAATATGAGCATTCAAATATATGAATATGAGAACAAAATGCATGAATGTTTGAGTGACAATATATGCATGTGTGCATTGAAATATGATAATATGAGAGCAAAATGTATGAAAAGGACTTTGAAAAAAAGGTTGATGATATTCGCTCTTCTTTTTCTGACTCACCTTTACTCACCGCTGGGTCACCAGACCCTCCTTCCACCCGCACACTAACCTCCTTTTCCCCTCTCTCGCCAAGTGAGGTTCTTACCCTCATTACCTCTGCCCGCACTACCACCTGTCCTCTGGACCCTATCCCTTCAAACCTCCTTCAGACTATCGCTCCTGATATTCTACCTTTTCTCACCCATTTCATCAACACTTCTCTAACTTCTGGTCACTTTCCAAACATTCTCAAGGAGGCAAGAGTAAACCCTCTCCTATAGAAACCCACTCTCAACCCGTCTGATGTTATAAACTACAGGCCTGTCTCTCTCCTCCCGTTCCGGTCTAAAACACTTGAACGTGCTGTCTTTAGACAACTCTCCTGTTATCTCCATCAGAACAACCTTCTGGATCCGCACCAGTCTGGTTTCAAGGCAGGTCACTCCACAGAAACTGCCCTCATTGCTGTCACTGAGAAACTGCACACGGCTAAAGCAGCCTCCCTCTCCTCTGTCATCATCCTTTTGAACTTGTCTGCTGCATTCGACACGGTGAACCATCAGATCCTCCTTCGCACTCTCCAAGAACTTGGAGTTTCAGGCTCTGCACTTTCCCTCCTCACCTCATACCTCAAAGACCGTACCTACAGGGTAACTTGGAGAGGGTCCGAGTCCGACCCTTGTCAATTAACTACAGGGGTCCCTCAGGGCTCTGTTCTTGGTCCCCTCCTCTTCTCCCTGTACACAAACTCGCTCGGATCTGTCATTAGCCCGCATGGTTTTTCATACCACTGCTACGCTGACGACACCCAATTAATTCTGTCCTTTCCCCGCTCAGAGACCCAGGTCGTCGCACGCATCTCTGCTTGTTTAGCTGACATCTCTCAGTGGATGTCCGCTCATCATCTCAAGCTCAACCTTGACAAAACTGAACTGCTTTTCCTTCCGGGACAATATTGTCCCACTCTTGACCTGACTATCAACATCGGCACCTCTGTTGTTTCCCCGACTCAGACTGCAAGGAATCTGGGTGTGATCCTAGATAACAACCTGTCCTTCACTGCAAACATCGCTGCTACAACCCGTTGCTGCAGATACACGCTGTACAACATCAGGAAGATACGTCCCCAGCTGACCCAGAAAGCAACCCAGCTTCTGGTCCAGGCTTTCGTCACCTCACGTCTAGACTACTGCAACTCCCTCCTGGCTGGTCTACCTGCATGTGCCATCCGACCTCTGCAGCTCATCCAGAATGCAGCGGCTCGTCTGGTCTTCAACCTTCCTAAATTTTCCCACACCACGCCGCTCCTCCGCTCCCTCCACTGGCTTCCGGTAACTGCTAGAATTCACTTCAAAACACTGGTACTTGCGTACCATGCTGCGAATGGATCTGGCCCTTCCTACATCCAGGACATGGTTAAACTGTACACCCCAGCGCCTGCACTCCGCTCTGCATCAACCAAACGACTTGCTGCACCCTCGCTGCGAGGGGGACCCAAGTTCCCATCAGCAAAAACATGTGGGTTTGCTATCCTGGCTCCAAGATGGTGGAATGAGCTCCCCATTGACATCAGGACAGCAGATAGCTTACACACCTTCCGGCGCAGACTGATCTCTTTCGACTCCACTTCGAGCGATAGAATTACTAACAAAGAACTGCTAACAGAGAACTTATATACTAATAAAGAACTGGCTTATCTAAAGCCAGTTGAGTAGCACTTGAAATACTTGGCTCTATGAAACCTGATGTACTTTATGATTCTGTTTTCTTCAAGGTTGTGTCTTCCTGGTCGAATGCACTTATTGTACGTCGCTTTGGATAAAAGTGTCAGCTAAATGCAATGTAATGTATTGTAATGAATGTGTGAGTGTAAATATATACGTGAGTGAAAATGTATGTATGTAAAAGGAGAATGTATGTGTGTAAGAGTGAAAATGTATGTATGTATAAGGAGAATGTATGTGCGTGAGAGGACCAGTATGAATTACGGCCTGTACGGCCCCTCATAGCAGATACAGAGAGTGTATGAATAGGTCAAAGGTTGTTAATGAATGTTGTTTTCCTCCTCCGCTGATACTGTCCGATTGCTGAGCCCTTGTGTTTAAAGCTGTCAAGTGGCAAGCCAAAACCATTACAGCCATGGGATAAATACAGAACATTTGCAGTAATCCTGTGTGTGTGAAGGTGTGTATGAGTGTGTGTTGCAGCTACTGCAGAACATTCTGCAGGGCTGATTTTGTCAAAGACATTCGGCAGCATTCTGAGGACAAACAAATTAAGTTAAGTCAGGAAAAATCTATGATTTACAAGTACACAAACAAACAAGCACACACTTCCTGCATGCAGGTAGCTGGAAATGTGTGTGTATAAATACCCACATCATCAACCGCGCTGTGGAAGACTGTCTGAGAGTGTTTTGGAGATTTGTGCTCATAAATCATACTGAATAAGAGAGAGGGAGAGGAAATGCTGAAACTCACTTGGCCAGCTGGTTTTTAGTATTTCAAACCTCCCCTTACTGTATTCAACCTTTGTCTTTCTCCAATCCTACCTCCTTTTTTCTAGTCACCCTCTCCTTTTTTATTTCCTTTTTTTCTCCTTGTCTCCCATGTTCACCCTCCCTTTTATCATCCTGCATGAATCCCTCCCATTCCTCTCCTCATCCTCTAACCCGGCCAGCACCAATACATCTCAACACACACCTGATATCTGGATTTACCCCCCCACCTCCACTACTTCCTTAACCTGCACCAGCCATCCTTCCTGCCCTCCATCACTGACAACCTCGGCTCTGCCCCTATCCTTCTCCTCACCACTTCCCTCTTCCATTGTCTATTAATCTCCTTCCCAGCACCCTCTGTTCTTGCTATTCACTTCCAGTGAAGCAGAGATAGTGGACTTTATTTCCCCCCCAGCACACATCAATCTGCAGCTGTAGCAACAATCTGAACTAAAAGCAGAACACTCTGAAGCCCTTAATACTTGCCTCAAGAAGGGTCAAATCATTTTCCCATTCATAAAGTAAGGTGGCCGACAAGTGCAAACCAAGCGGCAAACTCTGGGGAAGACCCGGGATGCCAATACAGAAGTGCCACACACTGCAGTTCATATATTGGCCGATAGGGACTGACTGCAGAAAGGAGCAATTTCCATAGACCCCCATGTTAAAATGCCCAACTTTACAGCATAAAAAAACATGTTTCTACCCATGGATGCAATAAATATTATTATGAATACAGTTAGATTTCACCTTCCTGATTATGGATCTGTGAGTGAATTGTTTTCTAACACAACCCTTTTATTTATATTAGGTCTTAACGTTTTTGCATAAATTAGGGCGTGGTCACATTGAGTGACTGCTGCTGCTAGCTTCTCCTCTCTCTGCTACCTGCTCCGTGAAGCTACAGGGACTCTGCCTGCTCAGCTCATCCAGGAAACACAACTTGAAGCCGGCCGTGGTTGTTTGTTCTTCATGCTTATATATCGGACTATTGTGACTCGCTCTGCGGTTAAAACAGACGGTGCATGAATGCGGTTTTGCGGTAAGTGAAAATCGAGTACCTATTTATGTGTTAATGATTTGAATCAGCTACGTAATGAATGTTAAGGCTTGGGTTAGCGTGTAAGCGAGTGGTAGCTACATCGGTGCTAACAATGCTAATCGTAGCCTCCAAGTTAAAATCATAGACTGTATATATAAAGGTTAAAACGAAATAGACAAGTGTTAAGCGTTAAGTGGGATAATACTGTAGAACAAACGGCTTCTGTTTGAGGTTGATAAAATAAGGTCATCCTTGTAACTTAGAGAGATATTTTATTATGTAGGTAGGAACTGTATGCATCGCTAAGGTTCATTTAAATTGGCTATGCTCAAGTATGTAGACAAGCTAATGTCGAAGTAGTGTATGTGAAAATTATTACTTAGACATTACATTGGTTGAGCTGGAGTTCATTATTGAGCTTAACGTCACAGTCATCTGAAGAACGAACCCAAACCTTGTTGTTTTTATTAATTGCATTACCAAATGGGTATCAAATAAACAATAAGCATTGGTAACACAACTTCCAAAGTTACAGTAAAATAAAAAGGACCCTGACTCGGACAATACACAATCCAACATGTTCAACAGAAGAGAATCAGTTATATTGTTTGTACACATGGTACTTTACATACATATATATCTGTTTGTTTAAGGTGTCCAGGTGATGCAGACAGGCTGGACCAGAGAGTGAGAGACAGAACTGGACTCCTCACAGCAGTGAACTTCAGCACAGGTACAAAGACTCTTTTTGTCATACTGTACAAAGAATCAAGAAAGATATTGGTTTAAATAAATGAAGTATTGACTTGAATACACTGATATACATTCCATTAAACAATACTAAATACTAGATCACCTACACATCAGTTAAGTTGAGGGGTTTTTCCATGCAACAAGTTACATTTAGATGTTAACAAGCAATATGATTTTGTCAGATTTCTAATTTAATGTATTGAAGGCAAATATATTTAACACATAGTGAGAACTGCTACTATTTATCTCTCAATATTGTCTGTAAAAAACGTGTTAAAAGTTATTCTTTCAGTGAGACAACAGAGCAAGCTTCTGCAGTTGCACTACGTTTTGATAACAGTTACATATTATTTTGATAATAACATATATTTCAATGTTGATGAACTTCACACTGATTGTGTAATCTGATTGTCTTTGTAGCTCACTGTTGAAATAAAACAAAAACATTACAATTACAAAATAATGATATCTACAGCCCCTAAACACACCGCTTTCATAAATAACACACTTGTTCTGCAATAATATGTTTTATGTTTCCTGTCGTTTTTGTTAGGAAAGGACATGCCTGAAAGACACGACATGTTCTCCTTCTCTGAGGGTCAAGAAGAACATCCAAGAGGAACATTAAGAGCTGATGTTATGAGATTTTAAGACCAGTACAGGACATACACTAAGAAACTACTTTTACTCTGAAAACACAGTCAGCTGATCGAATGCAGCTATTTCCACATCTACACTCCATCAGCTGATTATTTCTATTTGCCTCACTTTATGAGCTTCACATCACTTGTGCCTTGTACTGCAGAGTTTGCAACGTCACAAATAAATGGGGCCAATCTTCAGTCAGATGTGAATGTGTAATCTAACATTTTCAGTAAGAATAATGGACAAAAGGAGTGCAAATACAAATACAATGTATTGAAATGTGAACCAAAAGTTAATCAAACATGTTTTAAATAAAAAGCACATATGGACAGAAGGTGTAAACCTATTAAATGTATTAGTCAAATACAGTGACAGACTAGGCCTGTGCAGTTGGTATCAGCTATGCCCAGCATGGGCTCCTCCATCAGGCCTGGTCCTCCTCGCTGAGGAAAGACCCTCAGTCCTCTCCAAACCAACAAACAGGACGTCCATCACACGGAGGTTTCTCCCTGAAGTCTCTGCAGCTCTCTGGACACCACGCTGTCTCAATCCGTTCATCACACAGAGGTTTCTCCCTGAAGTCTCTGCAGCTCTCTGGACACCACGCTGTCTCAATCCGTCCACACTGAATATGAGAGTGGGAAAAGGAAAATAATAAATGATTTAGACAATAAGAAATATAAAGTTGACTGTTGAGTTGCTCAGTTTTTTTAGATTGTCGATACTATTACTGTATAACTAATATATCAGGTTAAGAGGCACATTCAAATAAAGATTGGTCTTTAAATACATTTTGTCTTTTGAATTGTTTGTCTAAAGTCAAGGATCTAGAACTGGTACTTCGTTTTAATGATACAGTCTGGTTATCATGCTGTTTGGAGGAGGCCTCACAGGTAAGAGCACTAACTAGCTACCATCACATGTACCTTAGCTTGACTTACATGTATTAAACGTATAATTAAGCGATATAAAAATATAAATAACTAATGTCATGCAAACATATTAATATGTGCTTGATTCCAGTGTTGACTTTAGCACAATTGCATACAAACGTTAAGGGATTTTAGGATTCTGAAGTATTATGCTAAAAACTCAATAACTTAGATTATTATTTATATTTTCCTGAATAGTTTCAGGTCCGCTTACCTTATAAATGTAAAATGCGACGGCAGTGTGCAGATAGGGAGCATGTTAGCTTAGCTTGGTAGCTTCAGCTAGCTCTGGAACTTCCAGCTCGGTGGCAGGAGGTCCCGCCTCTTTGCCCTTATTTGGAGCAGGCGGGAGTTGAACTCTGACGTCACTGTCAAGCCGTTAGTGGCCGACTCTGCCTACTAAGGGCTTCTCTGCAACTCTGCAGAATCCTATGGGTGACATCATGGACCCTACGTCCATTTATATATACAGTCTATGGTGCAAACGCGCTACAACGGCCCAAAACATTTCCATTAACCAGTTAAGCCCCATGCCCCTTGTACCAAAACAGAGTCTGAGGGCTTCTTAATCCATAGGTCGGCAACCCCTGCCACTGGTTACAGTGGCACACTAGGAATAAGTGGAATAAGTGTGCAAAAATATTTACATTTTATTTTCGGATTCTGAACGAGACCGCCGCCAGAGCGCGTCTCCCCGTTACCTGCAGAAGGAAGCCATGCACGCAGCGCAGCCCCGCTCTCTTTAACTCCAGGCGACTTTCTGCCGCTTTCCTCCGTGGTGCAGTGCTGATCGTTTTACCACGGAGGAAAGCATTGCTGCCGTGCCGGCACTTCACAAATTGCAGTACACATAAGGAGCTGTAAAGAATGTTGCAGTTTTTGCGTGGCTGTGTCTTTAGTTGAAAGCCCAGTGGCGATCTGCTCATCGAAATAATATGCTACACCGGGGCGGACTGGCCATCTGTGTGATTATTAGCAGAGCAAATTATCGAAATACTACGGAAGGAAGATATTTTCGTTTGGATTACTGGTCTGGGGAAGCTTGCATGTGTGTGTGTGTTTGTGTAATTTTGCATTTGTGTGTATTGTGTTTGTTTCCCAGGGAAAACACTCACGAGAAACACCGGCTGTTGTTATGCCTGCTGTGACGTCAAGTTACTCCGTTCTCCGCTTGTAATTATGCCGTTACAAGCTTCAAAGTTGTATTTATTATCTGAATTTGCCGAAACAAGTTTAATATTCTGAAAGCCAAGACTTTGTTTAATTGAAATCAGATGAAAACAAACTGTAACGGACCCTGCTGTGTTATCCAGAGGTGGGGACTCGAGTCACATGACTTGCATTGATAAAAGACTTGACTTGACTTTGACTTGGTATTCATGACTTGAGACTTGACTTAAGCTTGAGATAGATGACTTGAAAGGACTTGACTGTTTACAATTAAATATTGGCGTTTCGAAAAACGTGATTATAGCGCCATGCGCGCAAACCTGGCAACCCACTAGAAGGCAGGAGACTAAGTTAACATGGCAGCGGCTAGCTTTACTCCAAAAATAATGATGTTTGGATTCAAGGATTATGTTGTCGATGACGGTAACAAGAAGAGAACAGCGGTATGCAGGGTCTGCAGCATAAAGATCAGTGACAGGACCACCACAACATCCAACTTCATTCGTCACTACAAAAAAAAACACAGAGAAAGGTGCGTGCATGTGTTGTGTTAGCTAGAATGCTAACGTTAAGTTTAGGCTACGTTAGACTTGGTTTCAAATTGATTAAGCATTGCAAAGAGAAGTCAAAACGGTAAATGAACACTAGAACCTCCAAGGGATTCATTTTTACTAACCCTGATAGTGATGGGCTGTCAGGAAAGGGATTTTTTTTTTATTTTTCAAACTACTTTTATTCACAAATCAAATGACCAAACAGACACATTGACACACATTGTCAGTTCAGACAACTACTGAAAAAAAGATCGTCATTCTCCACAGAACACAAAGCATTTTTAAACACATGGCCTCAGATTCTCCCACATTTTTGGTTAAGCAAAAATAACCATAGTCCGCTTTCAGTCTTGCTTTAACCATCCGCTTGAAAATCAAAACTGCATCGGTATCCAAAGATTCCGCAACTTTATTCCTCCTGCTGAGGTAGATGGCCGTTTCAGCCTGCCCCAACAAAAAATTCAAAAGCTGACTTTTGCACTTTTGCTTCTGGCTGTACCGACAACCCAAAATGAACATTGTCTTAGAAAAAACCACATTAAACAAAAACAACATCTGAGTGAGTAACTGAAAAAGACAAAGGAGTCGACCACATTCCGTAAAGCAATGAAAAATGGTTTCCCTCTGTTCACAGAAAGGACAGGCGTCAGACACTGCAGGGTCGATCACTGAAACAAAAGCATTAACAGCTACCGCAGCGTGGAGGACCCTCCACTGGAGGATCCTCCACTGGAGGTCCCCGCCCCTCTTAGTCAGCGGAGGCTTGTAGAGCGCTCTCCACTCAGGCCTCTGAGCCTCCGTCAGGCCCAGGTGGGCTCTCCACCGGGTGTCCACTCGCTCTTGGAGTCTGCTCTGATTTAGCACCTTTGTCACCAAATAATAAAATGTTTTGTTGGACATGGTGCTAAACTTAAAATCAGTAACATTGTCCAACTTTAACAAAAAACCCTCACAAATGAGATCAGGAAAACATCGCATCTCTGGAAAAGAGTCATTGTCATTTGGAGACCTCAGTCCGTTACAGTGAGCAGCGATCAGCGCCAGCTCTGATTGGCTGAGCTGCTGCTTCCAGCTCTGCAGCAGGAGGCTGACCACCCGGACTGACCTGAGGCTCAGACGTGAGGCCAGGCCTGCAGCGTTGTCCAGACGGGGCCCACACACCTCCACCACCTGGCCCAGCGTGAGGATCCTCTCCTCACAGAGTCTCTGTTGTAGAGAAGGGCCTACTCCACACACAAACCGAGATCCACGGACCACCGGCTCTCTGAGGAGCCAGGACAGTGAGCCCCAGCACTCTGGTCTCTCTCTTCTGAGTAGTCCCCACACCTTGAAGAGACCTCCATAGAACCCCGAGAGATTGTTCAGGCGTAATCCTTTTAGGTCCATTAGGAACAGCGACTCAGCCAGACCCAGCCCACCACAGCGCTCCAATAAGGCCCGAGCTATGGGTCTCCAGACCAGGTCAGCAGGTCCAGTCAGGAACCTCTGGACGAACCGGAGCCTGAAAGCCGCCCCTCTGCTTGCCAGGTGAACCAGGCCATGTCCCCCCTCCTCCTTTGGCAGGAACAGGACGCTCTGAGGGACCCAGTGCATGCGGTCCCAGAAGAAGTCCACCATGAGAGCCTGCACCTTGGACAGCAGGTTTACGGGTGGGTCGGTGCACGCCAGCCGGTGAGCCAGCATGGAGGAAACAAGGTTATTTAAAATAAGTATACGCCCTTTAAAAGAAAGTTTGGGAAGGATCCACTTCCACTTCTTTAACCGGCCTTCCACTTTCTCTATAATCCCGTCCCAGTTTTTTAAACAAAACGTGTCATCACCAAGATAAATACCCAGGTACTTTAACCCTGCCCTTTTCCAACCAAGGCCCCCAGGTAACAACAAGCGGTCAATGCTGCCCTCGCCTCCTGCTAAGGCCTCACTTTTCCCCCAGTTGACTCGAGCAGATGAGATTTTGCAAAGATTGCTCACAATTCCAGTTAAAACATTGATGTCATCTTGTTTTTTAACAAAGACCATTATGTCATCCGCATACGCAGACAATTTAAAAACATCCCTCCAGCCAGGAAAAGAGAAACCCTGTAACTTTGACCTTAACCGGTGTGAAAAAGGCTCTATGGCCAGGGAGTAGAGCATCCCGGACAAAGAGCAGCCTTGTCGGACTCCTCTCTGAGCTTCAAAAGGAGCACACAAACTACCGTTTATCTTCAGTACACTCTCAAGGTCCCTGTACAAGACCTGGATCTTGGCTATGAGACCAGAGCTGAACCCAAAAGCTTCCAGCGTCTGCCACAAGTACTGGTGTTCAACTCGGTCAAAAGCCTTTTCTTGGTCTAGAGAAATCAGACCAAGCTCACAGCCCAATGAACCGGAGAGGTCCAGAACATCTGGAGTCGAGTCACGTTGTCAGTGATCAACCTGCTGGGTACACAGTATGTCTGTCTACGTGAACGACATGCTCCATCACTTTCCTCAGCCTCGTCGCTAACACTTTGGAAAGCAGCTTGTAGTCGGTACAGAGTAGAGACACAGGACGCCAGTTCTTAATCTCCTGCAGGTCTCCTTTCTTAGGGAGGAGAGTGAGCACAGCTCTCCTGCAACTCAGAGGCAACCTCCCGTTACTTAGACTGTCTCTGAGCACACTCAGCAGGTCGTCACCTATAACTGGCCAGAGAGCCTTATAGAAGTCTGCAGGCAGGCCGTCTATGCCAGGAGCCTTCCCACTCTGCATGCTCTGCAGGGCTTCCTGCAGCTCCTGGGCAGAGAGCTCCGCCTCCAGCTCAGCATGGTCCTCCTCAGGGACGTTAGGAAGGCCCTCATAGAACGACTGCGCCACCTCTGGCTCGGCCCGGAACTCTGTTCTGTAGAGCTCTTTGTAGAACTCCACAGCACACTGACGAATGTCGGCGGACTCCTGAAGCAGCTGCCCAGCATTGGATCGCAGGGAGTGCATCAGCCTCCTCTGACCATTCTTACGCTCGAGACCAAAGAACAAGTGAGAGGGAGCATCCATTTTCACGATGTTCTGAAAACGGGATCTGACCAGAGCACCCTGAGCAGAAAACCCCAGCAGGTCAGACAGAGCTGAACTTTTACTTTTGAAAACTTCAACATGTTCTCGCTCTCCTGTTGAGTCTGCCAATCCCTGCAGCTCCACCACTTCTCTCTCCAGAGCTCTCAGAGATCTAGCCATGTCCTTTGTGACATTGAAAGTGTACTGCTGGCAAAGCTGCTTGATCTTCACTTTCCCTACATCCCACCAATGCTGAAGAGAATTATACTCTCTCTTAGACAAACGGTAGTCTTCCCAAAAGAATTTAAAAACATTTTTAAAATGGTTGTCGGCCAACAGAGAAGCATTAAAGTGCCAATACGCACTATTACACTTAACATGATTAATACAAACTGAGACTTGTACGAGGGAATGGTCAGAGATTCCCACTGGACTGATGGAGCAGCTTCTGCTCACATTCATGTGATGGTTAAAAACATAGACACGATCCAGCCTAGCTAGAGACAACAGGTTATCCCTAGAGTGCACCCACGTGTACTGCCGCTGGCCCGGGTGGAAGTGCCTCCAAACATCACACAGCTCAAAGCTTTCTGTTAGCCTTATTAAGGCACTCTTTGAGGCAGCATGCGGCTCCTGGTGGTTCCTATCCAGCACAGGGTTCTCTGTGCAGTTGAAGTCACCCCCCAGGACCAGACACTCCCCAGGACCAGACGCCCCCCAGGACCAGACACCCCCCAGGACCAGATACTCCTCACTATCACAGGTGCTAAGAGTGTGTTTCAGTTTCTCAAAGAACAAAAGCCTCTCTGCGCCCACACTGGGAGCATAAATATTTATAAAACATATTTTAACTTTTTCAAATTCAGCATTTATTTTGAGCAAGTGTCCTGGGATGACCTCATCGACCGCACAGGAGAAGGGTGTAAAGCCCCTCGCAAAGAGAATGGCAACCCCTCCACTATTGCTGCGCTTATGGCTGAAGAAGCCCTCCCCCCCCCATTCCCTCCTCCAGTCACTCTCGTTCTCAGCAGTGCTGTGAGTTTCCTGGAGAAACGTCACAATTCTTGTTTCCTAATAAAGTAAATAAAGATGCTCTCTTAGCCTCCCCTCGAGCACCGTTAATGTTTAAAGAGCCCAGCTTTATGTCACTCATAATGAAATTATAGTTGCATCCTAACAGAATCAAAAACCTGGCTGAAGATAAATAAAAAATAAAAGATAAAACCAAGATGTACTTATTCATAATTCTTTGCAGTTTCCTCTCTAATCCTCTGAAGTATCTTCTTTAAACGAGCCTTCTCTGGGCTGCTGAGGAAAAGTTCCCCTAAAGCTTCTTTGCGCCGCATGAGAACCCTGGCAGCATTGTGAAATATCTGCACATCAGCAAAAAAATCCTCTAACTTCACCGACCTCAACCCCTTAGTTTTCGCCAGAAAAGATCTGATCCTCTGGATAGAATACTCCTCTCCCTGTGTTACTCAACGATGTCAAAGAATGACTCGCTGTCACTGTCCTCTGCGTCCTCTGGGACTCCCTCTGGCTGAGAGGAGGAACACAGCAACTCCTTCTTTGACACCTTTTGAGTCACACTTCCTTTGCTCACTTGTTCATTTTTTCTTTTAACAGGTAACCTTAATAAATCCTCATCCATTACCACATCCTCCAGAACAGACTCAGCCACTCTGGCTGCAGTGTGCTCACTATCTGCTTCCTGTGTGACCTGAGTGTCCTTATGTGTGATACTGTGTGTACCGGCTGCCTGTGTGCTTTCCACGTGTGAAACCGTTGGCTCTGCCCCTGACCGACTGACCTGCGGCTCCACCACCGGCGGCTCCACCACCGGCATTTCCGCCGCGGGCGAATCAACCGACAGCGGCTCTGCCGCTGGCGCGGACCCAGGGACCTGCAGCGGTTCTGCCGCGGGCGCGAACCCCATCTCCGGCGGCCCGGCCGCGGACAAAAAAACCGGCAGCGGCTCTGACGCGGGCGCGGACCCAGGGACCTGCAGCGGCTCTGCCGCGGGCGCGAACCCCATCACCGGCGGCCCGGCAGCGGGCAAAGGGACCGGCAGCGGCTCTGCCGCGGGCGCGGACCCCAGCACCGGCAGCCCGGCCGTGGACAAGGCAATCTGTAGCGGCTCTGCCGCAGGCACCGTCGGGCCGGCTGCGAGCGCTGACACCCCGGGCGCGTCACCCGCCCTCTCCGGGCGCGTCACCCACCCTCTCCGGGCACACGCGGATCTGGTGTCCTGCCGCTCCACAACCATAGCATCTCAAACTGTCAGACGTAACATGGACAGTATACACAAAATCATCAATTTTATACTTAAGAGTCAGATTTAATTCCCCTTCATCCTTTTTCAGGACCATAAGCACCTGTCTCCTAAAAGACACAACGTGCTTGAGGTGCGGGGATTTGCAGCCCAGGGGGATCAACTTAATGGGAGACACAAGCTGCCCGTGTCGAGCCAGCTCTCTCTCCAACAAATCATTTCTCAGAAACGGGGGTACATTTGAGATGATTACCTTTTTAGCTGGAGTGACAAGGGGTAGCACGGGTAACAGCGTCCCTTTAATCACTAGCCCGCTCTCCACCAGCTGGTTAGCTTTCTCCGTGCAGTCTAAAAAAATAACCACTGCACTATTCATGCGGGAGGCAGATTTAACTCTGCCATATCCCACCACAGCCCCCACAGCCAGACCACACTCCTCCACCGACACACCGACAGGTGGAGAGAGTTTGATGGCGTGTTGGCGAGTCAGCTTCTCTAGCACAGCGCAGCTGCCACGGAACGCCATACCTGGCGGCGTGACTGCAGCTGCAGCCGCTCGACAAACAATTAGACAAACAATTCACCAGTGCAACCAAACAACACCACCAAAAAACACCAAAGTCGGCGAAGTGATGCACAAAGACACAAACTATCACCCAGAGAAAAATGAATTGTAAACAATGGTTTGAAAAGTTGTAAAACTTTAAACGATCGCTCTCCGCTATACTCACCTGTCCACTCACAATCAGAGAGAGAGAGAGAGAGAGAGGAAAAGAGATGCCTCGTTTATTCCCCCTGTTATTATCAGAAGTTACTGTAAACTTTTTAATAATGTAGTTCATCTACTTTTAGTAGTTTGTTTAAATGTTTTAATTATGTTGTTTTTGTTTGTAGAAGTGCATCATTCCTTTATTTATTGTAAAATGAATCTGAACTTTTTGATCTGTTATGATCATCCACACTCTGCAGCTTTGGGGACAGAGCCTTCTCAGTGGCAGCTCCTAGGCTCTGGAATTCCCTCCCCCGAGATCTCCGTGACACTGAGTCCCTCACAGTCTTTCAGTCCCGCCTCAAAACACATATTTTCAACTCTGTCTACCCATAAGCCCCCCTCTCAATCAACTTCCTCTTGACTGCCTTTTTATTTATTTATTATTTTACTATACTTACTTGTTTGTCTGTCCTTTTTTGTCTACCCTCCCTCATACTGTAAATCGTCTTTGAGTTGTGAAAAGCGCTATAAATAAAATGCATTATTATTATTATGATGATAAACTGAAGCAATTTCTAAATTAACCCAATTAAGTGAGTTTTAAATATCGTCCTACTTAGTTTATAAGGAAATTATGAAGAGGAACAAATTAAATGATTTGAAAATGATATCTATGTAGGTGCTGACGCTGTTGGCGGTTCTAGTGTTAACAGAAATGTAAATTAAATATGTGTAATGGCATGCCTGCGATCTGCGATCTGCGATCTACGGAGGCCTGCTCCCACCTGTAGAGGCTGTACTGGAGAGGTTTTTACCCCGGAGTCGTCGCGAGAGACGGAGTGGATCCACGCTTCGGGCTTGGCCTGCTTCCACCGGTCGTGTGCTGCTGTATGCAGGAGGATTTTACCACCGTTGGGGCCTGCTTTCCACCTGTCCTGGTTCTGCTGTTGCAGAGGCCTGCTTTCACCTCGGGGATACCACGGAGGGACCGGAGCGCTTCCACGCTGCTGTTTTCGCCTGTCCTTTGCTGCTGTACTGATTTTGCTCCAGGAACATCGCGGATACTGTGTGCTGGTCTTGGAAAATGGCCAATATCGGGATTCTGCTGTCCCTGTTAACTGTTTTGGACTATGAGAAGATCTCTAGTCATTCTGAGACAACCCAGTCTCACGGCATTTCGTGTTCACCAACACGATTTTTAATCTATTAATTCGTGTTCACCAACACGATTTCCCCCTTTTTTTCGTGTTGCACAGCATGATTTTAAAAGCAATGTAGTTCTACTGCCTGCAGCACGTCTTTTTCTCCGGTCGGGTCGTAGGAGACCGGAAGCTGTGTGGTTCATAAAAAATGTTCTTACTCAATATCAAGCCACAATTATTGCTTTTATTTTAAATCGTATAATTTCGGACTTTTGTTGCCGTCTGTGAGGAAAATAAATGGGGCTCAGACAATAAATGGGGCTCAGAGCCTCAGGATACTGAAATCTGTATTTTTAAATATTTTTTCCTTCTAATTCGTTATTCTTTTCAAAATAACACACTGTTATTTACTCACCAATAACACACAATTATCCTTGCTTTTATTTATTGGTTTAATTCCATAATCTCGGGCTTTTTTGGCGTCCATCAGGAACTGAATTTCAAAATAAAAATAACCGGAAACAGACGTAGGCCTATAAGGGACATTTCGAGCATCATTGCGATTGTCAACATTTCTGAGTTTAGGATGGCCGAAGACACTACACTACCCATAATCCCCAGCTATCGTTTAGGACTACAGTCCCCGTAAGGTTACGCAGAGCGTCAAACAGCTGTGTGAAATGGAACGAAACCACGCCAGACTATCCAAAACTGGAATCGAACGCCCCCCCAGAACTACACACTACACTATTGTGTTTCGCAAAATGTTCTATGGCTCTACTGAACGTTTTCGTTTTTCCCACAATTAGAAGTTGCCAGTATTAAACACATTGGTGTTATCAAATGTAAAACATATAATTAATAAATGGGTGAAAATCTCTTGTGTCCATAATGCGCAGCATTAATATATACCCACATGACAGCTCATTGCTACTTTGTAATTCTACTCCACTACAATTCAGAGGTTAACCTGGTATTTTTACTCCACTGCATTTATTTGAGTTACTTTGCAGATTCTGATTAATGATGTGAAATATAAACAACCCTTAAATCAGACTTTAGTTACACCTGAGTAAAATTCAGCTAAGGTGATTGTCAAGTGCCAACAATCAGGAGAGATATTTGATAGTTGGTGCTTGAGAAGACTAAACATGTATCTGCAATTGACATGAATGGAAACGAGTAATAAAGTATATTCATTACTCGTTATTCTCTACTAATAGTTAATTAAAGACTGTATATTATGGCTATTTTGCACATCCCTTTCAAGATTTTGAAAGGTGTATTGACATAACATACACAACTACGGTGTAGTTATGCAATGAATGAAACACTTGGGTCACAGGTTCCTCAACAGTGCATTACAAGACATCTATCAATATGTGTGTACCTCCACCATTAAACTGTCATATTCTGCACATTTCTTATTCTATCTACATACATAAGAGTATAATTCATATGTATAATATCAGTTAAAATAAGTGCTTCAACATAGTTAACATTGCAGGAAAGCAATATATTAGACGTTAAGTATTTTGTCAGGTTTAATATTTATCTGTAGATAGATACCCCCAACGTTTTTTTCTTATTTAAAAGAAGACCTTAATCTGTTATTTAATGTTTAAATAAATGTTAATTCATTTTTCTGTTTTGCACCTCCTCCTATTAATATCTTTGTACATCATGCACTAAACTGTTTTATTGTAGAGATCACTTATAGTATCTTCTTGATTTTTTATATTCTATATTTCTATCACAGACCTTCTACTTTCCCCCTATGAAAGTATGTACTCTTCATATTTTTATTCAAATAATATTTGATGAAAAAAATATTAAGAGTACATTATTGTTTTTACGTGTTATATTATAACTAGGGCTGGGACTTTAACGCGTTAATTAAGATTAATTAATTACACAAAAATGAACGCGTTAAAAAAATTAACGCATTTTAATCGCACTTTAATCGCACTTATTTTTGCACAGCGGAACGTTTCTCACTGGATGAGTTTCAGGCGTACCGATTATACTGGAGCACCAACTAACGTTCATGACTTCAGCATGGGACTTCAAACAACAAACCACGGTGAACAATAGTCAAACATGAACGAACAAGCTGATGAGACCGCTTTGGTCGGCCCCGTGGATGGGACATTTTGTTTTAAAAAACGGACGGATGGAAGCGTCGACAAGAGCACGGTTGTGTGCAAATTATGCAAAAAAGAATTTGCATATCACCGCAGCTCATCAAGCCTAAAGTATCACCTAAATGCAAAGCATGTAGCAGCTAGCGTGGACGTTAGCCCGACTCCGAGTGCAAGGAACCACACCCTGACCCAACCCACACTCAACCAGATGACTGGTTTCAGGGCCAGGATAAGTAAGTCCACGTCTGAGAAAATAACCAACTCCCTGGCTCACTGGATTGCACTCGACATTAAGGACTGCCCGATGGCCGGGGCCATCTAGTATTTAGCTCGGGCAATGAAGCCTCACCTGCTGGTTGCCCGATCGGGCAATCTATTATGCCAGTATCATGCAGCTCACGGATCCAGTAATGAGTGTCCCGACAGTAAAACTAAACATATCTATAACTAGTTTAGGTAGTTTGAGAGGTAATTAAAATAGCTACGTGTGATATTCTAACCTGAAGTGTGTGTTTTGTTCCGCTCACCGCTGCAGGTGCTCTCTCTCTCCCGTCAGATTAGACTTCACTCGCGTTTATGTCCATATCGATCCGATCCAGCTAGTTCTAGCTAATGATATGACTACCTGCTTATTAAAAGACAACTACACAATAGGTGTCGCTATGCAACTGGATGAGGCCACAAAGTATAGCGCAGCATTATGCATTTGTTTACATGCCCACCGGAACCCCGAGGCATTACCAACAGATCAACGCACAATCAACCCATACAGGACATCTCTTTCTCCACATTAAGTGTTAGACATTAGAGTTGACTATTATTGTCTGTCACATACTCTTCTTGTCTGTCACATAAGTGGCGCAACTGAAGCGGTATTGCTCTAAAGGGAAATTATTTTGACCGAAGATATTTAGATTTGCCGGCTAACGGGAACTCTGACGCGGATGCGCTCGGCTCCTCTCGACTGCTGCTCGGGTCTGCTCGGTCAGCTTCCGGATGAGGAGGCATTCGTTCGACCAACTTACAGTAGTTAACATTACAAACATTTTTAACAGGGGCCATAATAGTGTAAATAATGTTTGTTTTGGCAGTTATAACTGAATGTAATGTTTTCTACTTTTTTCCATCTGGGAAGTAGTGCTGCGTACCGGTACGCCGAACCGGTACTGGACTTGTAAAAAGTTTCGGTTCAAGTCCGGTTAAAACCGGAACGTCGGGAACCGGTACTTGGACTCGCAAAAAAACTAGTACTTACGTATATTCTGGTGTCTGTGGTTGTTTAAACATTCCCTTATAAACGTTATTCAGTGTCAATAAATGAGTGCTAATCCCAGTGTGCTCAGTGTACAACATCACATGTCATTTCACCTTCGATTCACGGTTTGAAAACGTAGCATTTCGCCACATGCTAATGCTAACCGGAAGTGAAGAATTTTCAGAATAAAAGTATTAAGTTAAGTGTGAACTTCCGGTTTTTTCAGAATAAAACTGATTTAAATTAGATAGTGTATTTAATTCAAAATTACGCCATATCAACATTGATTTTAATTTCTGTATGTACATCACTATGTATGTAGTATGTACTGTATAATGTACACATGTAGAGTTGTAGAAAAGACATGGCGTACAGACAGTACAGTACACTGACTGTACAGTCAGTCACTACAGTGTAGCCTATACTGTATAGTAGGTGTGTAACAGTGTAATGCGTATAGTCTACTCTACACTCTACCTTTCAGCAAAGTTTTAGGGATTTAGGCTCAGTCAGCTCACGGACTGTTTGGTTACTTTAGTTTGGTAAATGAAATACATGTTTGAACTTTGTAGTAGTTCACTGTAGTTGCTGTCATAAGTCATTTGTAGACTAAGTGGCAAAAAGTGTTTTTTTTACATTTGTACTTTGCAGAGAAATGTAGACACAAGTTGGAAGGGAGCACAATAAACCGGATGAGTTTGAATTTGAGTTGATTATGAGTTAATTTTCAATTGATAATTAGCTCACAATAAGTTCACTTTAGTTACTCACACAACTTGACAAAAGCCATGGGTTCAGGTCCGGACTTATAAGTCCGGACCTGAACCTGAACCTCTGGACTTGAGTCCGGACCTGAACCTGAATATGAGTCCAGGTACGCAGCACTACTGGGAAGGCATTTGCCTTCATCAGATGGAAAGTGTTTTGACCAACAACTTAAGTATTTCTTATAGCTATGCAGGGCATGCAAGCGAGCAAACACAAACAAGAACAAACAAACAAGTGAAATGAAGAATAAAATTGAAATTGTACAATATAATATTGTGGTGGTTCATCTTATAATTCAGTCTAGAGAATGCACCAGACAGCATCTAAGACCTGCAAAAATAAAAATGTTCTAGGGGGACGGAGGCCCCCCAAACCCTTCGTGCCATTTCGTCCGCGTGCATTTTTCAGGGCAATCTCTATTGGGCTCACGGCCATCTGTAAATTAGCTTAGATGGCCCACAGGGCCAACATCCTTAATGTCATGCACTTGGACTGTAGACCACTTGGAGTAAAATCTATGTGAAAATTGCTTCTCACTGTTCTCAGGTCAAATATGTATATTTGATTAAAAATGCGATTAATTTCGATTAATTAATTACAAAGCCTCTAATTAATTAGATTATTTTTTTTAATCGAGTCCCGGCTCTAATTATAACACATAAAAACAATAATTCAATAACGTGCTTTAACCACTAGGCGGTGCACACAAGGTACACACAGCCATAATAACTTTGTATTATTAGTGTAGGACACGTTTTATTCATGCTTTCACATAATTTTACAGCATATTGCTATACTATTTCAGACTCAGTATTTACATTCTTACATTCAAAGAAAATCAGTAATATCTTTAAAAACTACAGTCCTTTTCTATCAGCTGTGCACCGTTATGGTGTAAATATAACCTATCTGTGAATTAGATCAAATGTAAAAGTCAGCCGAATTAGTGTTGATACTGCAAGGAGAAGTATTGTGTGAAGAGAAATTGAAGATGTTGTTTAATTGTTGAATATATTTATGATCCACGTCAAGTATTCAGTTTCGGCGGCATTTTCTCAGTTTTTCCAAAGGTCTTCTCATCAGGGCTCTATAAATAAAGAACTACGGAAAATCTGTAATATACAATGCAGCCGAACTGTGTATTACAATGCCGTTATGTGATGACTTCCAAAGAGAAAAGCAAGAACACTCGGAATTAAGTATTATTTTATTCTTTTAAAATGTTTTCCGGATTTCATATCATATAAACACCAAATCCCAGCATGCATTGTGGCTAAAACATCCAATAAGCGAGCTTAAAACCATATCTGAGGATCTTGGGTATTCCCTCGAAATGCCTACGTCTGTTTCCGGTTATTTTTATTTTTAAATTCAGTTCCTGACGGACGCCAAAAAAGCCCGAGATTATGGAATTAAACCAATAAATAAAAGCAAGGATAATTGTGTGTTATTGGTGAGTAAATAACAGTGTGTTATTTTGAAAAGAATAACAAATTAGAAGGAAAAAAATATTTAAAAAATACAGATTTCAGTATCCTGAGGCTCTGAGCCCCATTTATTTTCCTCACAGACGGTAACAAAAATAAAAATATAAAAAAAAATAAAAGCAATAACTGTGGCTTGATATTGAGTAAGAACATGTTTTTATGAACCACACAGCTTCCGGTCTTCCTCGACCCGACCGGAGAAAAAGACGTGCTGCAGGCAGTAGAAATACATTGCTTTTAAATCGTGCTGTGCAACACGAAAAAAAGGGGCAAATCGTGTTGGTGAACACGAATCAATAGATTAAAAATCGTGTTGGTGAACACGAAATGCCGTGAGACTGGGTTGTCTGAGAAGACTACTGGATTCAGGTCTGTTCTGCCACCCGCAGTGGGCATCCCCTGCAAAGGTTCGGATGTGTTGCTCAAACAATTACCGGTTGCCTTGTCACAGTCAATCTGCTCGACAAAATATGTTTGTCTTTTTTATTTTCCTGCGATGATGGTTCTTCAGGACTGCTTCTTAAGCTCTAATCACACTCTCGCAGACTTTTCCGATGTTTCTAAATTAGATGACAATGTATTTGTGTAATTTAAGAGGAAAAGATGCCTGTTTTTTTGTTGTTATTACTGTCAGGAAATGTACAACCTAACCCTGGTCCGCCCAGTAGTAATAGTCAGATCGCTACTCCTGCTGATTTTAAAGCTAGGTCTGGGTTGGGTTTCATCCACTTGAATGTGCGCAGTCTGTTAGGTAAACTAGATTTAGTCCGTATCTGGGCAAAATCTACTGACGCTGACGTCATTGTCTTATCTGAAACATGGCTAAATAAGTCTATGTTGGCCTCTGACATTGCCTTAAATGGTTTTAATGTGTATCGTACCGACCGGCCTAATAAAGGTGGTGGCGTTGCCATTTATGTTAAGAATAAGTTCAGTGTCTCCACATTAGTTTCCAAATCTATCAGTAAGCAATTTTAAATTGTAGCCTTAAATATAGAAGTGGCAAAGGGTCAACAGGTCATGGTAGTGAGTTGTTACAGACCCCCCTCAACTGTCAAAGACTCCTTGTCTTCGCTAGCAAATCTTTTATCGCAACTAGACTACAAGGAAATAGTGCTACTTGGAGATTTGAACTGGGACTGGTTAACTGCAGTGTCAGAGGATTTTAAAAACCTTTGTATCTCTTTGAATGTTACTCAGATTGTTGACAGTCCTACTCGCCCAAATATTAAGTCCCCTAATAAATCCTCCCTAATTGATCTCATTTTAACTAATGTTCCCCATAAATATTCATCTGTGGGAGTATTTGCAAATGATCTGAGCGATCACTGTGTTGTAGCCACAATTAGGGACACTAAGGTCCAAAAGGTTAAACCTCGCATTATCATTAAGAGAGACATAAAACATTTTGTGGAGCAGGGTTTTGTTCATGATCTGTTTGATTTTGATTGGGGTAAAATCGATCTGTGTGCTGATGTGGAAACCGCATGGTCTTATTTTTATCTTGGTTTTATGGAGATCATTGATAGACATGCACCCCTGCGTACATTTAGAGTAAAGGGACGAGACAATCCTTGGTTTTCTGATAATCTGTCCAGTCTCCTTCATGAGAGAAACAAGGCCTGGGCAAAGGCTAGGCAATCAGGCTCAGAGATAGAGTGGCTGTGTTTTAGGCAGCTAAGGAATAGCTTCACTTCAAATGTCAAAAGTGCAAAGTCGAATTACTATTTGTCAGTTACCACAGAAAACCTAAATAATCCTAGGAAACTTTGGAAAGCAATACAATCGATTTCCACTGGTGATATCCGTAATGAGCTACCTCCGTGCCTTACCACAGCATCTGGCTCTATATCGGACAGGGCTACTATGCTAAATTGCTTTAATGAGCATTTTGTGTCCTGCGGTTCTATGTTTGATTCTGTGACTAACTCTGCTTCTGTGAACACCACAGTCTGTGACTCTGAACAATGTGGTCTGGAAAACCCTTTTAGTTTTACTCCTTTTACTGTTAATGTTGTTCATGAAGCCTTATCTAAGCTAGATCCTAGGAAACCGGCCGGCCCGGACAACTTAGAACCTTTCTTTTTAAAGATAGCTGCAGATTTTATTGCTCCACCTCTTACTTCTCTTTTTAACCTCTCCCTCAGCACAAATACAATTCCAAAAGTATGGAAGTCTGCTTATGTCTTGCCTTTACTGAAAGGAGGGGAGGCAATTATTTTAAATAACTATAGGCCAATCTCTAAATTGTCAGTTCTGGCTAAGGTGCTCGAACGACTTGTGAGTGAACAAGTAAAGGAGTTTTTATGTATACATGACATCCTGTCTAAACATCAGTCAGGATTCAGAAAGAAACACAGCACCATCACTGCGACAATGAAAGTGGTAAATGACATTACTAGTATTTTAGATAATAAGCAGAGTTGTGCAGCTCTGTTTATTGACCTATCCAAAGCGTTTGACACCGTTGATCATCGCATTTTAAAGCAGAGGCTACTCAGTATAGACATGTCCAGCCATGCAGTGGGTGGTTTGTGAACTACCTCTCTGAGAGGTCCCAATGTGTTCATTTTGATGGACTGTCTTCTGAGTGGTTAAACATGGCTGATGGTGTACCACAAGGTTCTGTTTTAGGACCACTTTTATTCTCCATATATATTAACAGTTTAGGTGATAATGTGGATGAAGCTACTTTACATTTTAATGCGGATGATACTGTGATGTATTGTATAGGTCCCTCCATTAAAGAGGGTGTTGTTAAATTACAGGCTGTTTTTAACACTATTCAGACTCAGCTCTCTGAACTAAAGCTTCTTTTAAATGTGGATAAAACCAAGGTAATGCTCTTTACAAAAGCAAAAAAGACAACAGAGCCTGTTTTTGATATTGTAACTGTGCAAGGAACAACACTTGAAGTTGTTGCCTGTTACAAATACCTTGGTATCTGGCTTGATGATTGTCTTACTTTTACACTTCAGGTCACTAATCTGCTTAAAAAGCTGAGGGTTAGGCTAGGTTTCTTCTACAGGAACAAGTCCTGTTTCTCATTTGAAGCCAGGAAAAGGCTCTGTGACCTTTTGACCTGTGCTGGACTATGGTGATTTGTTGTATATGAATGCACCTGCCCATTGCCTGGAAAAGTTAGATGCTGCATATCACAGTGCTCTGAGATTTGTTACTAACTGTAAAGCACTGACTCATCACTCTACCCTGTATGCCAAGGCAGGTCTGCCTTCACTGACTGTACGGAGGCTCAGTCATTGGTACATGTTCATTTATAAAGTCATATTGGGTAAACTACCTTTTTATATCTGCTCTCTGATCTCTCGACGAATTGAAAGTACGTATTGCCTGAGATCTCATGATGTTGTTTTATTAAATGTGCCAAGTGCTAGGACTGTCTTAGGGAAGAAAGCTTTTAGATGTGCAGCTCCACTAAATTGGAACAGTCTGCAAACCTGTTTAAAACTGAGCACTTTGGTTCCCCTGCATAATTTTAAAACTCGGCTGGGTGACATGCTGTTTGATACTCATGGTACCTGTCACTGTAAATAGAGTTTTGTAAACTGTAACCTGTACATTATATTGTATGTCATCCTTATTGTTGTTCTGTTGTTTCTATGTTACATGTGTAACTAATGTCCTGCAGGTCACCCTTGAAAAAGAGATCTTTTGATCTCAAGGGGCTTTCACCTGGTTAAATAAAGGCTCAGGGTTCGTACGGTCATTGAAAACCTGGAAAAGTCATGGAAATTCAAAATGCAAATTCCAGGCTCTGGAAAAGTTATGGAAAACGATGTTTATCCCAAAGTTTTGGAAAAGTCATGGAAATGTAACTAAAGTTGCGTCAAATATAATTTACATTTTATCTAATCGCCAAAAATAATCTGCGGTCGCGAGCTGTTATGTGCCATCATGACGCGCATGGTGTTATTTTTTAATATATGAAGCGCGAGCTGTGTGCTCGAGTCTTCCTGCCTGTCGGTTGAACTCTGCTGCTCCGGTATGACGGTCAGCTACATTATCTACGGTGCGTTCGTTAAATGTGCGGAGTCACTGTGGCACAGACTGCACTGCTGGTGAACAGCTGTTAGAACGGGCCGTTCAGGTGTTCAGAGCAGAGCGACAGAGCGTGATGTGAACTGAAATGTTTTTCTGTCACAATATCATTAAGGAATCGTTGAGCTAGCTAGCTAGCATACATTGTCACTATCTGCTAACGTTAGCTTTAGCCTTCGTTTTCTAATAGTTTTTTCATAGGCTATAAACGGAGGTGGTATAAGTATATATATTGTGCTAGAGTAAAAGTAGAAGTACTCAGATCTTGTACTTGAGTAAAAGTAGAAGTACTCAGGTCTTGTACTTGAGTTAAAGTAGAAGTACTCAGATAATTAGAAGTACTCAGATCTTGTACTCGAGTAGAATTACTCAGATCTTGTACTTTAGTAGAAGTACTCAGGTCTTGTACTTGAGTAAAAGTAGAAGTACTCAGGTCTTGTACTTAAGTAAAAGTAGAAGTACTCTGATCTTGTAGTAAAAGTAGAAGTACTCAGATCTTGTACTTGAGTAAAAGTAGAAGTACCAGAGTGTAGGAATACTCTGTTACAGTAAAAGTCCTGCATTCAAAATGTTACTCAAGTAAAAGTAGAAAAGTATTATCATCAAAATAATGTGAAAGTAGCGACAGTTAAAGTAGTCGTTGTGCAGATTGGTCCATTTCAGAATAATATATATGATATGTTTTATAATGATTGATCATGAAAGTGTTCTCAAAGCTGGTAAAGGTGCAGCTAGTTTGAATGACTTTGTATACTGCAGGGAAGCTGGTGGATTTACTCCAGGTGGAACTAAAGTCTGATTCAACACTTGGTTATATTTACCATCATTCATCCACATCTGTAGAGTAACTAAAGGTATTAAATACCTTTTTAGTGGAGGAAAAGTACACCATGTACCTCTGAACTGTAGTGGAGTAGAAGTACACCATGTACCTCTGAACTGTAGTGGAGTAGAAGTACACCATGTACCTCTGAACTGTAGAGGAGTAGAAGTACACCATGTACCTCTGAACTGTAGTGGAGTAGAAGTACACCATGTACCTCTGAACTGTAGAGGAGTAGAAGTACACCATGTACCTCTGAACTGTAGAGGAGTAGAAGTACACCATGTACCTCTGAACTGTAGTGGAGTAGAAGTACACCATGTACCTCTGAACTGTAGAGGAGTAGAAGTACACCATGTACCTCTGAACTGTAGTGGAGTAGAAGTACACCATGTACCTCTGAACTGTAGCGGAGTAGAAGTACACCATGTACCTCTGAACTGTAGCGGAGTAGAAGTACACCATGTACCTCTGAACTGTAGCGGAGGAGAAGTACACCATGTACCTCTGAACTGTAGAGGAGTAGAAGTACACCATGTACCTCTGAACTGTAGTGGAGTAGAAGTACACCATGTACCTCTGAACTGTAGAGGAGTAGAAGTACAAAGTAGCAAAACATTGAAATACTTAAATAAAGTACAACTATCTCAAAATTGTACCCACGTATAGTACTTGTTGAGTTTATGAACTTAGTTACTTTACACCAGATGCCATAAAGATAGAAAGACTAAGCCTTGCACAGGCATGACAATACATTTTCAAAATGCTCAACAGTGCTGCCAGAATTATAAACTGACTGCTACACAATTAAAATAAATGCTTTTATATATTTCTATTAGATGTGACTCTTTGGCGTTTCTGTTATTATTGACACTGCTGCTTTCAGGGGGTCAGGGGTCGGGTCCTTGCCACCTTTTTCATACCAGCCTCCCTGACTACAGTTGCTTTAGTGTGTAGAAGCTAGTAAGCCTACTATTTGATTTGTTTTAGATAGGCACAACATGTTTCATAATGCAGACCTTATTTTCCTGTTCCATGTTAAAATAAACCATTTTCAGTGGGAATTTTTTTTTGGTCATGGAAAATGAGGTAAAGGTCATTGAGAAGTCATGGAAAAGTCATTGAAAATCATTGGTGAAAAAGTGTATGAACCCTGAAGGCTACAAACAAACAATATATGATTTTCTTACTGTCAGGGTTTAGTGCTAGTATGCTGTTAGCTGTTGTGTTTTAGTGTCTTGTCTAGCGGTCTGTTGATAATTACTATACTCTCTCTCTCTCCAGGTGTCGGCACTTCCTGTCCGTGTGGCACCTGATAGACTGATTGTTGTTCCCGCCCCTGATTGTGTCCAACTGTGCCCCATTACCTAATATGTATATTTAGTCCTTCTCTCCCTTTGTCTGGTGTTGGTTCGTCTTGTGTTATCATTAGATCCATGCCTGTTTGCCAGAGATGTATATTGCAGTACCTAGTAGATCCTAGTGATTCCATGGAGAGTCCTAGTAGAACCTAGAAGTATAATTGAAAGCTTTGGTTTCTATTCAATAAAGAGTATTACCAAGCAACAGAATCGAGCATCTGAGTTCTTACGAGTCCGTCGTATCAGAACGAACCAACCTAACAAGATGGACTCAGCCGATTCTACAACGCTAAAAACGGCCCTGCAGGTGCAGGGTAGACTCCTTCATCAGCATGAGGAACAGCTGTCAGCTATTAACCAAGGGGTCCAGGGTTTGAATGTTCGTCAAGACAACCTTCAAGCTACTGTGTCAACGGAAATAAACCTACTGGCTGAGAAGATGCGGGAAGTACTCACTCATCTCGTGGCAAATCCTGGTGTTCCTGCGGCACAGTTTTCCGGTCCAGCGGGGGTCGGGTCTGCTGATATTCCCGTCCAAGTCCCCGTACATTCGCCTACGATCCGCCTCGCTTCGCCAGAGAAATTCTCTGGAGAATCTGGAAACTGTCGTCCTTTCCTGGTGCAGTGCGATCTCCACTTCAAACACCAGCCCGCAGCATTTCCCACCGATCAAGCTAAGATAGCTTTTATTGTTTCTCATCTGACGGGGAGAGCGGAAGCCTGGGCAACAGCGGAGTGGTCCCGGAACTCGCCTGTTTGTCAGTCAGTAAGACTGTTTTTGGAGACCATGAGCAAGATTTTTGATCTGACATCACCCGGGAGAGAGGCAGCGAGAGCCCTGGTGAACATTAAGCAGCGGCAGAGGAGAGTGATGGATTACGCAATCGAGTTCCGTACTTTGGCAGCGGAGAGTGGGTGGAACTCAGCGGCTCTCTTTGATGCCTTCCTGCATGGATTATCGGATCCCATAAAGGATCAGTTGGCTCCATTACAGCTGCCTGAAGATGTGGACTCGCTCATCGCCATGGCTATCCGGGTTGATCAACGTCTAGCTGAAAGAGGGCGGGAGAAAAGAAGGAATACAGGATCCACTCCACCTTTCAGACAGGAATTACCGAGGGAATACTACGCTTGGCAGAGGAATTCCCAGTCTTCATCTCCAGAGCGACCAGCGCCCCCTATCGCCGCGGAGGAACCGATGCAGCTCGGTAGAGCCAGACTCACTCCGGAGGAGCGTCAGCGCCGTCTACGGGAACGGCGATGCTTCTACTGCGGCCAGCAGGGTCATGTTTCGGCAGCCTATTCGGTAAAAGATCGGGCTCATCAGCGGGAAGGAGGACGCTGGTGAGCCGAGTGACTTCCTTCGACTCTCCAGTCAGAAAATTAATGCAGGTACAAATCAAACTTGGTGATAATACTATGACTCAGGATGCATTAGTCGATTCTGGGGCTGATGAGAGTTTGTTAGACTGGGAGTTGGCTAAAAGTTTAAACTTAAAGGTCGTTCTTTTAGATCAACCCTTAGAGGCTAGTGCTTTGGACGGCCGCCTTTTATGTACTATTACTCATCGCACGGAGCCCATGGTATTAGTCATAGATCAGGAACATCGTGAGCAAATAAGTTTTCATTTATTTAACTCTGCTCAACATCCTATCATTTTGGGGTACCCCTGGCTTGTTAAACACAACCCTCACATTGACTGGCAGACAGGAAAGGTTAAAGGGTGGGGAGTTGAGTGCTCTCGTTCATGTTTAACCAGTAAAACAGGGTTGAGTAAATTGCATCGTAACTCTAAGCAGGGGTCAGGCAATAACACTGACACAAGCCTTCTGACTTTCCTGATTTGGCTAAAATTCCGGCGTGTTATTTAGATATCAAGGAGGTGTTTAATAAAACACGAGCTACTTCTTTGCCACCCCATAGACCGTACGATTGCCCCATAGACCTTCTGTCAGGCTCTACTATTCCCAAGGGACGGTTGTACTCACTTTCTGGGCCAGAAAGGGAGGCCATGAAGGAATATATCGATTCTTCACTCAAAGCTGGTTTGATTCGGACATCTTCATCCCCAGCAGCGGCAGGTTTCTTTTTCGTGGGGAAAAAGGACGGGACATTGAGGCCCTGTATTGACTACAGTCCGCTAAATCAGATCATAGTTAAGAACAGATATCCCCTTCCACTCATCTCTACGGCATTCGAACTGTTACAGGGAGCTAAGATATTCACCAAGCTTGACTTAAGGAATGCTTATCACCTTGTGCGCATTCCGGAGAGGGCGATGATTGGAAAACAGGTTTCAATACACCGACGGGACATTACGAATATTTGGTGATGCCTTTTGGACTTTGTAATGCACCTGCTGTTTTCCAAGCCCTCATTAATGATGTGTTACGAGATTTCCTGAATGTTTTCTGTTTTGTGTATCTCGATGATATTCTCATCTTTTCTCCAGATGAGAAAACTCATGTTAACCATGTGCACCTTGTTCTTCAGAGACTCCTGGCTAACCATTTGTTTGTGAAGGCCGAAAAATGTGAGTTTCATGTCAACTCAGTGTCATTTTTGGGCTTTGTGATTTCTCCTAACAAAGTGGAAATGGACCCAGCTAAGGTCAGTGACGTGGCTAACTGGCCAAACACCAGACCAATAGAAAGAAAGTTCAGCAATTTTTGGGGTTTGCTAACTTTTACAGACGCTTCATACGCAATTTCAGTGCTATTGCCTCTCCTCTCCATGCCCTTACCTCTCCCCATGTTCAGTTTGTGTGGAATTCACAGGCAGAGAAATCTTTCCTGGAACTGAAGAGGAGGTTCACCACAGCTCCCATCCTGACTGTACCTGATCGCCACCGACAGTTGTGGTGGAAGTGGACGCCTCCAACGACGGCGTTGGAGCTATACTGTCCCAGATATCAGCGGGGGACAACAAACTTCATCCGTGTGCTTATCTCTCCCGTAAGCTATCTTCTGCCGAGAGGAATTACGACGTGGGAAATCGGGAACTGTTGGCGGTGAAGATTGCCTTGGAGGAGTGGCGGCACTGGTTGGAGGGAGCGGAGCAGGATTTCCTGGTCTGGACGGATCACAAAAACCTGCAATACATCAGGAAGGTCAAACGCTTGAACTCTAGGCAGGCCAGATGGGCTTTGTTCTTTAATAGATTTAGGTTCACTCTGTCATATCGACCTGGTTCACAGAATGGAAAGCCTGATGCACTCTCCAGAATGTATGATCCTGAGCCATCCCCCAAGAGTCCCAGACCCCATTCTGCGGCCAGACCGAGTGATCGGGAGTGTGGACCTGGCCCATTGAAGCCAAGGTCAAACAGGCTAACAGCGGGGAATCCTGTCCTAAAGGGTGTCCTCAGAATCACCTGTTTGTTCCAGGGACACTTCGTTCTAAGGTGATTCATTGGGCCCATACATCTGTTCTTTCATGCCATCCTGGAACCAAGAGGACCCTCTTTATGGTGAAACACAGATTCTGGTGGCCTGCTATGGGGAAAGATGTGGCAGCATGTCCTGTGTGTGCTAGGAACAAGACGTCTCGTCAAGCTGTGGCAGGTCTTCTCCGACCTCTGCCCATTCCCAACAGACCATGGTCGCACATTGCGTTGGACTTTGTGACAGGATTTCCACCTTCGGCAGGTTACACCACAGTACTCACAGTTATTGATCGTTTTTCCAAGATGGTACACCTCATCCCCATGTCCAAATTGCCTACGGCCAGAGAAACAGCACAGGCCATGTTGTCCCATGTTTTCCGTATCCATGGTTTCCCAAACGATGTCGTTTTCAGACCGAGGCCCACAATTCGTTTCACGTTTCTGGAGGGAGTTTTGTCGCCTGATCCAAGCCACTGTGAGCATGACGTCCGGATACCATCCCAGTCAAACGGCCAAGCGGAGAGGATGAACCAGAAATGGAGACCTGTTTGAGATGCCCTGGTGTCCCAGAAACCTACCACCTGGAGCAAACATCTGATTTGGGTTGAGTATGCACACAACACCTTACCCACATCAGCCACCGGGATCTCTCCTTTCCAATGTGTCCATGGATACCAGCCTCCATTGTTCCCGGAGCTCGAGCAGGAAGTTATCGTACATCAGCACATGCTCTGGTTCGCCGCTGTCGCCGGGTATGGAAGGGAGTTCGCCAGATGCTGTGTTATGGAAATCTAGGGCCCAACACAGCGCTGGAGAGTACAAGTCAAATGAACAATACAAATAAATGGTTGAATCAAGCAAAGCTGTCTTTTGGTTATTTATTTGAAGCTTCAAATACACGATACAATAATATAAATATGTCACAAGTCGCACAGAGTATAAAATAGTCTGCGCGAGAGAGTGCGGCAGAACAATGGAAAAACAAAGGTTATATAGAACCCCAGTGGGAACGTGAGAAAATCTGGGTTCACACAGTCACATATTGTTATTAGACACCTGGCCTTCAAAGGGGAGATAGCATAACGGTTCTCAGAGCAGGGAAGTTCGTGTGTGTCTGTGTGAGGTCTCTTAGTAGCCAAAGCATCTCTTTGGCCTTGAAGGAGAGGAAGAAGAGATATATAATAATGGTAAGAATATATCAGGAAATAAGAAGCATTTGGTTTAAACATATGAAAGATATAATAAGGATAATAATAAGGATGATAATAATAAAAATGTCCACTACATTCTCCCCTTTTGATCATACTTGATCAATAGAAAAAACAAATGATAGGATAGACTGATATAACACATCAATGAATACACTCCATCGCTGGTAAGTAAACACATCACAAATATATCATAGAAACTGGCTGTTTTTGTGGAGGACAGACTCCAATATAATGTAAGCATAAGAGAGGAGATACACACATGATTATATGATAAATCGGAATCAGACTCTTCTGATTCTAGCTGATCTATCTCACTGTGGCGCAAAGGATTGTCTTGTAATGGAATAGTAGTATACTGAACGAAAGCTGAGGATACCATGCTGGAAACGCACTTCTTCAGTATTGGGATAATCAAACAGGTACAACTGATTAATAGGCCAAACATGATCGCCAGGGGGTGTAACTATACTAGCCAGCCATGCTTTCCACCCGCCTGATGTAAGCCAGGCCCACCAGTCCCAGCCCCCTGCGTTGGATATGTCATCAGCTTTCATGTCAGCTAACAGGTTGTTAAGATGCAGCACGGTTGTCAGTGATGTTCTTGGTGGCGTCGGGAATGTAAGTGCAACAGGAGTCACCGATCACATGACACAGGCCACCCTTTGAGGCGAACAAAAGGTCAAGAGCGAATTGGTGCTGCATGAGCATGTTCCTAGAGGCTATTATGAATGGGGTCAAAGCCTGGAAGCCTTGCGTCGTCTCGTAAGTGAGATTCTCTAGCCGGACGTGTAAGGTATCTATTTTATGGGCATTGTTTACTGTACCCCACCATGGGAACAGGCCACCCATGAATTTAGCTCCAGCGGACGTCATATCTCTTTTTACCTTGTGGTGGTCGGGGTGTTGGAACTCTGGGTAATGATGTGTCGTGTGCATTAAGGACGTGAGTACAGTGACTGCTGGATTCAAATCCACTAGAGTGCATGTCCCCATCCAAAGGGGAGCCAGAACTTGATAGAGCTTGTTGCCGCACAAACAAACGTAATCTTCTGGCGCGCTAAACCCAGCATCACTGGGCCACGCCAGTTGGAGGGAAATATGTTTAACATCAGGGAATGCTACGTTAGAAAGGATTCTCTCAGGGGGCACCAGATATGTGACAATACGAGATTTTGTAAGCACCGTCACCGCATGTGTTCCGTAGGATGCGAGTACAACAGTAGTAGTGCCTAGGAAAAAATAATGTGGTTGTAAGAGACGTTTTGTGGTAAACTCTCTGGATGCAGAGGTTGTGTTTCATCCCTCTCAAATGACTGGGGTGCACATGGCTGACGGGTTGGTACTTTGCGTATGTGGTGTCAAGCGTGGATGCACGCAAAGAGGAGTCAGACCGATTGCTGCATGGCGGGGGAAGCTGCCTAGCATAACGCCACTCGGTTACACTGTCTTCACCCTTGATGGGCTTTGTCAGAAGCCATAAACGCGCAGAGGTGTTCAACCTGGGTCAGAGAGCGCGGGACGAACTGGGCACGGACATTGATGAGTCCTGGGGGAAAAGAGTGCTATGCATAACATGACCCATGTTGTCCTGCGGCCTGCAAGAATGATCTCAGAGTGTGCCACCAGACGTTACCGGTGATCCCATTACTGGTCTGACCCACATCAATGTTGCTATGGTCGTTATCGCCTATGTATAGATTAATGTAGATGTACCTATGGATGTCAACCAGTGGCGTCAAAGGGTGCTTACGCTTTTCCGGGGTCTGAGTTGTTGGGCGCGATGTCTATGTAAATGTTGCCACACGGGTCGGCGCCGGATACATACATACAGACAACAAAATAAAATAAATGTGGTTCGCCCTGCTTTCCCCATGTACCTCTTAGATACCTCGATTTTGGCTGACATGCTGTATGCTGAAATGGGATACATAAAATATAGGACTAGTCCTAACACAACTATCATGCAGTCAATGCAGGTCTCCCTTGAAAAGAGATCTATGATCTCAATGGGACCAATCTGGTTAAATAAAGGTTTGAAATGACATGAAATGAAAACCCATGGCAAGTATGCAGAGGAACCATTCTATGATTGTCCAGGCTCTCCAGTAGCATTCACATTGCTCACGGTTTGCGTTGTCGTCTCTCCAGGCGAGCCCTCATCACGAGGGGGAAATGTTCCATGGAGTGTGTGAGTGTATTCTCTCGGTCGATTTCGTGACACGGACCGTCAGACTTCGCACACTGATAACACAAACGAGGAACCAGAGAGCATATGGAACCGCTCAGCTGGCACTCGCTCGTGACACCTTGTGTGTAGTGTGTTTTTGTGTATGTTAGTGCAAGTGTGGGTGCTGGTGGTGACTAGGACACGTCACTTGCTGTCATCTCTGTTGGTGACTCGGACACGTCACTTGTTGTCATCTGTTGGTGACTTGGCCATGTCACTTGTTGTCATCTGTTGGTGACTTGGACATGTCACTTGTTGTCATCTGTTGGTGACTTGGACATGTCACTTGTTGTCATCTGTTGGTGACTTGGACATGTCACTTGTTGTCATCGTTTCTATCGTTTCTCCTTTCCTGTGACCACGACCTTGCAGTGGCTGGCGTGGACCCATGTAGCTCTCTCGGCGACCTTGACCGCTGTCTGGGTGACGAGAAGCACCTGGTAGGGACCTTGCCAACGATTGGATTTCCAGCTCTTTCTCCGGAAATCCTTGACCAGCACGAAGTCGCCCGGTTGAAGGCGAGTGAAGCGGACCAGTGGCAGTCGCTAAGTGGATGATAGGTTAACACAATATGACAACATAGCATCCTCACACAAAGTTTGTGGAGGGGAAGAGGACATCCTGGAGCCTTGAGTCTAATCTGTGGAGGAGCCCCAAAAGGATTTCAAATGGGCTGAGTTGACTCGTGTTCTTTTCCGCATCCTCATGTACATCAGCACAATGGGCAGAGCTTGTGGTCCATGACAGACCTGTGTCCTGCACAGCATTTTGCTAGTTTGTAATTTTGCATAATGCAGATTAGCATGCTTCACAGTGCTTTTTGAGCTGGTACTGTGAACCCCCTTGTGAACCACTCCTGATTTATAGACTCTAACCCCCCATTTTGACACATGATCCCACCCATGTGTCAACTTAGCGAAATGAGGGAAAAAATGTCTGGGAAGACATGGATTGGAATTTGGGCCAACCCAAAAACAGCCCCAGCAGCCTTCTATTGAGCCTTCTCAACTGGCGTAGCTAGCTGCTGCATGGAAGTTAGTGATGACATTTTGTCAGTAAAGGAGAAGACAGGGATTTTAACAAATGAGTGTGCGTGAGGTGCGAGAGGAGTCAGAGCAGCTGCCTTTGCGGCTGAGTCAGCAGACGCATTTCCTAGGGAAACTGGGTCTGTACTGCTTGCGTGTGCGGCACATTTACAGACTGCAACCTCAGATGGGAGCAAAATGGCGTCTAGTAAGCCTGCAACCAGTGCATGGTTAAGTACTGGTTTGCCATCAGATTTAAGAAATTGTCTACACTTCCAAATAGCCCCAAAATCGTGTACTACCCCGACAAGCATATCGTGAGTCAGTGTAAATAGTCACGGTTTTGCCTTCTGCAAACGTGCAGGCTTCAGTTAGTGCGATGAGCTCTGCTGCCTGTTGCTGGATAGGTGACATGGAAGCGGTCCAGAACGGAGTACAGCAGAATCTGAAACAACAGAAAAACCCACCCGATTAGTGCCCCCTTGGTCGCGAGAGGCAGACCCATCAACATACAAAATGAGGTCAGCGTTGGTCAGAGGAACGTCTTTTAAGTCCAAACAATAAAGCCCTGTCTGTCTTTTAAGTCCGGTCTAGGTGTGCACACCATGGAAAGTACTCAACCGTCTTCAGGCAATGTTCAAACTAAATGAAGTCTCTCCTTTTGAAACATCATGTGTTGAAATAAACACCTGCAGTTCAAAAAAAAAAAATGAATTGCCTAATATTTTTGTTGTGGAATCAATTAATTTCTTTCTTTAAAGGCAAAAACATGAAAAAGCTAAGGAAAAAAAAACCCTATTGAATACAATATTATTTGGGGCAACTTAATTTAGTAAATAGTTTGTCAACTTAAAAACATGTGTTTCATGTTCAACATGTGGTAATTAAGTACATACAATTTAAGATTATATTTAAATAATACGGTTAAAACAAGTTGGAACTTTGGAGTAATCAACTTAAAAACTTGTGTTTATGCTACCAATTATTAAAGTGAGTGGTAATTGAAAACACCCTCTGATTGCAGAGGAAAAGCCTTCTCCCCTAATCCAAATAACTTTGTTGCTTTAACAACATTTCAATAGAAGTTGTCTTAACTCAATAACCATCGATGCAACCTATTGCCTTGATTTTCTTTGTTAAGCCAAGGCATTTGTTGTTAGAGTGTACGTAGACTGGGCCTCCCATATAACCTGTCTGAGCCGATATAAAAACCAATCAGCAAATAACTTTTCAATACATTATTGATTACTATTTTTGAGGTACTTTTAGGTTGGAAGTGAACATAAGTCATAGGTACATGGTGTACTTTTCCTTCACTACATGTATGTAATACCTTTAGTTACTTCACAGATCTGGATGAATGATGTGAAATATAATCAAGTGTTAAATCAGACTTTAGTTCCACCTGGAGTAAATCCACAAGCTACCCTGCAGAATACAAAGCCATTCAAACTAGCTGCACCTTCACCAGCTTTGAGAACACTTTCATGATCAATCATTATAAAACATCTCATATATATTATTCTGAAATGGACCAATCTGCACAACGACTACTTTTACTGTATTTACTTTCACTATATTTTTATAATACTTTTCTACTTTTACTTGAAGAACATTTTGAATGCAGGACTGTTACTGTAACACTCTGGTATTTCTACTTTTACTCAAGTACAATATCTGAGTACTTCTAATTTCACTACAATATCTGAGTACTTATTCTACTTCTGGTAGTGTATTAGTCTGAATTGTAGCTACAAAATCACACAGAGCTGCATAAAAATAGACTAATATGTACACGTGTGTACAATGATTTGTAGGTAATTTTGACTACTCAAGACACCTCACTTATACATCTTCAAAGTATTGGCTTTCAGAATATTAAACTTGTTTCGACAATTCAGATGATAATACAACTTTGAAGCTTGTAACGGCATAATTACAAGCAGAGAACGGACTAATGTAACGTCACAGCAAGCATAACAACAGCCGTGTGTTATGAACACATACGCAAGAATGACATCATCTGTTGCTTAGTGACTTTTTTAACATTTAGTCTTAAACACAAACGTGTGAATGTGTAAGGTTTACCATTATATTCAAATGTGAACAAAAATTGACTGTCTTTGTGTACCGGAACACTGGAAAAAATGCATTTGAGACATCTATGGCAGTAATATGTTGCAGAGGCTGGAACTTGGGAAATAATCAGATAAGAATTCCGGACGAGCGTGCATGCACAGCTGCATTTACATCGTAAATCCTGGACAAATCTCCACTCGTCAGGAGGTTTGTCTCTGATCTTTTTGACAGGAAACACTGGAATCGTTACACGGAATCTAATGACCCCTTGTTTAAGCCAGAGAGGTAAACACTGGCCATCAACAGCTTCACGTTTCAATGGGTACGGTACGTGAACGTGGACATTAACCCTACGTCATATCTGTGAGGCTGCCCAGAGTGAGTATGGCACATCTGAAAGCGCGGCAGGAAGCTCAGAGATATGAGGAATTACCTTATCCTCAACCAGCAGCAATGTGCGCAGAACGGCTACGTTCTGTGCACATTTTCCTTTGATACACGTCACGTGACATAGAGTACATGACATATTCTGTGTGTGTAGGTGTCTAATCAGTGACTGACTCCCAATCTTTAACGATGGGACCCAAATCCCTCCATCTATCAGTGGGGCCCCCCTGGCTAGTGAAATGTGTGGACCGCCCCTGGGATTTGACACAGCTGGGTTGTGTCTTGTTGTGTGTGTGTCTCTAACAGAGATAGTGCTACACACGGCGGGAATTCCAATACATTTTTAAATATGATGCTCATCATTCACATCTTCTAACAGTAAAACTCTCTTCATAGCATTTACAGGATCTTTCAACCACGTTAGCAGTACAATGCAAAATGCGAAGTTTCCACACAGCAGGTGGAAAACCACGTTGATCAGTCAAACGCAACAACTCCTGAAAATCAGGATATGTCAGCAGCCCATTGATACACATTCACCAGTTCTTTATCAAATGACACTTTTTTGAACCATCGTAGGAGATGGCTGTCGGACTTTAAGACCCTCATTTGTGGAAAAATGAGGTCCAAGCCGAACCAGAGAATCAGATCTCTGCCCAGTAAATGTATTGGGCAGACAGATGATAAAATAACTGTTTTTTACTGATGTGGGAAATGGATTACTGTCAACACCGTTATCTCCACCCTGAAGTGGTACAGAAACTTCTCCTTTTCATAAACCCAGCACATGAATAAATCTATCACTAAATTTGCATTCAGGCAAATCTACCCTTTTTTACCACAGAATGTGTAGCCCCAGAATCAACCAAAAATGTGTGGGACATTTCTTAACGCAAACATTCACTGTCATATTTCAAATATGTACCCTTTTTAACCACAGACATGTCCTCTAATTCTTCTAATTTCTCAATAGCATGTATGATGCGTGTGTGTGTGTGTGTGTGTCACTTCCCTGGTTAGATGCTGCTTGGCATGGGGTCCGTCTCTCCCGACCGAATTCCTTCCTCCTCCACTCCCTCCCTCGACTGTTAGTTTGAAGAATTGTCTTTGTTGTGGTCCGATTTATCCGATCAAAAGTTCTTTTTCTGCTTCTCGTGTGGGCATTCAGCGATCCGATGACCCGTTTCTCCGCAGTTAAAACAGCGATTGTGGTTATTGCGGCCTCTGCCTTTTCCTCCCCGGCCACGGAAACCCCCTCCTCTGCCCTGGCCATCACTTTGGGTCCAGGTGGTTGTAATAGCCTGGACCATGGTCAGCTGGCCGGGGAAAGCGGAGCATGTAGTTATTCCTTTTTGGAGGTGTTCTTTTCTGTAGAGTTCAGCTTTCTTCGCGTCTCTTTTCTTTTTCTCTCTCTTGTCATGGATCTTTTTTAGTCCTGCTTCTTCTTCTTCATTTTCTTTTCTCTGTCTCTCTTCGTCTCTGCTCCCTCTCTGTGTGTCTTGCTGCGCAGCTGCTCCAGCGGCGGCTGGTATGTTGACCTCATGGTCCAGCAGCAGCAGCTCCTCCAGGAGCCTCCACTGCAGGTAGCAGACGGGGGGAGGAAGGGGGGAATGGGGAACTTAGGTGAGGGAGAGGGTCCCGCACGCCTGAAACCAGAGGATAGAGGGAAGCATCATGTGGTTTATATTGTGGAGGAAACACAAAACGCTTTTTCTCTTCCTTTGCACTTTTATCCTCAGCCTGTATCTTTTTTATTGCCGCGGCCAATTGCCTTCTTTCACGGCACTCTGCTTCATCCTCCCAGTATTTTAAACACTTTCTATGAGTGTCCAGTTTCTCTAAGTCTTTTACTTTAATTTTACTCTTCTTCTTCATTCCATCTTCTCACTCTTGTAATTTATCCCTTAGGTTTTTGATTTTTTAATTTACTCAAAGAACCTCCCTTAGGAAATCCGAACATTTCCGTCCATATATTTAATTTAGACAGACTTTCTTCACCATATTTTGCTCGCATGACATCAACTATCGGACCCTCAGGAGGCTGTACACACCCCCTCGCCTGCTTTGCCCCCATAGCAAAGTCTTTTAAAGTGTCACCAAAACACTCCGTGTCACCAAAACACTATTAAAGTGTCACCAAAACACTCCGTGTCACCAAAACACTATTTTTCATCCGTCGATGCTAGATATGCCAAATATCTCTGTTTTCGAGCAGTCCCTCTCCCAGATGTCATGCAGTTTTAATTACGTTTAACTTTAAACAATTTAGACTTTGCACATCTCACCGAGTATTGAAAGCCCTTTGAGTTCGTTGGATCTCGTGAAGTCAATCGGTTCCACCCCGGCGCTGGTCCCCTCGTCTCGTACGGTTTCTGTCGAGGTAGAGGAAAATCCAAAGATCCTGGAGCGACCACCAGCGTCCGGAGTGGTTCACAATCTAACTTACAGAGATCCTGCCGACAACGCCATTTGTTATGGAAATCTAGGGCCCAACACAGCGCTGGAGAGTACAAGTCAAATGAACAATACAAATAAATGGTGAATCAAGCAAAGCTGTCTTTTGGTTATTTATTTGAAGCTTCAAATACACGATACAATAATATAAATATGTCACAAGTCGCACAGAGTATAAAATAGTCTGCGCGAGAGTGCGCAGAACAATGGAAAAACAAAGGTTATATAGAACCCCAGTGGGAACGTGAGAAATCTGGGTTCACACAGTCACATATTGTTATTAGACACCTGGCCTTCAAAGGGAGATAGCATAACGGTTCTCAGAGCAGGGAAGTTCGTGTGTGTCTGTGTGAGTCTCTTATTAGCCAAAGCATCTCTTTGGCCTTGAAGGAGAGGAAGAAGAGATATATAATAATGGTAAGAATATATCAGGAAATAAGAAGCATTTGGTTTAAACATATGAAAGATATAATAAGGATAATAATAAGGATGATAATAATAAAAATGTCCACTACAGCTGCAGAGAAGTGCGACCGGCATGAAGAGGTTGGCTGACCGAAAGCGACGTCCATCTCCTAGATACAAGGTCGGTCAACGAGTGTGGTTGTCCACCAAAGATCTTCCTCTGCACGTCCCCTCCAGGAAACTGGCTCCTCGGTTCGTTGGTCCATATCCCATTTCAAAAGTTATTAATCCGGTTGCTGTTCTCCTATGTCTCCCAAAGTCCCTCAAGGTCCACCCCACGTTCCATGTCAGCAAGCTGAAACCAGTTTTAGAGAGCAGACTGGTTCCCCCCTCCACACCACCTCCACCTCCCCGGGTCATCGACGGAGGTATCGTCTATACAGTAAAAAAGATTCTGTCAGAAAGAAAGCGGGGTAGAGGGAGACAGTTCCTGGTCGACTGGGTAGGGTATGGAATAGAGGAAAGATGCTGGATCCTGGGCAGCTTCATTGTCGACAAGTCCCTTATCACAGATTTTGACAGACTACGGTCTCACTATTCAGGGACGTCTGGAGCCGTCCGTAAAAGGGGGGGTACTGTCAGGGTTTAGTGCTAGTATGCTGTTAGCTGTTGTGTTTTAGTGTCTTGTCTATCGGTCTGTTGATAATTACTATACTCTCTCTCTCTCCAGGTGTCGGCACTTCCTGTCCGTGTGGCACCTGATAGACTGATTGTTGTTCCCGCCCCTGATTGTGTCCACCTGTGCCCCATTACCTAATATGTATATTTAGTCCTTCTCTCCCTTTGTCTGGTGTTGGTTCGTCTTGTGTTATCATTAGATCCATGCCTGTTTGCCAGAGATGTATATTGCAGTACCTAGTAGATCCTAGTGATTCCATGGAGAGTCCTAGTAGAACCTAGAAGTATAATTGAAAGCTTTGGTTTCTATTCAATAAAGAGTATTACCAAGCAACAGAATCGAGTATCTGAGTTCTTACGAGTCCGTCGTATCACTTACCTGGAATTCTGCCTTTTTGAACAGACTTTTTGATTGAGTCCTAGCTATATTGTCTGCAGTTCTAGGGTTAATATGAATCTAATATGATTGTCATCGGTCTAAATTAGATTTCAAATGATTAACTGTGTATGTAATGAAGATCATAGTGTGGGTTAAATCCATTTTCATAACCACTGTCTTTTAACTGATTTAAATTCGGAAACTGGGCTTATTCATCAGAATTTCGTTTGACTTGCTTGACCTGAACAATGACTTGACTTGACTTGCTTGACTCTCATCACAGTGACTTGGGACTTGCTTGATACTTGTAGGTCAAGACTTCAGACTTGCTCATATCTTGCACATGTAGGACTTACTCCCACCTCTGGTGTTATCTATGATTACTATACACCTTACATTCATAATTTCAGCCGGAGGGAGGGGATAGAGCGATGCGGAACAGCAGGGTGGCAAGTGAGAGCTGTCATCTTCCCTTTACAAGGTTAAAAAATGCATTTATTGTGTGATTTTGGAATTAAAGGTTCATATTCTGAAAGCCAAGACTTTGCTTATTTAATACCAAATAAAACACCCGAACCCCGAACAACTATTTCTTTAAGCAAATCCACATTTTGAAATGAGCTGTTGCGACTTCCGACTGATTTCGATAGAGCGGGTCACATTTGGGCAGTGGCGGCGCCAGATATTTTCTTTTGGGGGTGCTGTGCTTGACGTTTCATAGAGGGTGCTGGAACATTTAGGGTTTCCCATTAATGTCCCGGGCGCAGAGGCGGCGCGTGAGGCTCAGGTTTGGAAAGGCTATCACTTTTTTAGCTGACGCTGCCCGCCTCCGGCGTCTATAGATCAGAGATCAACTCTCAGTGAGAGCACCGCCTGCTGACCAATCAGAGCTCAGTGTGCGGAGTTTAAATCTATCAAGTCATATTACAGGATAAAGGAAATACAGAACAACTGCCGTATGCAAGGAAGATGCAAACGTGTCACACTTATCATTCATATCACATCATCAATCAGATCATCGATCATATAATATAATAATATATCATATATTTCCTTATCTGAGTCAGCTTCTCAAGCCGTATCTGGCCGTGCAACACTTACAGTGTCACATAGCCTACTCCTACTGTATGCAGAAGTATTATTTTAAGCAACACATTAAGTTGACGAAACACTCAACTCAAATGTAATTATGTTAATTATTTCATTATTAAGTCAGATCACTGTTAATGTAGGCCTATGCATTGAAACACTCGGTAGTTTATTTATTTTTTAACCAGCTGTTCTGTATTCACCTTGCAGGTGCAATGTGGCTTTTATCCTGGATAAAGTGTTTAAGTCATGGATGTTTAAAGTTTAACTTCTTCATATTTGTCTAATATTATAGTTTCAGTTTCATTAATGAAGTATGAAGGTGCGCTGTCAGTACGCTTGTCCATGTTTGTGATGGAAATCACGCTCCATTTAAGGTGGGGCCTCGCATATGACGCACCAACACACTCTCACTCCCTAAGCGTCCAATAGCGACGTTTGGTCAGTGTCTGTGGCGTCCAATTTTGACGCTCCTAATCTCCTTCAGCGTCATAAAGGGACGCAAATAGCTTTCAACTGATTGCAATGTATTCCCATCTGCGTCGGGATTTGACGCTCATGGAAGCACGGCATTCGTTTATGCCGGCTGCCCTTAAAGGCAATGTGAGCATCCATTCCCATTGGATAACGGAGAACTTTACACCCGGAAGTAAGTACTCCTCTTACTGTCGATTGATTTTACAGTGATATCTGCACTACTCATCGACTAAAAAACACCAGATTATCCTTGTTAATTACACAACATTGATTGGTTTAAATTGTGTGCAATGCTTTTGTATTTTTCCCCTTCGATTCGGAGAAACAAATATGTTTTCTGAGTAAAGGATGGCAGAAGACACTACACTACCCAGAATCCCCAGCTATCGTTTGGCCTACACCATGTGCTCTGTTTGACAAACCCCGTTTTTTTCACCATTCATTCCATGGCTGGCGTCTATGTCACGTGATCTTCAAATTTCTCCCTGCAGAAAAAGAAAACATGGCCGAAATTCGTTTTATTCTCGGTAGAAAAGGTCTATTTTAAAGTTAATTTGGCCATTAAAATGCGTTTTGATGTCATTTGATGCGAGAAATATGAGTTGTTATTTCAGATTATGTGTGCAGTGGATGTACATGATCTTTAGTTTGCTAGTTATTACGAAGATTACTTCAGGAAATCACGACGTTTTCATTGTTACCAAGGTGGTTGCTAGGGACGCTGCTATCGATATTATTTCTGTTATGTTGTGTAACTGTTTAATGGTGTTATCTTTATTGCTACCCCCTTCCCCGTCAATGTATAGTGTTGGTCCACAGCCTAAACATATTAGTTTAACAAAATCCGCATCTAAAGATAGCTTACGTTATTTCCCCCCTGTGCAATTCCAGTCTCACATCTCAGAGCACATCGTCATTAACAAATACCGGAAACAGACCAAAATAATAATAATACCTTATTCCGAGTGTGCTTGCTTTTCTCTTTGAAAGTCATCACATAACGGCATTGTAATACACGGTTCGGCTGCATTACATATTACATATCTGCCGTAGTTCTGTATTTATAGAGCCCTGATGAGAAGACAAACATGAACTGAAAACGTGACGTGGATCATAAATATATCAGCCATTAAACAACATCTTACATTTCTTTTCACACAATACGTCTCCTTGCAGTATCAACACTAATTCGGCTCACTTTTATATTTGATCCAATTGGTAGATAGGCTGTAGGTGCACAGATGATATAAAGAGACACCTGGTGGTTAAAGCATGTTATTGAATTTCAATATTTTTATTATTAGATATTAATACGATCCCTATAAAGTATATTCATTACTCATTATTCTCTACTAATTGTTAATTAAAGATTGTATCTAATGACTATTTTGCACATCCCGTTCAAGATTTCAAGATTGTCTAAGGTTTATTGACATATCATATAGGCCTACACAACTGTGGTGTAGTTCTGCACTGAATGAAAAACTTGGGTCGCAGGTTCCTCAACAGTGCATTACAAGACATCTATCAATATTTGTGCATACCTCCAGCAATGTTAACTATGTTGAAGTACTTATTTTAACTAATATTATACATAATGTATTATACATATAAGATTTATGTAGATATTTCATCTCCGGCCTTGTCAGGTATTGAACAATCAATAAATAAAGAACACAGAATTGTTGAATATAAAACACAGAATTTATGTGATTATACTAAATGATTTTCAAATAAACACAACTGCATATTTAACTGTTACACATGCTGATGTAACGCAAATGTTCCAACTTGGGATCAATAAAGTATATCTTATCTTAAGCTGATCGATGGCTACTGCCATATTTGCAAAATGTGCCTCTGAACCTTGACAAGTGCATGTTTCAGGCTTATCAATTAATGTAATGTAATGTTATCACAGGGGTCACACACATAAGACCAGCTGTTAAATAAAGCTCTTCTGACCTTAGCTGGCATGTGGGTATATATATATTAATACTGCCCATATTGGGCACAAGCAATTTTCACCCATTTATTAATTATATGTTTTAAATGTGAGTGTTTCCTGTCCCCCTAAAAACCTCCAGGGATGTACACAGTTTAATACTGGCAACTTCTTATTATGGGAAATACGAAAACGTCTTTTAAAACTACAACTCCCAGTAGAGACGTGCCATAGAGAACATGTTGCGAAACAGAATAGCCAGCATGTGTAGTTCGGGGGCGGGGGGGGGGGAGGGGGGACGCGGTGGACCCGTTCAAATCCAGTTTTGGACAGTCTGCCGTGGTTCCATCCCATTTCAAGTGCTGTTCGAGAATCGGCTTAACCCTCGGAGCACACTCTCCAATCACAGAGCTTGAGGACTATCACGGGGTTTGTCAAGAGCACATGGTGTAGTCCAAACGATAGCTGGGGATTCTGGGTAGTGTAGTGTCTTCTGCCATTTACTCCTGGGAATGGACGCTCACATTACCTTAAGGGCAGCCGACATAAACGAATGCCGTGCTTCCATGAGCGTCAAATCCCGACGCAGATGGGAATACATTGCAATCAGTTGAAAGCTATTTGCGTCCCTTTATGACGCTGAAGGAGCCTAGGAGCGTCACAATTGGACGCCACGGACACTGACCAAACGTCGCTATTGGACGCTTAGGGAGTGAGAGTGTGTTGGACGCACACCTGCACACGATTTCTTAAAACCCAGAGACCCGGATAAACTGAAAAGAGTCCAAGAAAGCTTATAAAAGTTAACAGCATTTAATTAAACAAAATAATGCGATGATATACAAATGAGACTCTGCTTGGAGGCGCTCTCCCCATTCTCTTGTTGCCTGGCGCGTGGGGCATGGATGTATAATAAGAACTGGATACAGCGTGGGAGGCGGGGCCTCATTCATTCCTATGAGAGCTGCTCATTGGCGCATGATGATAAAATGTCCCAACTTTTGAGAGAGCGAAACATCACAGATCACCCGTCATGCCTGAGAAGTACCCGTATGTGCGTTCATAGAGCATGCGCAACTTTAACCACGCCCCCCAAAAGGCTTGTTCACGTCAATTTGTACACGTAACAGCCAGTGGCGTAGCCAGGAATTATTGTGTGGGTGGGCCTGGAGAAATGTAGGTGGGCCAGGGGGAGACATATTAAGCGTGGGGTCTGAGCTGAATCTTCATTAATGATTTTTTAATGCACCAATAGAACATAAGCATAAATTAGCAGTGAAAACAAAAAACATAGGCACGGCGGCCTCAGAATGTGTGTAGAACTGACATCCACATAGGGATGGGTATCGTTAAGGCTTTAACGGTACTACTACTTTTATCGATAGCGCTTATGCTTATGCTCCAGGTTCAGTACCAACCACATCATAAAGTACGCGGACGATACAACAGTGGTGGGACTCATCAGGGACAACAACGAACAGGCCTACAGGGAGGAGGTGAAACATCTGACAGACTGGTGTAACACCAACAACCTGATCCTGAATGTCGATAAAACAAAAGAGATTATTGTCGACTTCAGGAACAAAAAGCACTGTCACCCACCACTCCACATCAACGGCACAGCAGTGAAGACTACAGCCAGCACCAAGTTCCTGGGGCTGCATATCACAAGCAGTCTGACCTGGTCCACTCACACTACATCACTATTTAAGAAGGCACAGCAGCGCCTACACTTCCTGCACAGCTCCCCCCTCCCATCCTCACCACGTACAGAGGAACCATAGAGAGCGTGCTGACCAGCGGCATCTCCATCTGGTCGAGAGACTGCAACGCCAAAGACAGGAAGTCTCTGCAGAGAGTGGTCAGGACAGCAGAGAAGATCATCTGAGTTTCTCTCCCTCCCATCAGAGACACCGCTCAGAAACGCTCCCTGACAAAAGCCCAGAACATTTTTAAAGACCCCACTCATCCTCACCATGCTCTGTTCTCCCTGCTGCCCTCCGGCAAGAGGCTCCGCAGCATTAAGAGCAAAACAGCCAGATTCTGCAATAGCTTTTTCCCCAAGCCATCAGACTGCTGAACAGCAAGTAGACCAGTAACATAAAGATTACATACGCTGTGTAAAGGGCACATATGTGTTTATAATACGTCTATTTTATTTATATGTATGGTAAGTCTTTATATTTTAAACGCACACGTTATCTTTAATTTTATCAGCACCACGTCACTATTATTTATTTATATGTACAATTTTAGCAAGTTTTTATATTGTCCTGTTCCTGTAAGCCAGTACAACGAAATTTCGTTTTAATAGTACACTCTGTGTCTTGTTGAAATGACAATAAAGTATGTCTATGTCTATGTCTTATCGATCCGGTCTTTTAACATTACTTTTATCGGTTATTTTGGAGAAAAAAACTAACTAAACAAATTGTAAACAAAACTAACATTGCTTTTTATTTAAATTAAATACATAATATTTCACATCAAAAGAAACAACAATGTTTTAACAAATCGTATTAAATAATGTGATGACAGAATTGTAAACAGAATAGCTGAAACTTTAACAAAATAAATAACTCAGTTACCTCTAATCATAACCCATGTTTGTATAATGTAGTTACTCCGTGTGTTGCTGCTAGCATACAGAACACATGACGTGGAAACGTTACTCGTGGACGGGGCTACAGAGCTGCTAGAAAGACAGTCGAACCCGGTGCATTCCTCCGTCTGGATGTGGAGCACTTTTGCTAAATGTTTAGACACATTGCTCGTGTTACCGCCCTTAAATGCTAAACTCTTATTCCACTTTTGGTAACGAGTATTGTCCCCATCGACACGGCTATAGTTTAACCGCACCTCGGAGCGCGTTCTCTCCGCCATCTCCTCCGTGTGTGTGTGTGTGTGTGTGTGTTGCTGCATGTAGCAGCTGCGTGTGTGTAAACTGCCCCGCCCCCTCGCACACAGACGGGGGATAGATCTCTTAAACGGAGTTGGCGACACTTAAACTGCAATGTAATGTTTGTGTAGCGATAATACATACAACATATATCGGGGGCACAGGTTGTTTATCCTTGACAGTCGCACAGTGGGCACACACTGAGTGTTTTCATATTCAGCAAATGTGTACACGCTAAACTGCAGACCTCAAGAAGAAGTAATACTTTCATTCACTCACGGCAAAAGTTACTTTACTTACTATACAAACTCACGGTAAAAAAATGCACTCCCTGTTCCATTGTCATGAAGGTGGAATCTAACTATATCCAGAATAAGTTGTATTGGATCCAGGCTGGAAACATGTTTATTTCTGCTGTAAAGTTGGGCATTTTAACATGGGGGTCTATGGGAATTGCTCCTTTTTGCATCCATCCCCTGTCGGCCACTAGATGAACTGCAGTTTGTGGCACTTCCTTCTGGGCTTCCCGGTTCTGCGCTATGAAGCGCTGATTGGCTGTGGGTGGGCCAGACGTGCATGTGGGTGGGCCCAGGCCCACCCGGGCCCACCCACAGCTACGCCGCTGGTAAGAGCACAGCACGTTCATGACAGCATGGTACTGGATTGTTATATGATGGATTTTGATATTAACTAAGCTGCCGCGGCAGTTAGCAGCTAGCTAATAATTATGCTAATGTACACATCAAACGTTATGTACTTTTATATTACGCTGTAACAGGATCAAGTGATATACAAGTAACAGAGCTTAATTTAGCATGATACTTGTGTGGGTTGTACATGAAACCATTTGGTAACATATCAAAATATATGTATTTTGAGTTATGATAAACTGTGAGTTAAATCTTTATCTAAAAAGTAAAGCTGATGATGGATTACTGTGGTGCAGTTAAAATAACAATAGCCTATTTATTTTTTAAATGTGATGGAGTAAAAGGATAGTAACTGTGTTTATTCATGTTAAGTAGCCCACAAGTAACTAAAACGTATAATACTTGAAGGAAAGGTGTAAAATGTTTCCATAAATACCAATATCACACACTACAACACAGACTATAACCAGGGGTGCACAAACTTGTTTGCCCTGGTTCTCAAAGGAGCACCTGGAGATGTTGCTTGGTACGCATCCTTAAAATGAAATAAACCAGACCTTGTTAGGGGTACTTGACTTTATGAACGGGGGGGAGGTGCGCTAGTGAGCACGCAGCAGGGTTATGTGGGGAGCGCATAAAGCAGACCCTTCACGCGATAGCGAGGGGTAGAGCGAGGGATCGCAGATGCCGTCGTGCTCGTGGATGGATTAAAACAATTAAACCTGAATAGCTCGCCAATTATACTTTGGCGGCCGTTAATATACCTGGGCAGCCCGCCCAAGTAGTCTATGTGTGGGAAACCCTGCTATCTTACCAGTTCTTATGCAACTCGCAAATCTCTCTCTCTATCTCTCTCTCTCTCTCTCAATGTTGGTGCGCAAATGCAACTTTTTTTAAATGATCCGGTGCTCTTTTTTGGCAGGGGGGTGCGCACCTGCGCACCAGTTATGTGCAGCCCTGACTATAACACCCCTTGTTGTTAAATACAAACCATACATTTTTAATTACATTTTCGTAGACCTTTGACTTTTTCAGCTGAATAAATATTATAACTAGATGGTTTTGTTCAGCATTGCCAGCTTCACTGTTGAGCTTTATGTTGTGCCCAGCATTCTCCTGTCCTGTGCTCTGAAATCAATAAGTCATAAATAAGTATGACGACTTCCCAGGCGATATCATATGGTATAGCGAATAAATCAAACTGGGTCAAAACGGGTTCTATTTTCGCCCCTATCGTGCTTTAGCACTGGATATGTCCATCACACGCATGCGCAGTTTGAGTTCCTAATAACAACAAAGTCACCTGTGTAACCCACGTGACGACGGCTACATAGGCCCGCGTCATTAGTGGATTGGCTCCTTTTCATCTTCTCACTTTGCAAGAGTACCGCAGCTACATTCTTGTAGCCTATAGCGTTCAGGTTTGAACGTTTTGATCTGAGGGATTTCTCTGCAAGCAGCTGGTCGCGTGCAGCTTTGCGACTGACAGTCGGAGCTACAGGTTGTTAACGCGTCCTCCAGGAGCTGTGGCCAGCTGTGCGCTGTGCAGAGCCTCGACGGACAGGTTTGTGTCAGCTTGTTGCTGGTGACGGCTGTGTTCCCGCACCCTCTCCCAGCTAAGTTGTCCTGATTGCTGTCTTATTTTTTGTTTGGCTTAGACTTTCTGGTGACAGTGTTCCCGCTTTCTCTCCCTTATTATGCTCTTTTGAAAGTTCTGCTTGTGGCGTTGTGCCCGAGCTATCATTAGCATTGGAGTCTCAGCTTTAGCTGCGTCTCTCATTCAATTTAGTATGGAAAGCCCAGGGTGGCAGAGTGAACATGTACAGGCAGGGCCCATAGTGATAGCCCTAGAGTTTAAATCTACAACCCAAAAATAAACATATGGACATGGGTTACTATTTAAAAAAAAAAATGTTAAATGTATTTAGGAACCTATCCATGTGATTTTAAGTGGGGGTGGACCTCAAATATTCTAGGGGGGTCCGGGGGAATGCTCACCCGGTAAGATTTATTTTAAATGTTGGAGTTACATGCATCAATCTGCTGCATTTTAAGAGGACAATAAAGAGACTAGATATATGGGAACACCTATATGAAACAGAATTGTATACATTTCAATAATCATAAAATCATGGCCATAACCAATAACATACCATTTCCAATATGAAAAAAACACTGAAACTTGTTGTGTTATTTTTGGTTCATTTATAGTTGTGAGTGTGTCTGTGCTCCTAAATCAGCCTCTCCTGTCTCCCTCCTCTCCCCCCTGCTCCTCTTTGAGGCTGTAGCAAAGGCTAGTTTTAGCTCTCAACAAGTTTTAAAAGTTACCTTTTTTCACCTAGTGCCTTCATGCCTATTTTACTAATCACTACCCTCTCAAATGGAAATATGCGTTTACATAAATGGTGACCAAACCGTTTGAGACCCACTGAGAACTTAGACTAAGTTAACTATCTAAACACTCAGAGAGTCCTTTACCTCACCTGAACGACACACAGAGACCAATCAAGGGCTTTGATTTATGATCTGTATGACAGTGGCCATGTCGGCAGGCCACATCATGTAGACAGCCAGTCACCCTGTGTGAGGCAGGCCACTTAACAGGCCAGGCCATCGGGATCCATCCAAGGAGGAACCTATTGCGGTGAGCACGTTGCACGTTGTAACTTCCGGTTGTTGTTGTTGTTGTCATCTCCGGGTATCCCGTGTGCCTGTTCTGTTGCTGATAGCTTATTAACTTAATCGATCGTTTTAAAACTCTTGATCACGGCAACTGCCTGACGTTGTAATCACACGTTACTACAGCTTAAGCACTCACAACTCTCCTTCTCTTAGCGACTGTAACTCCACAGTTGCCTACACTCTTTTCGGGTTTGCTAACGGTAGCTACTTTAGCTTGATAGCTAGCCATGGCTCTTTCCCCACCTTCTGGTGCTATTTCCTGCTCTTCCTGTCTCATGTTTGGTTACTTCCCGGCCTCCCTTACTGGTAAGGATACATGTATTAAATGTAGTATAGTTGTTAGGTTGGAGGCGGGAATCATAGCCATAGAAGCCCGGCTCCGCATCTTAGAAAGTAACTCAGCTAAAGTAAAGCCCATGTTAGCATGTGCGGACCGGCAAAATGTAGCTCCTCTTAGCCGTCCCCCGGCAACTCCCGAGCAGCAGGGAGGCTGGGTGACTGTTCAGAAGGGGCATAACGCGAAACCCGCAGGTCCCCACCAACCCGTTCACGTATCTAACAGATATTCCCCACTCAGCGAGACACCCGCTGAGAAGCCAACTCTGGTTATTGGTAGCTCTATTATGAGACACGTGAATTTAGAGACCGAAGCCTCCACAGTCACATGCATTCCGGGGGCCAGAGCGGGCGACGTTGAGGCGCATCTTAAACTGCTGGCTAAAGATAAACGTAAATACAGTAGGATTGTTATTCACGTCGGTGGTAATGATGTTCGTTTACGCCAATCAGAATTCACCAAACTTAATGTGGAGTCGGTGTGTAGTTATGCTAAAACAATGTCGGACACCGTAATCTTCTCTGGTCCCCTCCCCAATCTGATCAATGATGACATGTATAGCCGCATGTCATCATTTCAGCGCTGGTTGTCTTGGTGGTGCCCAGCAAACAATGTGGGCTTCGTAAATAATTGGACAGCCTTCTGGGGAAAACCTGGTCTGATTAAGAGAGACGGCATTCACCCTACTTTGAAAGGTGCAGATCTCATTTCGGCAATTTAAGGTAAAACCTAATAGAGGTGTCATACATAATAACCTAATAAAAGTAAATGTAACAACTACTACAGTGCAACAAAACAGGAAGATTAAATGTGGTCTCTTAAACATAAGATCTCTAGCATCTAAAGCAATATTGGTAAATTATTTAATATCAGATTATAATATTGATATATGCTGTCTCACTGAAACTTGGTTGAGACATGAAGAATATGTCAGCATAAATGAGGCCACTCCACCCAGCCATGTCAACACTCATATTGCTCGAGGCACGGGCCGAGGAGGTGGAGTTGCAGCAATCTTTGACTCAAGTTTACTTATCAATACTAAACCAAAATGTAATTATACCTCTTTTGAAAGCCTCGTTTTTAGTCTTACGCATCCGACCTGGAAAACTTTGCAACCAATCTTATTTGTGTATCGTGCACCAGGTCCTTATTCAGAATTCTTATCAGAATTCTCTGAGTTTTTATCAACTTTGGTTCTTAAAACAGACAAAGTAATTATCGTAGGTGACTTTAATATTCATGTTGACGATGATAAAAATAGCCTTACTGTTGCATTTAACTCTATATTAGATTCTGTTGGTTTCTGTCAGAGTGTAAATAAACCAACCCACTGTTATAATCACACTCTCGACCTTGTTCTGACTTATGGTATTGAAATTGAGCAACTATTTGTCGAACCGCATAATCCTGCTTTATCCGACCATTTCTTAGTAACTTTTGAAGTACTGTTACTAGACTACAAAGCATTAGTCAAAAGCTCTTGCAGCAGAAACCTATCTGTTAGTGCTATAGCCACATTTAAGGAAGAGATTCAACCAATACTTAACTCGATAGCATGTCTGCATGTAGGGGAGGAAACTTATACAAAATGTACACCACCCCAAATTGATCATGTTGTTGATAGTGCTATAGATGCGCTGCGAATACAATTAGACTCTGTTGCTCCTTTGAAAAAGAAGAAAATAAAACAACATAGATTAGCTCCATGGCATAATGCCGAAACCCGCAAAATAAAGCAAAAGTCTAGACAACTTGAAAGGATATGGCGTTCCACTAAACTTGAAGAATCTCGTTTAATTTGGCATATTACTCTCAATGAATATAAGAAAGCACTGCGTAAAGCGAGAGCAGCCTACTACTCTTCATTAATAGATGAGAATAAGAATAATGCAAGATTTCTTTTCAGCACTGTAGCCAGGCTGACAGAGAGCCACAGCTCGATTGAGCCTTCTATTCCCATAGCGCTCAGTAGCAATGATTTTATGTGCTTTTTTAACGATAAAATTGTTACTCTTAGAAACAAAATTAATGACCTCTTGCCTTCGACCAGTATAGTGTTATCAACAGCTCCCGGAATCGTAAGTTCTAATATTACACTAGATAGTAAACTAGAATACTTTTCAGCCATTAACCTTGAACAATTACATTCAATGATTCTCTCTTCTAAACCATCAACGTGCATGTTAGACCCAATTCCAACTAAGCTGTTGAAGGAAGTTTTTCCATTAATTAGCACTTCTTTATTAAATATTATGAATATGTCTTTATTATCAGGCTATGTTCCACAATCATTCAAAGTAGCAGTGATAAAACCACTTCTTAAAAAGCACAACCTCGATCCAGAGGTTTTAGCCAACTATAGACCTATTTCTAATCTTCCGTTCCTCTCAAAAATTCTTGAGAAAGCGGTTGCAAAACAGTTGTGTGATTACTTAAAAAACAATGATTTATTTGAAGATTTCCAGTCTGGCTTTAGAACACATCATAGCACAGAGACAGCTCTGGTTAAAGTCACAAATGATATTCTAATAGCCTCAGACAAGGGACTTGTCTCTATTCTTGTTTTGCTCGATCTTAGTGCTGCATTTGATACTATCGACCATGATATCCTATTGCAAAGACTAGAGCACTTAGTTGGCATACAGGGAACTGCTTTAGGCTGGTTTAGGTCCTATCTATCTGAACGCTCTCAGTTTGTACGTGTTAACGATGAATCTTCCACGCAAACCAAAGTTAGCCATGGAGTGCCACAGGGCTCAGTGCTCGGACCTATTTTGTTCACATTATATATGCTTCCGTTAGGCAATATTATAAGGAATCATTCTGTAAACTTTCATTGTTATGCGGATGATACTCAACTATATTTATCAATCAAGCCTGATGAAATTAATCATCTAAATAAAATTCAAGACTGCCTTAAGGACTGAAAAACGTGGATGACCTTAAACTTTTTGATGTTAAACACGACCAAAACTGAAGTTATTGTACTTGGCCCGAAGAATCTACGAAACAAATTATCTAAAGACATACTAACTATGGATGGCATTAATTTGGCCTCCAGTGAGACTGTAAGGAATCTTGGTGTTATATTTGATCAGGATTTATCCTTTAACGCCCACATAAAATCAATTTCAAGGACCGCCTACTTCCATCTACGTAACATTGCAGAAATCAGGCATATCTTGCCTCAAAACGATGCAGAGAAACTAGTCCATGCATTTGTTACTTCTAGGCTGGATTATTGTAACTCTTTATTATCAGGGAGTACCAAGAAGTCAATCAAGTCGCTTCAGCTGATTCAAAATGCTGCGGCTCGTGTACTAACCAGAGTTAGGAAAAGGGACCACATTACTCCTGTTCTGGCTGCCTTACACTGGCTCCCTATAGAACACAGGATAGAATTTAAAATTCTTCTTCTCGCCTACAAAGCCCTTAATGGGCAGGCGCCATCTTACCTTAAAGAACTCATTATACCCTACTGTCCTACTAGGGCATTGCGTTCCAAGAATGCAGGGTTGTTGGTTGTTCCTAGAATCTTTAAAAGTACAATGGGAGCCAGAGCCTTTTCTTATCAAGCTCCACATTTGTGGAATCAGCTTCCAGTTTGTGTTCGGGCGGCAGACACCCTATCCGTTTTTAAGAGTGCGCTTAAGACCTTCCTTTTTGATAAAGCTTATAGTTAGGGCTGATTAGATTCAGCCCCTAGTTTTGCTGATATAGGCTTAGTTTGTCGGGGGACATCTTACTTCTTCCTTCTCTCTGTCTATACCCGTGTACACTCATGTTCCGATTAACCCAGCTTCCCCAAATGTCTTTCTTTTTGGTGTCTATATACGCTGGGATCCGGAGTCATGGATGATCCTGCGGTCCTGTGTCCTGGATCGCGAGCGCTGGATCTTGAGTCGTGGCTGTGGTCCTGGATCATAGGTCCTGGATGGATATCCTCGTGGATTCATCTTCCTATTATACACACACATGCATTTCCAAACATTTGGACTACCTATGTTGCAAATGTATTATCTTTTCAATTTACACACGGCATCTATTGCACGTCTGTCCGTCCTGGGAGAGGGATCCCTCCTCTGTTGCTCTCCCTGAGGTTTCTCCCATTTTTCCCTTTAAACTGGGTTTTCTTTGGAAGTTTTTCCTTGTACGATGTTAGGGTCTAAGGACAGAGGGTGTCATACTGATATTCTGTACACACTGTGAAGACCACTGAGACAAATGTAACATTTGTGATATTGGGCTATATAAATAAACATTGATTGATTGATTGATTGATTGATTGATTGATTGATTGATTGAAACCTCCCGGTCCTCCCGATGGCCAGTCCGGGACTGGGTACAGGAGGCGTAGAGCGAGGGATCATTGTCCACAAGTAAATCGATCGCAGATGGCGTTGTGATCACAGACGAATAAAAAAAAAGAAACAGGTCGCAGAAATATACTTGGGCGGCCGTTAATATACCTGGGTGTGTGTCTGTGTGTGTGGACTATGCCCGGCTGAGAACATGGTTTTAAAATGTCTCCGATGACACCGTGTTCGGTGGAGGAGTGCAGCCTGGCTGTGGGGGCATTAGTGGGGCACGGCAGCATTAGATCTGCGGCTCGGATGAACGGTGGGGTGGTGATATTTGTGGACACGGAAGGGAAAGCGAACAAGGTGGTGGAGACCGGGATCGTTGTGAATGAAACTTTCATATCCGTGTCTCCACCATAGACTGTATATATAAATGGACGTAGGGTCCATGATGTCACCCATAGGATTCTGCAGAGTTGCCGAGAAGCCCTTAGTAGGCGGAGTCGGCCACTAACGGCTCGACAGTGACGTCAGAGTTCAACTCCCGCCTACTCCAGCCTGCTCCAAATAAGGGCAAAGAGGCGGAGCCGAGGCGGGACCTGCTGCCACCGAGCTGGAAGTTCCAGAGCTAGCTGAAGCTACCAAGCTAAGCTAACATGCTCCCCATCTGCACACTGCCGTCGCATTTTACGTTTCTAAGGTAAGCGGACATGAAACTATTCAGCAAAACTATAAATAATAATCTAAGTTATTGAGTTTTTAGCATAATACTTCAGAATCTTAAAATCCCTTAACGTTTGTCTGCAATTGTGCTAAATTCAACACTGGAATCAAGCACATATTAATATGTTTGCATGACATTAGTTATTTATATTTCGATATCACTTAAAGGTGGGGTAGGTAAGTTTGAGAAACCGGCTCGAGATCGCTAGAATTTGAAAATACACAACCGGAGAAAATCTGCCACTTCCTTATAGAGCCCCTCCTCCAACACACACAAACGCGCACATGACCAATGAGGGCAGGAGATAAGTTTGTGCCCCGATGGAAGGCTGACAGGCAGGTAGGCCATTGGTTGTACTTTTTACAGTATTACGGCTTCGACAGATGACATTTTGTTATGGATTTTTTGTCAAAGCACTTAAGATATTCATTGCTATCGGGATGTTAAGAGCATTCCATGGAATATAACAAAGTGTATCTCGAGCCGGTTTCTCAAACTTACCTACCCCACCTTTAACTATACGTGTAATACATTTAAGTCAAGCTAAGGTACATGGTAGCTAGTTATTGCTCTTACCTGTGAGGCCTCCTCCAAACAGCATAATAACCAGACTGTATCATTAAAACTAAGTACCAGTTCTAGATTCTTGACTTTAGACAAACAATTCAAAAGACAAAATGTATTTAAAGACCAATCTTTATTTGAATGTGCCTCTTAACCTGATATATTAGTTATACAGTAATAGTATTGACAATCTAAAAAAACTGAACAACTCAACAGTCAACTTTATGTTTCTTATTGTCTAAAGCATTTATTATTTTCATTTTCCCCCTCTCATATTCAGTGTGGACGGATTGAGACAGCATGGTGTCCAGAGGGCTGCAGAGACTTCAGGGAGAAACCTCCGTGTGATGGACGTCCAGTCTGTTGGTGTGGAGAGGACTGAGGGTCTTTCCTCAGCGAGGAGGACCAGGCCTGATGGAGGAGCCCATGCTGGGCATAGCTGATACCAACTGCACAGGCCTAGTCTGTCACTTTATTTGACTAAATGTGTTTACTTATACATTTAATAGGTTTACACCTTCTGTCCATATGTGCTTTTTATTTAAAACATTTGATTAACTTTTGGTTCACATTTCAATAAATTGTATTTGTATTTACACTCCTTTCGTCCATTATTCTTACTGAAAATGTTAGATTACACATTCACATCTGACTGAAGATTGGCCCCATTTATTTGTGACGTTGCAAACTCTGCGGTACAAGGCACAGGTGATGTGAAGCTCATAAAGTGAGGCGGATAGAAATAATCAACTGATGGAGTGTAAATGTGGAAATAGGTGCATTCGATCAGCTGACTGTTTTTACAATACAAGTAGTTTCTTAGTCTACAGCTTTTAATGTTCTTCTTGACCCTCAGAGAAGGAGAACATGTCGTGTCTTTCAGGCATGTCCTTTCCTAACAAAAATGACAGGAAACATAAAACATATTATTGCAGAACAAGTGTGTTATTTATGAAAGCAGTGTGTTTAGGGGCTGTAGATATCATTATTTTGTAATTGTAATGTTTTTGTTTTATTTCAACAGTGAGCTACAAAGACAATCAGATTACACAATCATTGTGAAGTTCATCAACATTGAAATATATGTTATTATCAAAATAATATTTAACTGTTATCAAAACGTAGTGCAACTGTAGAAGCTTGCTCTGCTGTCTCACTGAAAGAATAACTTTTACCACGTTTTTTACAGACAATATTGAGAGATAAATAGTAGCAGTTCTCACTATGTGTTAAATATCTTTGCCTTCAATACATTACATTAGAAAGCTGACAAAGTCATATTGCTTGTTAACATCTAAATGTAACTTTTTGCATTGGAAAAAACCCTCAACTTAACTGATGTGTAGGTGATCTAGTATTTAGTATTGTTTAATGGAATGTATATCAGTGTATTCAAGTCAATACTTAATTAATTTAAACCAATATCTTTCTTGATTCTTTGTACAGTAGGAAAAAAAGAGTCTTTGTACCTGTGCTGAAGTTCACTGGTGTGAGGAGTCCAGTTCTGTCTCTCACTCTCTGGTCCAACCTGTCTGCATCACCTGGATACTTTAAACAAACAGATATATATGTAAAGGACCATGTGTACAAACAATATAACTGATTCTCTTCTGTTGAACATGTTGGATTGTGTATTGTCCGAGTCAGGGTCCTTTTTATTTTACTGTAACTTTGGAAGTTGTGTTACCAATGCTTACTGTTTATTTGATACCCATTTGGTAATACAATTAATAAAAACAACAAGGTTTGGGTTCATTCTTCAGATGACTGTGACGTTAAGGTGTAAGCTCAATAATGAACTCCAGCTCAACCAACCATATTGTAATATCTAAGTAATCATCTTGAAATATGACATTAATAATTGTAATATACCAATACACTCTCACTCCCTAAGCGTCCAAAGCGACGTTTGGTCAGTGTCCGTGGCGTCTAATTGTGACGCTCCTAGGCTCCTTCAGCGTCATAAAGGGACGCAAATAGCTTTCAACTGATTGCAATGTATTCCCATCTGCGTCGGGATTTGACGCTCATGGAAGCACGGCATTCGTTTATGTCGGCTGCCCTTAAAGGTAATGTGAGCGTCCATTCCCAGGAGTAAAGGATGGCAGAAGACACTACACTACCCAGAATCCCCAGCTATCGTTTGGACTACACCATGTGCTCTGTTTGACAAATCCCGTGATAGTCCTCAAGCTCTGTGATTGGAGAGTGTGCTCCGAGGGTTAAGCCGATTCTCGAACAGCACTTGAAATGGGATGGAACCACGGCAGACTGTCCAAAACTGGATTTGAACGGGTCCACCGCCTCCCCCCTCCCCCACCCCGTCCCCAGAACTACACATGCTGGCTATTCTGTTTCGCAACATGTTCTCTATGGCACGTCTCTACTGGGAGTTGTAGTTTTAAAAGACGTTTTCGTATTTCCCATAATAAGAAGTTGCCAGTATTAAACTGTGTACATCCCTGGAGGTTTAGGGGACAGGAAACACTCACATTTAAAACATATAATTAATAAATGGGTGAAAATTGCTTGTGCCCATTATGGGCAGTATTAATATATATATACCCACATGCCAGCTAAGGTCAGAAGAGCTTTATTTAACAGCTGGTCTTATGTGTGTGACCCCTGTGATAACATTACATTACATTACATTAATTGATAAGCCTGAAACATGCACTTGTCAAGGTTCAGAGGCACATTTTGCAAATATGGCAGTAGCCATCGATCAGCTTAAGATAAGATATACTTTATTGATCCCAAGTTGGAACATTTGCGTTACATCAGCATGTGTAACAGTTAAATATGCAGTTGTGTTTATTTGAAAATCATTTAGTATAATCACACAAATTCTGTGTTTTATATTCAACAATTCTGTGTTCTTTATTTATTTATTGTTCAATACCTGACAAGGCTGGAGATGAAATATCTACATACATCTTATAAGAGTATAATACATTATGTATAATATCAGTTAAAATAAGTGCTTCAACATAGTTAACATTGCTGGAGGTATGCACAAATATTGATAGATGTCTTGTAATGCACTATTGAGGAACCTGCAACCCAAGTTTTTCATTCAGTGCAGAACTACACCACAGTTGTGTAGGCCTATATGATATGTCAATAAACCTTAGAAAATCATGAAATCTTGAAAGGGATGTGCAAAATAGTCATTACATACAGTCTTTAATTAACTATTAGTAGAGAATAACGAGTAATGAATATACTTTATAGGGATCGTATTAATATCTAATAATAAAATTAATTAAATTCAATAACATGCTTTAACCACCAGGTGTCCCTTTATATCAGCTGTGCACCTTTATGGTGTAAATACAGCCTATCTACCAATTGGATCAAATATAAAAGTGAGCCGAATTAGTGTTGATACTGCAAGGAGACGTATTGTGTGAAAATAAATGTAAGATGTTGTTTAATGGCTGATATATTTATGATCCACGTCACGTTTTCAGTTCCTCATGTTTGTCTTCTCATCAGGGCTCTATAAATACAGAACTACGGCAGATATGTAATATGTAATGCAGCCGAACCGTGTATTACAATGCCTTTATGTGATGACTTTCAAAGAGAAAAGCGAGCACACTCGGAATAAAGTATTATTATTTATTTTTTTAAATGTTTTCGGTCTGTTTCCGGTATTTGTTAATGACGATGTGCTGTGAGATGTGAGACTGGAATTGCACAGGGGGGAAATAACGTAGGCTATCTTTAGATACGGATTTTGTTAAACTAATATGTTTAGGCTGTGGACCAACACTATACATTGACGGGGAAGGGGGTAGCAATAAAGATAACACCATTAAACAGTTACACAACATAACAGAAATAATATCGATAGCAGCGTCCCTAGCAACCACCTTGGTAACAATGAAAACGTCGCGATTTCCTGAAGTAATCTTCATAATAACTAGCAAACTAAAGATCATGTACATCCACTGCACACATAATCTGAAATAACAACTCATATTTCTCGCATCAAATGACATCAAAACGCATTTTAATGGCCAAACTAACTTTAAAATAGGCATTTTCTACCGAGAATAAAACGAATTTCGGCCATGTTTTCTTTTTCTACAGGGAGAAATTTGAAGATCATGTGACATAGACGCCAGCCATCGGAATGAATGGTGAAAAAAACGGGGTTTGTCAAACAGAGCACATGGTGTAGTCAGTCCAAACGATAGCTGGGGATTCTGGGTAGTGTAGTGTTTTCTGCCATCCTTTACTCGGAAAAAATATTTGTTTCTCCGAATCGAAGGGGAAAAATACAAAAGCATTGCACACAATTTAAACCAATCAATGTTGTGTAATTAACAAGGATAATCTGGTGTTTTTTAGTCGATGAGTAGTGCAGATATCACTGTAAAATCAATCGACAGTAAGAGGAATACTTACTTCCGGGTGTACAATTCTCCGTTATCCAATGGGAATGGACGCTCACATTGCCTTTAAGGGCAGCCAGCATAAACGAATGCCGTGCTGCCATGAGCGTCAAATCCCGACGCAGATGTGAATACATTGCAATCAGTTGAAAGCTATTTGCGTCCCTTTATGATGCTGAAGGAGCCTAGGAGCGTCACAATTGGACGCCACGGACACTGACCAAATGTCGCTATTGGACGCTTAGGGAGTGAGAGTGTGTTGAATATACACATCTTATTGTGAGGTTGATTTCACATACACTACTTCGACGTTAACTTATCTACATACTTGAGCATAGCCAATTTAAATTAACCTTAGCGATGCATACAGTTCCTACCTACATAGGCTAATAAAATATCTCTCTACGTTACAAGGATGACCTTATTTTATCAACCTCAAACAGAAGCCGTTTGTTCAACAGTATTATCCCACTTAACGTCTATTTAGTTTTAACCTTTATATATACAGTCTATTATTTTCACTTTGAGGCTACGATTAGCATCTTTAGCACCGATGTAGCTACCACTCGCTACACGCTAACCCAAGCCTTAACATTCAATACGTAGCTGATTAAAATCATTAACACATAAATAAAGCACTCGAATTTCACTTACCGAAAAAACCGCATTCATGCAACGTCTGTTTTAACCGCAGAGCGAGTCACACTAGTCCGATATATAAGCATGAAGAACAAACAACCACGGCCGGCTTCAAGTTGTGTTTCCTGGATGAGCTGAGCAGGCAGAGTGCCTGTAGCTTCACGGAGCAGGTAGCAGAGAGACGAGAAGCTAGCAGCAGTAGTCACTTGACAGAGCCGTCACTCAATGTGACCACGCCCTAATTTATGCAAAAACGTTAAGACCTAATATAAATAAAAGGGTCGTGTTATAAAACAATTCACTCACAGATCCAAAATCATGAAGGTGGAATCTAACTATATCGATAATAAACATGTATGGAGCCAGGGACAGAAACATGTTTTTTTCTGCTGTAAAATTGGGCATTTTAATATGGGGTCTATGGAAATTGCTCCTTTCTGCAGCCATCGCCTATCGGCCAATATATGACCTGCAGTGTGTGGCACTTCCGTATTGGCGTCCCGGCTATTCCCCAGAGTTTGCCCCTTGGTCTCCACTAACCACCCCTGCTACAAGGGTTATGATTTTGAATATCCCGCCGTTCATATGGGATGACTTCCTGGTGAGAGAACTGTCTAAGTACGGCAAGATAGTGTCTTCCATCAGGAAGCTGTCCTCGGGCTGCAGATCTCCAATGCTAAAACATGTTGTGTCTCACAGGAGAAGTGTCCTCATGATTTTGAGTAAAAGAGACGAGGAACTTAATTTGGTGCTAAGTCTAAAGTTGGATGATTTTAATTATGTAATGTTTGTAAATTCGGGGCCTGTCAAGTGCTTCGAATGCGGGGAGGAGGGGCACTTGGCCAGAGCGTGTCCGGAAAAAAATAAAAAGCAGGAGGAGGAGGAAAAAAATACAAAACAGGAAACAAATACAAAACAGGAGGAGGAGGAAAAAAATACAAAACAGGAGGAGGAGGAAAAAAAAAAAAAACAGGAAAAAAATCCAAAAGACACTCCTGCTGAAACAGCAGCAGCAGGAAACCCCACTGAGGGGCCCCCAAAGCAGGGTGAGAGTCCCTCAAAGCAAGATGAGAGTCTCTCAAAGCAAGCTGAGAGTCCCCCAAAGCCCCCAACGAAGATTGAGGGTCCCTCAAAGCCTCCAAAGAAGGCTGAGGGTTCAGAGCTCCCTAAGCAGGACAAGGAAAACTCTGGGGAAAAAAAGACTAATGAGAAAAATAATGGAAAAAGTGACCTTTTGGTTGATGTGGGGAGAAAGGTGGTCCCGAAAGAAGCAGTGGAGACGGTATAACTCTCTGCATCCGCTGCAAGCGAAGAGAACATTGAAGCTCAAGCTTGTACAAAGAAAACAAAACAAAAAGAGAAAGTCTCTCAGGCCAAGAGGGTGGCAGTGAGTGAGGAGGGAGAGAGAGAGAGGAGGAAACGGTGGAGGAGGTGAAGGAGGCAGAGGAGGAAGAAAGTGAGGAAGAATTGATGGAGGAGGATGAAGAAGATGAAGAAGTTGAGGAAGAGGACTGTGAGGCCACCGTCTCACAACTTAAAAGTCCGTTTTTTAAAGTACAGCAAATTAAAGCTTTTCTTAAAGAAACAAAAAACAAAAGAGGAGTAAAAATAGAAGAGTTTTTTACTGACAAGAGCTTGTTTTTACAGTCAGTGAAGGCTCAGATGCATCTTTTTACTTATCGCTTGAAGGTCCTGAAAGGGAAAGCAGGAGTCTTATCGCTTGAAGGTCCTGAAAGGGAAAGCAGGAGTCTTATGGCTTGAAGGTCCTGAAAGGGAAAGCAGGAGTCTTATCGCTTGAAGGTCCTGAAAGGGAAAGCAGGAGTCTTATCGCTTGAAGGTCCTGAAAGGGAAGTTACAGCGAGAGATTTTAAATGAAGAAGAAAAGGATATGTACGGCAGTTAGGATGCTGGTTTTAACATACTTGTTGTTCTTAAGTGGTGTGTCTCTCCTCACATCCTTTTTAATGAGTGATTTTAAAGTGTGCACTATAAATGCCAATGGAGCTAGGGATGTGGGGAAGAGGGCTTGTATTTATGAGCTTTTAAAATTAAAAAAAGTAAATGTAGCAATGCTACAAGAAACGCACAGTGACACTTTAAACGGGACGGACTGGAGGAGGGAGTGGGAGGGGGAGGTGGTCTTAAGTGCTCTTAGCAACACCAGTGCAGGAGTGGCAGTCTTGTTTGCTAAAGGTTTTATCCCCAAGTCCCACACAGTGGAAGAAAGAGTAAAGGGCAGACTGCTGGTGGTGAGAGCCAACTATGAGCTTTTTAATCTGGTTTTTATCAATGTGTACGCTCCTAACTCAGGTCATGCCAGAGTTCAGTTTTTAAAGGAGCTCAGCGCTGTTTTAAGTGAGTGTGAACCAGAAGAGGTTTTATTTTTAGGGGGAGATTTTAACTGCACACAGGATGACGAGCTAGATAGGAACCATAGAGAACCTCATGCTGCATCCAAAAGAGCCATGACACAGTTAATAGCAACACATAGTCTATCAGACATCTGGAGAGAGCATCACACACTTCACAGACAGCACACATGGGTCCACACGAGGGAGAACCTTTTATCAATGGCCCGGCTGGACAGGTTTTATTGTTTTAAGCACTATTTGAATGTTTTTAAAGGGGAAAGGAAACACCATTACAGCTATAATATTCCGGTAGTTTATTAATTTTACAATGGATAGTGATCCTAATATTTATTGTATATGATATTACTCGCCAAAAGAAAATTAATTATCCGCCGGCCGGGTGGGGAATTCCGGGACCAGGCCGCTGCCATTAGTGGAGTCCCAAATGGTGACGTCACTGTGTGGGTCCTCGCTCCGGGTATCCATACCGGAAGTCAACACAATGTGGCAGATATGGCAGCGATGGAGGAATATAGAATATAGAACCCCATGGGCGGACTTCCTATCCCACAGGCACATAGATCCCCACGGGCTGACTAAGCTTCATACACCACAGACACATTGAGCCCCATGGGCTGACTTCATATGCCACAGACACATTGAGCCCTATGGGCCGACTTCATATACCACAGACACAGAGCTCCACGGGCTGACTTCATACATGTATACCACAGACACAGAGCTCCATGGGCTGACTTCATAGTACCACAGACAGAGCTCCAAAGGCTTTCTTCATATACCACAGACACAAAGCCCCACGGGCTGACTAAGCTTCATACACCACAGACACATTGAGCTCCATGGGCTGACTTCATATGCCACAGACACAGAGCCCTATGGGCCGACTTCATATACCACAGACACAGAGCTCTACGGGCTGACTTCATATACCACAGACACAGAGCTCCACGGGCTGACTTCATAAATGTATACCACAGAGACAAAGCCCCACGTGCTGACTTCATATACCACAGACACATTGAGCCCCACAGGCTGACTTCATATATACGACATATTTTTCCCCTGATAAATTAATAAGGTCACACTGTCAGTAAATACATGTGTGAGCTAGTAATCTGGTAGTGCTGCAATATTTACCTCTCTCTCGGCAGCTGAAGCAGCTCGTTTGGTGGCTCCAACTTCACGTTTGTTGACACTGGTGTCATTGTCTTGCGCGGCCGACATGCTGGAACGGTCGGTGTTCCCGACTGCATACGATGAGAAATCGAATATTGTGAGAACAGATCCTGGCTTCAAATCCGATGTTTTGTATTGAACCAGGCATCCAGACTCATCAAACATCATTTTGTGGACATAATCGTCATTTGTAAAGTGTTCGCTGCACGCACGTGCGTACTGATTCAGCGGCGGATCGGACCGTTTCATGGAAATAACCCATGCTTTGAGCAGCTTCTCATCCTTTAGTGGCAGCCTATGGAAATGTACTTCTTCCTTCTTTGTATAAAAAACATTTGTGCAGCCTGGGGCAATACAATACGCTCCTGACAACGACCGTTTTCTTTTGTTGGAAACCACTGGTGCATTGCACGCCATGTTGTTTGCAGCTGTATTGAGCTTTGGCCCAGGAAGCCGTACCCAGTCAGTGACGTCACTGGGAAAGTCCCGGATCGATGGAAGCGTCCAAGGTCATTAGGCGCGTATTAAAAAAATTAAATGTGCGTATCTCGATCGTTTACATTGGAAATAGACTAGATAAATACATTTCCTAATGGGAATATGGTGGCATGGAAAGCAGTTTGAAAAGTGTTTCCATTTCCCTTTAAAAAGTGTGCTATATTGCCTGTTGGGTTCTCTGACCACTCCCTTGTGTTGTGTGATGTTGTTATTGCCAACATAAAAAGAAAATCTGCGTATTGGCATTTTAACACTGCTCTGCTTTTAGACACACATTTTAGAGAGGTTTTTATTTATTTATTTTATTTTAGAGAAAGGAAGGGGGATTTTAATTCTTTGAAGCAGTGGTGGGATTGTGGGAAAGCCGACATCAAGCAGCTTTGTCTTCAGTACATTCTCAATGTTTCTCGTGATATCACCAAGTCTATGAGAGATCTGGAGATGGAAATAGTGGAACTGCAGAGCTGTGCAGAGTCCACAGGAAATCTAGGTTGTATTGAAGACCTCAAATCTGAAAAAGCCATTTTGGCAGACCTGCTGGGTTCTAGAGCACAGGGGGCGCTGGTCCGGTCCCGATTCCAGAGCGCTTCCATGATGGATTCGCCCACAAAGTACTTCTTCAGTCTGGAGAAGAAGAACGGGCAGGGCAGGCTGATCCACGCTCTGAGGTCAGCAGGAGGACAGCAGCTGACAGGGAACAGCCAGATCCGGCAGAGAGCGGTGGACTTCTACTGCGACCTCTTCACCACTGAGTACAGTGAAGATGATGGAGGGTTTAATCTGTTCTGCAGGGGCCTACCAACAGTGTCTGAGGAGACGAACAAAGAGCTGGACGGGCCCCTGACTGAGGAGGAACTGTGTGAAGCACTCAAGAGCAGGGGGGGGAAGGCCCCTGGAATAGATGGCCTCCCCCCAGTGGAAGGTGCTGGAGAGGTTCGGCCTCAGCCCGGGCTTCATCGCCAAGATAAAGGTGATGTATGTGAACATTGAGTGTGTGCTTAAAGATCAAATGCAAAGGCCAGTAAAATCGAAATCATATAGCTACAACACTATCTAAGATATTGCAGTATTAAAATCGGAGATAATATGCGTCTGGCAATGCGCAATATTTATTTTGTTCAACCCCCAACACCAAGTCCGACGATTTATTTTCTCAGCCGCTCCTCCGCAAGATGGCGTCGCGTGACGTCAGAGTTGCCAAACAAACAAACCCTGGCTTATCGCTCACAGCGGCTCCCGCCGATAGTACAACTTAGTTTCGTCTATCATGTCTGATTCTGAGTCGGAGGCCACCCAATATCTGGAGTATGTTGTCGACATCCAGCCATATTTATACGAGCCACTGATGGACAGCTTCCCCCCCCCCCCATCTATGTATATACTCGCATTTTAGACTATGTTACTAACTGTATATCTGTAGACTTGGTATGTCTTAAATGTCCGGTTAGGATGTATTAGAACGAAATCTAAAATGAAAATTGTAAATAAGCAATCTGTATGTAAAAAAACACCTGTATGTAAATTGTAAATAAGCCATCTGTATGTCAAATATGTCTTATATGTCTTAAATGATATGATGAATTGGAAATGGGGGACCCTGATGTAAACAATACGAAAGTCTTTCTCTGGTCTGCATCCCCTTAACAATTGTATATTTTGAGCTGTACTGTACTGTACCCAATATACAAGCTGTTAATAAACTTTTCAATCAATCAATCAATCTCGAGTTTCAGGCTCGAAAATGCCACTAACACAACAAAGACTATATCTTCACTTGTAAAAGGGGTACATTAATTAATTGTTCACACTTTTCCGTTATGAGTGGAGGAGCGATGAATGAGCTGCAGATAAACTTCAATGCTAACAGTGAATTAGCCCCGAGCGAAAAATGCCAACCTATTACTGCACCGAAATCACTCCTAGTTCCCTTATTACTTATCCTAGCTCCACATCCAACACATTGTTTATGATCGTAAAGACACAGAATCTAACGGTGCCCACCTCTATAAGCAATACATCTTAATAAAACTGCAATTCCGTTAATCTGCGTTATCTGCTGTGCTCCGTGCGCTTTGAAATCTAATCAAAAGTTGTTTACATCAATTCTTTGGCGTTTCGCCATCGCCCGGCTCTTTCGTTCTTTCAGTGGTTTCTTGTGCTGAAATATGGAGGGGACGGCTCCGGGTTTCAGCCTCCGATGTACTATTAATGCTTCTGCACCAACAGCCTTGATGATAGCAGGATCAACGTCGTATGTATCACACGCGAAGTGGTCAGAACACAACTTGCTCCATTGTGTCGGTTGCCAGCCAACACGATTCACTAAAATAATCAATTTTTGGCGGATGATTTGGTCTTTGGGAGATGCATGGAAAACTCTCCCAGATCCCGCACCGTTCGTACATCAAAAAGCACAACAATAACCCATGTTAATTCCGTTTTCTTTTCGAAAAACATGTGACTGAGACTGCCGAGTCGGGATATTTGGTCCAGAGACTGTGCAACAATGACGTCAATTCAGACGGCTTTGGGTCGAGTTTTGTATCAATAAAAAGCTTTTTTTCGGGTGTATTATCTCGATTTAAATAAAATGAAAAATACAGGCAGTCTTAAAAACAACATTTCTATAAAAATGTAGCATATTTGGAAGCTTTGCATTTGATCTTTAAGATAAATGGCGGTCTGTCAAGACCCTTTAATGTGACCAGGGGGATAAGACAAGGCTGCTCGATGTCAGGCATGTTGTACACACGGGCAATAGAACCAATGCTACATAATATCCGTTCTTTTAATGAGGGCCTGTTTTTACCTGGTTTTAATACACGTTTTATTTTATCGGCCTATGCAGACGACATCATTGTTTTTATAAAAAATCAACAGGATGTTTTAAAGCTAGGACAGGTAGTGGACACTTTCCAAAAGATCTCCTCTGCAAAGGTCAACTGGGCTAAGAGTGAGGCCCTAGCAGTGGGGGAGTGGACTGGTGGCCTCCCTCAACTCCCAGGTGGATTGACATGGAAGAGGGGTGGTCTAAAATATCTGGGGGTCCATCTTGGAGATGAGGTCACACTGGGGAAAAACTGGGAAGGAGTTTTAGAAAAGGTGGAGGGGAAACTCAACAAGTGGCGCTGGTTTCTTCCCCACATGTCCTACAGAGGCAGGGTGCTGGTTCGGTGCACCTGGAGAGTCGAGCAGCTGCTTTTAAACTACAGTTTTTAAAAAGATACCTGACAGGAAACAATGATGTCGTCTGGAGGCCGGTAGCCAGCACCATTTTAAGGGGGGTAGCAGGCCTGGGTTTGGATGCGTCATTGTTTTTAACAAACTGTGACTTTACTCGTGTGTGTGTTTTGCCTCCGTTTTACAAAGGACTTTTTAAATGGGCCAGAGTGGGTCCCGCAGCATCTCTGTTCTGGCTCCTGGAAGAGCCTCTGGTGTGGGGGGCCCGGCTGGACGTCCAGGACGGCAGCAGACCTGCACTCACTGAGAGGCTTCAGTCCTTTGGGGTCGTGAAGCTGAGGAACATCGTGGATGCTGCAGGTCCTGGACTCCACAACACCGAGGCCGTGGCGTCTCTGCTCGGCCTGAAGTCGGCCCGCCACACCAGAACCATCCTGAACGAGTGGGTTCAAAGGCTATCTGATGATGAGATGGAGATGCTGCGGGAGTATTCCAACAGGAAGGAAACCCCTGACGAAAGGGACCCTTTTCCGGACATTGGGATTTTAGCAGACCAGGATGGACTCAAACACAGACTCCATGCAGACTTCCACATTCTTAATGGGAAAGGTTTTTATACACTCTGCACTCTGGCCCTGAACAAACAGAAACTAAGCGAGAGGAGAGACACGTGTGGAAACAGAGGCTTAACGTCCCGGGGGCCTGTGAACCTCCACTGAACAAGCGGTCAGGAGACCTGCAGTGGAGGATCCTCCACGGGGCCCTGAGCGTTAACGCCTTTGTGTCAAAGATAAACCCCACCGTGTCCTCCGAGTGTCCGTTCTGCACTCACAGAGAGACAATCACTCACTGCTACCTGGACTGTCACAGACTGAAGCCTCTTTTTAATGTTTTAAAAACTTTGTTTTTAGACTGTGGGGAGGTTTTTACAGAGACTGCTTTTATTGTTGGTGCTGGCTACAACAAACATAATGCAGGGAAGTGGGAACTGTTGAATCTTATTGTGGGGCAGGCAAAAATATCGATCTACAAAAGCAGGAAAAACAAAATAAACAGTACAGCCGGTCAGCAACTCAATCAAATGTGTTTATCTTTGGTAAAGACACGAGTGAGCTTAGATTTTAGATTTCACTGTCTGTAAAAAAATAAACGGCATGATGGGATGTGCAGTACCAAATATGTAAAGCATTTTTTTGTTAATGTATGATTTGCTGCATATAAGGAATACAACAAAAATCCTCTGTCGTACAGATGTAGCACTCCAGATCAGACTCAAATGGGTGTGTCCCAGTCAAAAGCCCAGTGGATGCCAGTGGCTGAGGGTGTTGCCAAATTGCTAGGGGGCGTTGCCCAATTTCCCCATTTGTTCAATTACAGGATTTAACCATGAGATGGCGCTTCATTCACAAAATACACAAAGACAACTGGGTGGCAACTTAGTCTGTTTGCAATGTTTGCAGCTCTGCAGTTGTGTTTGCTGAATACTGTAGCATTTAATCACTTATTTGTTACTGTATGGTTTTCACAAGCTACTATAATGAAAAAACATCAATATTTTAGATCAAATAAAGTATATAGTTTGCTTTATGCAGTACTGTGTAAAAACACCCCAACAATATTACAAGAAATATCTTGTAATATTGTTGGGGTGTTTTTACACAGTACAGTAGATACGATGGACCTTTATTAATCCCGTGGGGAAATTCAGTAGTTCAAACAGCAACAGGGTGAGAGTGAAAAACAGGACAGCACAGATTCACACAGATTAATAAAATAAAAAATAAGATGAGCGATAAAAATAATAATAATGAGAAACTATGAAATAAGAAATGAATAAAACTCAAATGTAATTATCATATCATATATTATAATGTGTTGTATTATTAAGTAATATCATTAGAGCTGTCAAAATTATCGCGTTAACGGCGGTAATTAATTTTTTGAATTAATTGCGTTAAAATATTTAACGCATTTAACGCATGTGCAGAATGGCCCGCCGCATACGTGCCACCAGTGGCAGCGCCAGGGTATGGCTGGGGTAGGCTACACCCATACCAAGAAATGGCTTAGCCCCACCATGAGACATGATGTTAAAGTAAGCAAAATAAAGTCTGCCAACTCGCGCGGAGTAAATTGCACAGACAGCAGTTAGTCAGATCGATTTCAGTAGCCACGGTTTTGATAACTTTTGTCACGTAGTGATCGTCTTCTCAATAGAACATCTTTGATAACGGCGTGGTGTTGTTGCAGGAAGTCCCGACGGAGAATACCTTTGCTGTAGTACAGGGCAGAGCCATATAATAGTAATAATATGGCTCTGGTACAGGGGTGCACATAACTGGTACGCAGGTTATGTGCGTAATCTGAAATGTGTACCGTCACTTGTGTCACAAAGCGCATTTGCGTACCTACGTACTTGTGAAGCTTTTCCAGAAGGCGGTTAGATCACCGGACGACAGAGTCGGTCTCCGTGTGCACAGACAGGGCTGCTGTTAATGTCGGTCTGTACAATGGAACTGTGCCAAAACTACGCCAACCGGCTGGGGAGGGAGACTCCCCCCTTCACTGGAGAACTGCGCTAAAACAGCTGATCACAACGTTCACACTCTGTGGTCACGAAGTACTCCACTAGCTCCCCCCCCCCCCCCCTCTGTCGACTTTCCTGAAGTACTCCCCCGTTGATAGAAATCAACACGTAATGAATTAAGACCCCACGGTTTGATGATTGATAGGTGTGTGGGTTGTCTTTCATTTTGACATGCAGAAAAATGTTATAATAAACATACATACTGTATGTTAAATGGATATATCCGCCTTCTTTCATTTATCTTTCCATTCCCACAACAATATACATAAATAAATGGCATATTTTGGACATAGTTCGAATGGTGATTAATCATGATTAATTAATTTTTAAGCTGTGATTAATCTGATTACAAATTGTAATCGTTTGACAGCCCTAAATATCATACATTAACCCCATTATAGATGATGCCACATTGAATGGATGAACACATTTATGCATCAATAATTACAACAGAGTATTTCTAAATACAAGTTGTAAAAATACTTATATGTATTTAATATTAACCCTTTGGAGTCGACCGTCACGCCGGCGTGATCAGATCACATGACCTGTTCAAGCCGGTGCCAATGGACTCACACAGTCACACAAGAACTTCCCTACTCTGAGAACCGTTATGCTATATGCAGCTCAAGGACAGATGTCTAATAACAATGTGACTGTGTGAAGACAGATTTCTCACGTTCCCACTAATTTCCTTTATAACCTCTGCTTTTTCATTGTACGACGCACACTCTGGCAGACTATTCTATGCTCGGTCAGACCTGTGTCTATATTTTATTGTATCTTATGTTATTTGAAGGTTCAAATAAATAACCCAAAAGACAAGCTCTGTCTGATTCACCATGTATTTGTTTTGGTCACTTGTACTCTCCAGCCGTGTTGGGTCCTAGATTTCCATAACACCGCATAAAAACAACAGCCCGGACAACATTGCAGTGTGTTTCTGTCGAAAGTACTGGCTTGAAACTATATTCCAGTCTTTGTTTCATGCAAAAAGACCCAGTAAACACGGAGATATGATGATATAAAGTTAATACATTTCAAAAGTATGAAAAATGGAAGCACATATTTGAATATCTTCACCGTATTTGATCATTTTACGAAACGGAAAATACTGGAAACTGTAGATCCTGCTCAACAGGATGTATATGTGCATTTCTGTCGAAAGTACTGGCTTGAAACGATATGCCAGTCTTTGTTTCATGCAAAAAGACCCAATAAACACGGACATACGATGATATAAAGTTAATACAGATATATTTCAGAAGTATGAATAATGGAAGCACATATTTTAATATATTCGCCGTATTTTATCATTTTACGAAACGGAAAATACTGGAAACTGTAGATTCTACTCAACAGGATGTATTTACCAGGGAGGGGGTGAGGTAATCAAACGGCCAAATCAGCCCAGGACTCCAAAGGGTTAATAACATAATGATTACTTTCAGATGATAATACTTTTCAGGGTTAGGTCCGGTCTGACAGCGCTTAGCTCTCTGCTGCAGAGAAGATCACTGCTCTAAACAAAGTAAAAAATCCTACATCCAAACGAAATAAATATAATTAATTATGATGAATACGTTAAGTCTTGTTCATTGTTTTTCACTTTTATTAAATGTTTGATATTTCTGGCACAGACCCTTTCGTACCGGCAATGCGCGATAGAAACAACAGAAAGTGCGACAGTTTAAATATGCCAGTGTTAATTTCGTCAATGAAAACTATGACGAAAAATGTTCGTCAACAACCTTTTTTACATGACTAAGACGAGACGATGACGAGCTAAAAATAGATTCTTGATAACGAAAACTATAATGAAATGTATATTTAGTTTGCGTTGACGAGACGAGACGGGACTAAGGTGTTAATGGTGGACTATCGGATATTCAAAATGCAGCATATTTTCCCCCAAGTGTCCATCTTGTCTGTCAAAATGCATCTTACGTTTCTAACTTGCAATATCATTATTTCCGCTCTCTTCACTCCAGAAGAGCGATCTCCCTGTGTCTCTGTGTGCGGGGAGCGGGGCCTAACAGACATGCTGCAGCGGACACAGAGATCTGCCGGGGACGGAGCATTCAGAGAGTATAGAGACACATTTTGACTAAAAGTTGACTAAAAAGTAATTTTCCATCGACTAAAAGTTGACTAAAACGTTTTGAGTTTTCGTCAACTAAAACTATACTACAACTACGAGGGATAGGATTGACTAAAATGTGACTAAAACCATTTTCGTCTAAAGACTAAGACTAAATCAAAAACAGCTGCCAAAATTAACACTGAAATATGCAAACACAAACCTACAGACTGGGGGTTGGAAGAACACAGGAGGGTGGGGGGAGAGCTGTGGAATGTGCTTGGGAGACTTACTCCACACATTCCGATGGCCAATTAGTTTTAAACAAAGAGTTTGCAGCATACAGCACAGGCAACATGTGGGGTGGGGGCTTCTCAAAATATTTTTGTTTGTTGTTGTGTCAGTTTTACGTCGCCACTTCCATTCACATTTTTCATCATTGTTCCACAATGTTTATCATGAAATTAATATCCATATAAATACTTGCACTGCTTACCGTTTTCATACTTTATATATCTTAGCATATTCATACACACTGTTAATACTGCTCACAGGCTGCTAGTGTATCCATACCCAAGCTCACTGTTTATTCAATTCATTCTATATTTTATTCTGTCTATTGTGTACATTACTTTTCACTTTACTGCTTGTTGCACCGTTAGAAGCTAAACTGCAATCTGTAATCTGTACAATAACAATAAAGCAGGCATCTTTATTGTAGCCTCAACAATCAAGTTCTAAGTAGTGCAATATGAAATAAAAACTAAAACAATCTGTGCTGTTGTATTTGCTGTAAAGTGTCTCTACTGTAGGCTATTTTTATTATATGTACAGCACTTTGGCTCGACCAAAATGTGCTATATAAATAAAACTTGATTTGATTTGAAAAACAACTACACTCTTTTGGCAGTGTTGTGGTGCCGAGAGATGGGAGTCGGAGGCGGGGTATCAAAGGTACAAGCTAGACTTTTATTTAGCATCAGAAAACCATTGTACACAACTTCATTCCCGGGAAGCGAAGACCGGCGGAAACAGGAAGTCCGGTTCACTAAAATGTCCGTGCAGAACAACATAGATCCGTGGGTGAATAATGTCAATCAACACCACAGTGTACACAGTAACAACAACTACACTATTTTGGCAGTGTGACAATTAAACAATAACTACACTCTATTGGCAGTAACAATTAGATAAATAATGAACTGTCAGACTGACACTGAAGACAAACAAACTCGTTTTTTGGCTGTTTAGATGGTGTTGCTCCATCTGGGTCACTGCCGGTGGTTGAGACGGTGAGGTCTTTGGCGACTAGTTTTATAGCCTCATGTACATTAGTTAGGTGCTCCAGGAGATTGGCATTGCTGTTATTCGATGTGGACAATGCTTTCTGTCCTGCACACCGTTTACATTTGACCATAATATTTTGTGCGTCCTTTATCCCCACAAATTGAAAATAGTGGTTATATCTCCAAGTTGTAAATGCGCTGCTGCTCTCGCTGATACTTGCATCTGCCATAGTGTGTGTGCTCAACCCAGTCTCAAGGCATTTCGTGTTCACCAACACGATTTTTAATCTATTGATTCGTGTTCACCAACACGATTTGCCCCTTTTTTTCGTGTTGCACAGCACGATTTTAAAAGCAATGTATTTCTACTGCCTGCAGCACGTCTTTTTCTCCGGTCGGGTCGTGGAAGACCGGAAGCTGTGTGGTTCATAAAAACATGTTCTTACTCAATATCAAGCCACAATTATTGCTTTTATTTTAAATGGCATAATTTCGGACTTTTGTTGCCGTCTGTGAGGAAAATAAATGGGGCTCAGAGCCTCAGAAATGGGGCTCAGAGCCGGGAAATGCAGCCCGGCTCAAACATACAGCGATGTCCTCTCACAGTACCATGGAAAAGTGAAAGTGACCAGAGAGGTGTGATGATTGGTTAACGCGGGGTAACATTTCAGGGTAAGCCAATCAGAGACAGAGTTGGGCGGGTCTTGCCTTATGGGGAAAATACACAGACACACAAACACTTGCTAACACACACACATACACGGCCACCACCAGCACACCAACCCAGTCTCACGGCATTTCGTGTTCACCAACACAATTTTTAATCTATTGATTCGTGTTCACCAACACGATTTGCCCCTTTTTTTCGTGTTGCACAGCACGATTTTAAAAGCAATGTATTTCTACTGGTAATGTGTTTCGTGCCTGCAGGCTGCAGCACGTCTTTTTCTCCGGTCGGGTCGTGGAAGACCGGAAGCTGTGTGGTTCATAAAAACATGTTCTTACTCAATATCAAGCCACAGTTATTGCTTTTATTTTAAATCGTATCATTTCTGACTTTTGTTGCCGTCTGTGAGGAAAATAAATGGGGCTCAGAGCCTCAGGATACTGAAATCTGTATTTTTTAAATCTGTTTTTCCTTCTAATTTGTTATTCTTTTCAAAATAACACACTGTTATTTACTCACCAATAACACATTTATTTGTTTAATTCCATAATCTCTGGCTTTTTTGGCGTCCATCAGGAACTGAATTTCAAAATTAAAATAACCGGAAACAGACGTAGGCCTATAAGGGACATTTCGAGCATCATTGCGATTGTCAACATTTCTGAGTTTAGGATGGCCGAAGACACTACACTACCCATAATCCCCAGCTATCGTTTAGGACTACAGTCCCCGTAAGGTTACGCAGAGCAGAACACCCCCCCAGAACTACACATGCTGTCTATTGTGTTTCGCAAAATGTTCTATGGGACGTCTCTACTGAACATTTTCGTTTTTCCCACAATTGGAAGTTGCCAGTATTAAACACATTGGTGTTATCAAATGTAAAACATATAATTAATAAATGGGTGAAAATTGCTGGTGTCCATAATGCGCAGCATTAATATATACCCACATGACAGCTCATTGCTACTTTGTAATTCTACTCCACGACAATTCAGAGGTTAACCTGGTATTTTTACTCCACTGCATTTATTTGAGTTACTTTGCAGATTCTGATTCATTATGTGAAATATAAACAACCCTTAAATCAGACTTTAGTTACACCTGAGTAAATTGCAGGTAAGGTGATTGTCAAGTGCCAACAATCAGGAGAGATATTTGATAGTTGGTGCTTGAGAACACTAAACATGTATCTGCAATTGACATGAATGGAAACAAGTAATAAAGTATATTCATTACTCGTTATTCTCTAGTAATAGTTAATTAAAGACTGTACATTATGGCTATTTTGCACATCCCTTTCAAGATTTTCAAAGGTTTATTGACATATCATACACAACTACGGTGTAGTTATGCAATGAATGAAACACTTGGGTCACAGGTTCCTCAACAGTGCATTACAAGACATCTATCAATATGTGTGTACCTCCACCATTAAACTGTCATATTCTGCACATTTCTTATTTTATCTACATACATAAGAGTATAATCCATATGTATAATATCAGTTAAAATAAGTGCTTCAACATAGGTAACATTGCAGGAAAGCAATATATTAGACGTTAAGTACTTTGTCAGGCTTAATATTTATCTGTAGATAGATACCCCCAACGTTTTTTCTTATTTAAAAGAAGACCTTAATCTGTTATTTAATGTTTAAATAAAGGTTAATTTGTTTTTCTGTATTGCACCTCCTCCTATTAATATATTTGTACATCCTGCACTCAACTGTTTTATTGTAGAGATCACTTATAGTATCTTCTTGATTTTTTATATTCTATATTTCTATATTTATACTTTCCCCCTATGAAAGTATGTACTCTTAATATTTTTTTAATCAAATATAACACATAAAAACAATAATTCAATAACGTGCTTTAACCACTAGGAGGTGTACACAAGGTACACACAGCCATAATAACGTTGTATTATTAGTGTGTATGTACAACATCTGAAGATGTATAGTTTTATGCATGCTTTCACATAATTTTACAGCATATTGCTATACTATTTCAGACTCAGTATTTACATTCAAAGAAAATCAGTAATATCTTTAAAAACTACAGTCCTTTTATATCAGCTGTGCACCGTTATGGTGTAAATATAACCTATCTATGAATTAGATCAAATGTAAAAGTCAGCCGAATTAGTGTTGATACTGCAAAGAGACGTATTGTGTGAAGAGAAATTGAACATGTTGTTTATTGTTGAGATATTTATGATCCACGTCAAGTATCCGTTTCGGCGGACATTTCTTTCCAGTTTTTCCAAAGGTCTTCTCAGTCAGAGCTCTATAAATAAAGAAACTACGGCAGATCTGTAATATGTAATGCAGCCGAACCGTGTATTACATGCCGTTATGTGATGACTTTCAAAGAGAAAAGCAAGAGCACTCGGAATTAAGTATTATTTTATTCTTTTAAAATGTTTTTTTCGGATTTCATATAATATAACACCAAATCCCAGCATGCATTGCGGCTAACAACATCCAATCAGCGAGCTTAAAACCATAGCTGAGGATCTTGGGTAAGTGCTCGAAATGCCTATGTCTGTTTCTGGTTATATTTATTTTGAAATTCATTTCCCGACGGACGCCAAAAAAGCCAGAGATTATGGAATTAAACCAATAAATAAAAGCAAGGATAATTGTGTGTTATTGGTGAGTAAATAACAGTGTGTTATTTTGAAAAGAATAACAAATTAGAAGGAAAAAAAGATTTAAAAAATACAGATTTCAGTATCCTGAGGCTCTGAGCCCCATTTATTTTCCTCACAGACGGCAACAAAAAGTCAGAAATTATAACGATTTAAAATAAAAGCAATAACTGTGGCTTGATATTGAGTAAGAACATGTTTTTATGAACCACACAGCTTCCGGTCTTCCACGACCCGACCGGAGAAAAATACGTGCTGCAGCCTGCAGGCACGAAACACATTACCAGTAGAAATACATTGCTTTTAAAATCGTGCTGTGCAACACGAAAAAAAGGGGCAAATCGTGATGGTGAACACGAATCAATAGATTAAAAATCGTGTTGGTGAACACGAAATGCCGTGAGACTGGGTTGGTGTGCTGGTGGTGGCCGTGTATGTGTGTGTGTTAGCAAGTGTTTGTGTGTCTGTGTATTTTCCCCATAAGGCAAGACCCGCCCAACTCTGTCTCTGATTGGCTTACCTTGAAATGTTACCCCGCGTTAACCAATCATCACTCCTCTCTGGTCACTTTCACTTTTCCATGGTACTGGTTGAGAGGACATCGCTGTATGTTTGAGCCGGGCTGCATTTCCTGATGAAAACACATAGCGATGTTTTGTACTTACACCTAGGCCTACGTGAAATAAACAACATTATTTTGTTAAATAAAAACATGCTGATGTTTTGTAAATGATTACATGTCTCTTATTTAGCACAGAATATGATCCTATCCGTGACATATGGATCTTAAAAAAATATCCGATCAGATACTTGTAGATCTATCAGCTGTTTATTTCACATGAGTTCCAGTGTGGCAGCTTTTTCACGGCTCCCCCTGTGATCCATGATCCATTGCAGCTGGTTTCATTAAATTACATTTATTTAATCAGGGGGCATTTCAAGTCCTGCGGGGGGGTTTCCTTTTCAGCAGGGGTCTCTCTCTCTCTCTCTCTCTCTCATTTTTTACCGCCAAGACATGACACTGGGAATGTCTTTGACAACTCTAACATTTAGTTTAGTTCGGCCAATCACAGAACTTTGATATAAAACAGGCATCTGTTTACCTCTTTCGTTGTCAGGGCCCTTTTGTTAGTTGTCAAAGATATTCTTGGTGCGGACCCCTGGACCCAATGCGGTCGCTGGTGTTCCTTTTCGACCCTGCTCATCACGTCGGGGTCACCATTTGTTGGAGCAAGGAGTGGTCTGAAACCCACCTCGGCTCTGCGTGTTCTTTGATGAGCATCTCAGATTTATAAAAGAAGGAATTCAAAGCACCAGATAAAGGGTTAAACAATAATCTGTTTTAATGATAAAAGGTAACAATACACAATACAGAACACTCTGCAACAGCACTAAATAGAGAGTGCTCCGGGCTCAATTCCTACCACCGTGTGATATACGTACCACGACAGCCAGTCAGGAAGAGAGCACCGAGCATAAAAGAATGTTACAGCTTAAATACAATTTCTGTGGGAGGAGTTGTATTGGTTGCTCCTCCCCAGCTATTTGTTATTGGCGATTTCACTTCTGGGCGAGCCCAAGACAGTGAGCTGATAGTTCTCCATAGGCCAGTTTCACTTCTGGGCGAGACCCTAGGCAATGAGTCAGCAGTTTGTTGATTCCATCTCCTTACAGTGTGTGTGTGTGTGTGTGTGTGTGTGTGTGTGTGTGTGTGTCACCTGCTTTCCTCTCTGAAACCTATGCTTTAACCGTCCTTTTCCCATGACCTCCCCAGGATCAGTCAACCAAGAAAAGTTAACGGTTCCCATACCCTCAGGCCGTCTTTGTGAGCCTTGCAGGAAATGAATCATTAACCAACAGGACTTCAACCGCACCATATCTGAGGAATATCTCTCTTGGAGTTCCCCTGTTAATTGCAAAAACCATTGATGATTAACAAAGAGACTCAGAGCCCCTCTTGATATCTTGAAACTGCAACAAGACTTTCTGCCATTCAAATTTAACACACTTCTTATATATCAGAATAAAATAAAATGAATATACCAGAAATACGCTGTATTAAACCTTCTGCTGTAACACTTTACTTCACCTCCTATGACCTCCAGCCAGGTGAGTCGGTTATGCCTCTTGGTGTTTTTATTCTCATACTAGAATGGATTATCTTTGTCAAAATGTTAATCTCTTCAGTCATGGAAGAGCCCTTTCTTGTGATATCAATTGTTGTGTGGCTATACTGTTTAGCATCCAAAGTAAAACAAAGATGTGCTCACACTCAAGGAGCAAGGTGCACTCACAGAAATATTTAACCCTAACTTTTAAGATGTATGTAAAATAATTACATGACAAAGTTCCATTTAATTTTTTTAATATTTTGAACATAAACTTACCTAATAAACTTTACATGATGCATATGCATCAGTGTAATAAAACCTATGTATTTGAAATGCATATTCACCAGGTTTATGTATTCATTATTAATATAATGTATTGAATTTAAATGCATATTAATCAGATTATGTATTCAGAATACATTAAGTACATTTCTTTGAATTATATAGTAATTAGGTTACCTATTCAAGATGAATAATGTGTATGTGTTTGAAATACATAACAATTAAGCTTAAATTCAATCAAAATGCATTAGATTTATGTATTTTTGTGATTACTATCCAATGAATCTTTCTATTTTCCGTTCAACAATATCTCAATGATTCATACAATCAGACCACCTTGTTGATTCAACACATTTATTAACATTAAAGCATTAAAGCAAAGGGACACAGCGGCAGAGGAAATGCCTCAATGTCAATTGGGGTACATGAACCAACTACCTTTGGTATAAAGGCAGGGTTGGGCTTCAACAACACTCTCGTTTGCCCTGGGGCGAACTGAGTGCATGGCGGATGCCAGAGCCAGTAACAGCACTGTCTTGAGTGACAAGTGCTTCATGTCAGCTCCTTCCAGGGGTTCAAATGGGGTTCGAGTGAGCCCATATAAAACCACTGCCAAGTCCCATAAGGGCACCAGTGACCTGGAAACAGGGAGGAGCCTACGAGCCCCTTTCATAAAACGGCAGACCAAAGGATGTTGGCGAGCCGTCTTTCCCTCAAAGCCCACATGGCATGCAGCAATAGCAACCAGGTACACTTTGATCGTAGAGAAAGCTCTGTGTTTATCAATTAAGTCCTGTAGAAATGATAAAATCACCCCGACAGGACATTGAAAAGAGATGTGTCCTTTTTGAAGGCACCACTCCTCAAACACCCTCCACTTACAGTCATAGAGAGACCTGGTGGAGGAAGCTCTCGCACTCTGAATAGTGTTTATCACCTTCTGAGGGAGTCCCACTGTATTCAGATTGTACCACTCACGGGCCAGGCCCATAGTGCCCAGCGCTCTGGGTGTGGGGTGAAAGATCGGCCCCCCCGCCTGAGACAGTATGTCCCTGCGTAGTGGGGGCTGCCATGGCTGCCCGCACAGCAGCTGATATATCTCCGCCAGCCTGTACATTGCGGGCCAGGGCGGAGCTATCAGGATAAGTGTGTGGCGTTGTTCCTTCACTCTGGCCAGAGTTGGGGGTATCAGAGCCAGGGGTGGTAACGCGTACAGAAGGCCCGGAGGCCAATCGTGTACGAGCGCGTCCACACCTAACGGTGCGTTTAAATCGTGCATCGAAAAGAACAGCTGACATTGAGCATTTTCTTTTGATGCGAACAGATCTACCACGGCTCTGCCGTAACGCACCCACAGCTGACTCACAATCCTTGGATGTAGAGTCCAGTCTGCATATAGTGGTGCACCTCTGGACAGTAGCTCTGCCCCGAGGTTCATCACTCCTGGTACGTGTGTCGCTCTCAGAGAGAGGAGACGTCTGCCGCTCCATAAGATCAGTTTGCGTGCCAGCATGTGTAACTGGAGAGAACGCAAACCCCCTTGGCGGTTTATACACGATATTGTGGTCGTGTTGCCTGTCCTCACAAGGACACGATGTCCTCTGAGAAAAGGCAGAAAGCGTTTTAGAGTGAGGAACACCGCTAAAAGCTCCAGGTAATTTATGTGCGCCCGCTGTAGGTCTCTGTTCCAGGAACCCCTCACCGGACGACCTCCGTAAATACCTCCCCAGCCTGTCAGACATGCGTCCGTGGTGACCACCTTCCGTGAAAGGACAGCACCCATAGGCACGCCCCGTACTAGAAAAGTCAGGTGCGGCTAGTGACGTAGTGCCATTACGCTTTTCACACTAACCATTACTCTCCGCGCGCCATGTCGCGCGGGGTTTAGTTTTAGAGAGGCTACCCAGCGCTGAAACTCCCCATGTTTAAGCGTCCCAGTCGTACGACCAGGATGGCTGACGTCATGAGCCCCAGTAACCGCAGGCATGATCTTAGGAGAACATGTTTGCGCAGCTGGAAATGAGCGAGACAAGCTCTGAAAGCTTTCACTCTTTCCGCTGACAGGCGGGCTGTAAAGGGCACCGAGTTCAGGTGTAAACCCAGGAAGAGTACAGTCTGTGCTGGGCACAACATGCCCTTTTCTGTGTTTATTATGAAACCCAGATTGAGCAGGTGCTTTACGAGAACATTTGTCTGCGTAATCTGACTCTGCTCGGCGGGTACTATAGATATAGCCCTCTTTTCTAGAAGTGAGAGAATCTCTCTCTCTAGAATATGGGCTGACTCTCCCCGGGCTTGTGAATACAGAATGCCCGAGTAGCGAGGGGGGGTGACAACGAATTGGAGTCTGTAGCCCCGTGTTACTATCTTGAGAAACCCAAGCAGATGTTGTGAGCATCTTCCACTGTATGCTCCTTAGAGCCAGCGGAGATGTCACGTCTCTTACCCTCTGAGTCCCTATTTGTTGTGTTATGGGGCCCTCTAGTGTCTGAACACGGTGGTGCCCCATTTCGACAATCCCCACCGATACTGCGCGTGACGGTGGTGCCTTCACAGCCCCAGCCGGCACTGCGCATGCGCGTGCCGGTGGTGCCTTCACAGCCCCAGCCGGCACTGCGCATGCGCGTGCCGGTGGTGCCTTCACAGCCCCAGCCGGCACTGCGCATGCGCGTCTATAATCCGCCTTTTGAGAGAAGCCGTAGCTGCTCTCAGCAACACACTCTCACTCCCTAAGCGTCCAATAGCGACGTTTGGTCAGTGTCCGTGGCGTCCAATTGTAACGCTCCTAGACTCCTTCAGCGTCATAAAGGGACGCAAATAGCTTTCAACTGATTGCAATGTATTCCCATCTGCGTCGGGATTTGACGCTCATGGAAGCACGGCATTCGTTTATGCCGGCTGCCCTTAAAGGCAATGTGAGCGTCCATTCCCATTGGATAACGGAGAATTGTACACCCGGAAGTAAGTATTCCTCTTACTGTCGATTGCTTTTACAGTGATATCTGCACTACTCATCGACTAAAAAACACCAGATTATCCTTGTTAATTACACAACATTGATTGGTTTAAATTGTGTGCAATGCTTTTGTATTTTTCCCCTTCGATTCGGAGAAACAAATATTTTTTCTGAGTAAAGGATGGCAGAAAACACTACACTACCCAGAATCCCCAGCTATCGTTTGGACTACACCATGTGCTCTGTTTGACAAACCCCGTTTTTTTCACCATTCATTCTGATGGCTGGCGTCTATGTCACATGATCTTCAAATTTCTCCCTGCAGAAAAAGAAAACATGGCCGAACTTCGTTTTATTCTAGGTGGAAAATGCCTATTGTAAAGTTAGTTTGGCCATTAAAATGCGTTTTGATGTAATTTGATGCGAGAAATATGAGTTGTTATTTCAGATTATGTGTGCAGTGGATGTACATGATCTTTAGTTTGCTAGTTATTACGAAGATTACTTTTCATTGTTTTCATTGTTACCAAGGTGGTTACTAGGGACGCTGCTATCGATATTATTTCTGTTATGTTGTGTAACTGTTTAATGGTGTTATCTTTATTGCTACCCCCTTCCCCGTCAATGTATAGTGTTGGTCCACAGCCTAAACATATTAGTTTAACAAAATCTGCATCTAAAGATAGCCTACATTATTTTCCCCCTGTGCAATTCCAGGCTCACATCTCACAGCACATCGTCATTAACAAATACCGGAAACAGACCGAAAACATTTAAAAAAAATAATAATAATACTTTATTCCGAGTGTGCTTGCTTTTCTCTTTGAAAGTCATCACATAACGGCATTGTAATACACGGTTCGGCTGCATTACATATTACATATCTGCCGTAGTTCTGTATTTATAGAGCCCTGATGAGAAGACAAACATGAGGAACTGAAAACGTGACGTGGATCATAAATATATCAGCCATTAAACAACATCTTACATTTCTTTTCACATAATACGTCCCCTTGCAGTATCAACACTAATTCGGCTCACTTTTATATTTGATCAAATTGGTAGATAGGCTGTATTTACACCATAAAGGGACACCTGGTGGTTAAAGCATGTTATTGAATTTAATTATTTTTATTATTAGATATTAATACGATCCCTATAAAGTATATTCATTACTCGTTATTCTCTACTAATGGTTAATAAAAGATTGTATGTAATGACTATTTTGCACATCCCTTTCAAGATTTCATGATTTTCTAAGGTGTATTGACATATCATATAGGCCTACACAACTGTGGTGTAGTTCTGCACTGAATGAACAACTTGGGTTGCAGGTTCCTCAATAGTGCATTACATCTATCAATATTTGCATTACATCTATCAATATTTGTGCATACCTCCAGCAATGTTAACTATGTTGAAGCACTTATTTTAACTGATATTATACATAATGTATTATACTCTTATAAGATGTATGTAGATATTTCATCTCCGGCCTTGTCAGGTATTGAACAATCAATAAATAAAGAACACAGAATTGTTGAATATAAAACACAGAATTTGTGTGATTATACTAAATGATTTTCAAATAAACACAACTGCATATTTAACTGTTACACATGCTGATGTAACGCAAATGTTCCAACTTGGGATCAATAAAGTATATCTTATCTTAAGCTGATCGATGGCTACTGCCATATTTGCAAAATGTGCCTCTGAACCTTGACAAGTGCATGTTTCAGGCTTATCAATTAATGTAATGTAATGTTATCACAGGGGTCACACACATAAGACCAGCTGTTAAATAAAGCTCTTCTGACCTTAGCTGGCATGTGGGTATATATATTAATACTGCCCATAATGGGCACAAGCCATTTTCACCCATTTATTAATTATATGTTTTAAATGTGAGTGTTTCCTGTCCCCTAAACCTCCAGGGATGTACACAGTTTAATACTGGCAACTTCTTATTATGGGAAATACGAAAACGTCTTTTAAAACTACAACTCCCAGTAGAGACGTGCCATAGAGAACATGTTGCGAAACAGAATAGCCAGCATGTGTAGTTCTGGGGACGGGGTGGGGGAGGGGGGACGCGGTGGACCCGTTCAAATTCAGTTTTGGACAGTCTGCCGTGGTTCCATCCCATTTCAAGTGCTGTTCAAGAATCGGCTTAACCCTCGGAGCACACTCTCCAATCACAGAGCTTGAGGACTATCACGGGGTTTGTCAAGAGCACATGGTGTAGTCCAAACGATAGCTGGGGATTCTGGGTAGTGTAGTGTCTTCTGCCATCCTTTACTCCTGGGAATGGACGCTCACATTGCCTTTAAGGGCAGCCGACATAAACGAATGCCGTGCTTCCATGAGCGTTAAATCCCGACGCAGATGGGAATACATTGCAATCAGTTGAAAGCTATTTGCGTCCCTTTATGACGCTGAAGGAGCCTAGGAGCGTCACAACTGGACGCCACGGACACTGACCAAACGTCGCTATTGGACGCTTAGGGAGTGAGAGTGTGTTGCTCTCAGAAGGGGAACAGTTGACGGGCTGTTGATTGTTTTTATTGTTTTTCTTTTCATTTTTTTTGAGCTGCGCCCTTGGCCTGAAGCCTGGATGCATCAGCGGAAAATGGTTTATTTTAGAAACAACAACAAACTTGTGTTTTTGCAGACTTGAGGATGGTGTTGAGGCATCTCTCGAGGCGGCGGGAACACATCTAGAGCTGGGGAACCGTGGACTTCCAGCTCTGTCACAGAGGAGAGAAGGAGGGGCTGTCAGGCCGCTCGCTTCTTCTTCCTCGACTGCTGGCCGAAATCCTGGGTCGGCTGCGCCTGGGCTGCAGCCGGGACCGGAGATTTTCTAGGCCAACTCGCCCTCGTCTCCTGCCTGGGCTGGGGACTCGGGGCGGGCTGCAACCTCTGCTGTTTGGGTATTTTGAACCGAGCAGGGTTCGAGGCAGCTTGGGCGAATGACTGCCGCTGTGAAGGCAGCGGCTGGACCCTTTGAGGGAGGCAGAGGTGGAGGGCCTCGTCCTCCTTCTTTTTCGACTCGCATCTCCTCTGCATGGAGGCGAGAGCGGAGCCGAAAATTCCCTCGGGAACGATGGGCATGTCAAGCACATCCTCCTTTTCCCGGTCTGGGGGGTTGGGGAGGTTGAGCCATCTAGCTTTTTCCTGCACCACCATGATCCCCATTGCCTTGCCGGGGCCTGGACGGCGCAGCGTTGGACACGGAGACAAATGTCTGTGACCGCGGCCATTTCATCCAGAACGGCCGGTCCAGGATTGCTCGACAGATCCTCGCAGAGCTCCGCTTGGTATGCGGTTAGCAGCGAGGAAACGTTCAGAGCCCTGGCGGACAACGCTGCGGCTTTGTAGGACCGTTCATTCATGGTCGACTGGAATCGGTCCGCCTTCGCTGGCAGCGTGGGGTTCCTGCTTGGTGACGGGCCCATCCTCGGTAGGAGGTGGGCTGCCACCAGCGGTTCCATAGGCGGTATGCGGAGCAGGCCGAGTCTCTCCATACCGTCACAGTCTATGGAGGAGGCACCCTGGATTGGGGCCTTGTTGCTAAAGGGCCGATCTCTCCACGAGACCGACACCTCATCCAACATCTCCGGGAAGACCGGAAGGAGTTGCCTCTTTGTCCTCGTTGCTCGGGGAAAATGTTTCCCCTCGTAACGGGACCTGGAGGTCTCCTTGGCCATTTCGGGCCATGGGATGTCTAGCCTGGACGCGGCACGCTGTCACACGGCCTGCAGGTCCATGCTCAGACAGGGCGAAGCTGGTGTGCTATCGCCCGGGAGAGCAGCCATCGCTCCCGGCTTTGCAGCTTGCGCCGATGACATGAAGATATCGTCTTCTTGCTCATCCGAATCAGACAGGAGAAACTCAGAGGCATCCTCTTCGTCCTCCATGTAATCTAATTCCAGGACATCCTCCGCGGGCGAAACCATGGTGAGGTCTAGCCGGGAGCCCCAGCTTGGTAAAGCGTGGGGCTCCGTTCCCGCGTCTCTTGCCGCCACTGGGTCCCAGCCTGACACGGCGCAGGACTCCGGTTCTGCAGCTTCCGCTGTTGATGAGCCCCAGACCGACACAGTGCGGGGCTCAATCTCTGCGGCGGACGCTCCCGCGCCTTGATTGCCAGCCGGCAAATCAACGGACATGAGAGGGTCCTGTCCCGACAAGCTAGCTTGGCGTGCTAACCGTCGGCGGAGGCTCTTTATGGTGAAACGGGCACAATGCCCGCACGAGCCAGGGTTGTCAATAGCCTCCTGGGCGTGTTCCAGCCCGAGGCAGGACGAGCAGACCTGGTGTGAGTCTGTGCCTGATATTTTCAACCCGCAGCCTCCGAGTCGAGCCTCCGAGTCCCTGACTCCTCTGGTGTGAGGGAGAGAGGCGTCCATCTTGTTCGCCGCGTGGCGTGGAGAGGACCCGCTCATAACAGGTACGTCATCGAGAAAAAAAGTGTTACCAACCTGTCTTTAATCCGGAAAAAAAAAGGACGGCTTTATTCTCAAAGAATATTAACTTGTGTGTTAATATTCTTTTAATCCTTTCCTCCTCTGTGAGAAAGAGAAAATAAAAAACGTTCTTGCTACCGTGTTGTCGGTAGTGAGGGAAAGCAAGTTAGCGACAGGTGTGTTGCTAGCTTGAACAAATCAAAACCTTACCTTAATTCCAGAGCAAGAAACGGCGAGGTCGATTATAATACTAACTGGTGTGTTAGTATTAGCAGTCTTCTTGCGAAGCAGGAAGGGTAGCCGGCGAGCGCCCGTCGACCCAAATTTAGATTTGGGTTCAGTCTGTGGACTGTTAAGCTAGCCCGGCTACCATAGAGATGTGCTCTGAAGCGAGAAGAGGTGTTTGAATGACGCATGCGACGTAGCGCAAGCTACTTATAGGGGGTGGATTCCCTGACGCTGACATCAAGATCACCAGCCAATCACGATTGGCGTAATGAGATTGATGCTTCTGTTTGCTCCGCGATGAGGCGCATCCCATAGTGAGACATCGAACGGAGTGTTATGAATGAGAACTCTGTTACTATTATGTGCTATGACCTTAAACAAAAAATTATCAAATCTCCTCCTTCCTGCATTAAATTCTCCCCCAGTAAAATTAGTATAGAACTGCACTGTTCTGGATCTATTTTGCCCTGTGACGGTGTTAAATAATATATGTAACATTGAATCATTTGTATTTTCTACATAACACCAATATTACACTGTAGTTACAGCCATATTAAACATTAAAACAACACTATTTCAGACAAGTGACACTGTAATTACAAGCCGTATTTCGCCCAGATAACACCTATTACACACGTATGACACCCATTTTACTCTGTTATTACACCCATGTTACACATTATTTCACCCCTAATTACACCAATTATTGTGTCTCTTCACTCTGTTATTACACCCATGTAACACCAATATTACAATTTTATTATACCCAATTCACACATAAACACTGCCTGTCAAATGACTGTATCCCCAAGGATACAGAAACCACATCAGGGTTACAATTGCTAACACACATGAATATCCTACTATTTACTAATTGAAGATTTTCTAAGTTTTCCGGCCATAAATATGACATTTTTTATTTATAAAGAACTACTGCTTGGCTCCATATGGCAGTAGCCACACTTTGACATTCACAATTGACGCCTATGCCGGAAACATACATCACAATTCAAATATAGGAACGATGTTAAAGAGCTGAGCCAAGGAAAAGCAAGCTGGCTGAGGGAGAGGGAGACTGTAAGTACAGTATATTAAGTATCCTAGGCAGGGAGGAAATAGGACAGTAATGTGACACACCCAGCGCTGGCAACAGAAAGAAAATAGATGCATGAGAAAGAAGAGTAAATCAAGCCCAGACCACACTAGTCAATTGAAGAGAATGATTAAAAGTGACAGGATCACCATCCCCAACCTTTCTTGACACCCGCCCCACCTCCGATTCCTCCACCCTGTCCCTCCCACTCTCCCACCCTTCCACTTTTACCCAGACAGCCCCCAGCAGCACTTGGGAGGCTATTTTTTGCCACGCTTCACTAAATAAGGCCGTGGAGCATGGCTGTGGTGGCGTGCTGGTGGGGGGGGGGCGGGCGGTGCACGTCCCTGCTTCGTACCTTGGTATAAAAACCCTGGGACGGAGGGGTTTCCTCTGATCATGCTGAACCTCTCGTTCCCCTCTTTCAGTGTTCTAATTTGCCTCCTTCTATTTTTGAAATAGCCAATGCACAAACACTGCCTGTGAGCGGTATCAGTTGACCTTTTATCCCAGAACCTTTTTTAATGCGAACAACTTGATTTCTAATTTCTATTTTTTATCGTAGTCCTTCATTCTCTTTATGGAGGAATTGTTTTTGCCGACCGCTGGACAGCAAAACGGGAAAGTGACTGAGTGGAGTATGGGGGCTTAAGTGCGAGAAAGACAGGAAAGAGTAAGAGATAATTGAAGTAATTGTTGAAACGCCCCTTTTTACCCACCTTTCTTCCATGTTCTTGTTTTTATCCCACCTTTACGCCACCTAAACTTCGCACTTCCCTTCCTTCCGCCCATCATGCTTTTCCTTTCCTGTTTCCTTCCTTGCTTTCAGCACTCCTCCCTTCCTCCTCTCCTTTCTTCTTCTATAAATCGAATCTGCTTTTTCCTTCTCAATTTTGTATTTCTCCGGTTTTCTCCAACCTCTTTACTCACTTCTTCCTTCCCTCCTTCCTTCCCTGTGTCCCTCTTCCCGATTTGTCCTTCACCTCTGTCAGCACTCATTATCTCACTCCATCTCCTTCTCGGGCGGTCCGATCAGCTGTCCTAACTGTACATGGCCTGGTGTGGTGCGGGGGGGCGGCCGCCTGACGCATTGCAATGCCCCATCATCACTTCAAACTGAAACTTCTCACATAAAGCGCTGTGCCTTTTTCAATTGCCCACTATCTTTGCTTTCCTTTCCACCTGCACGGGGGTCCTGTGAATTTGTTCTTGTTTTTTTCCCCGCCTCCTTTTTTACCCCATCCAGTAAGAGAGAGAGAGAGGCAAGTCCTGTGACCCTCTTCTCCTCTCTTTCACTCCTCCTCCTCTCCTCCTCTCCGCAACCTTAAACACTCCATCGCTGATTCAGCTCTCGGGAGGAGGGAGCCTGCGGCGCTGCTCGCTCTGCGGGCCGCCGTCCTTCTGTGGACCACCTCCTCTACGGTAGGTGTCTCTGTGTGGGTTTAGATATTTGTAGAATATGTCTGTGTGTGCTTACTCGCTGAATGTGTGTGTGTCGGTGTCCCAGTGCCATTCACAAACTGCACAGTTTTTATTTTCCACCAGCTGCTTTGTTGGAAAAAAACTGATAGTGAGTTACGGAGCTGGAGAGAGTCTTTTTATTTATTCATCACTGCACTCACACATTATAAGAAATGTTGTAGCCGATGTTGGAACTGAAGCATCCCCACGCTATCGCATGAGGTCAAAGGTCAAGGGTTAACTCTGAGGTGTTACACTCTGGATACTTTCCTAATCAGCTGCTTTTGGCTGTACTGATATACACTGGAATTCATTTAGGATAATCATTTGAAGTATTTTATTATCTTTAAAACTATATGATAAAGGTTACATCTAATTAGTTTGCCAATTATTTTAATATGTATATGTGCAGGTTGAATTTATGTAAATGGTTAAATGAATGAAAATATACTTCACGTAAAAAAAATTGTGTTTTAAAGTAAAATATATTTCCCATTTACGAAGCATTTTTCTCACAAGTATTTCTGATGCAGCATACGGGCCGCAACACAAAACTATGGCAGCAGCAGAAATGCGTGGTGTTTAAGCGTGTTTTATCAACAGGAACACCATGAGCATGTTGTAATGTGCACCAGCGGTAAGCTCCCCGGGACCTGGGCTCTATCTTTAGACGGGACACACTCAAGAGAGGTTCAAAGTAGAAGCCCGGATCTAAAAGTGTTGTGCACATGCTGCCATCCCTCTGTCTCGCTCCTGCTGCCTGGCTAGTTAGCAGATACCAGGGAGATCAGCGGCGCTCAGCTGTCCGTCAAGCATCCCGAGCCTGACAGGAGGTGGGGGTGTCGGGTGTCCCGGCCCTGCAGGAGATAGTTGTCGCGGTTAAAGTAGACACGCAGCTGTTAGAAGGCGATATGTCTTTCTGTCTAGCAAGCAGTCCCACAGGGTGTGAGACGGGGCTTTATATGGAGTTAGCTTAACTCAACGAATGTTAAGAGTATGGAACGAGGTTTACGGGGAAGAGGATTTATATTGTTATCTGTTTCTGACTGGTTTATTGGGATACAAAATGCCTTTCGATACTGCACCCCATTACCAGGATTACAAAGGTCATGGCAGATGTGGGTGGATTCCATCCCCTTCCAGCGTCCATGGGCACATGCATGACACACCGCCCGATCTGCAGATCTACAGCAGCTCCCTGGAGAATTGTAATTCCTGCCCGGAGTATTGGGACGCTGGTGGCGCAGAGGCCGGACTGGATAGGCAGCTTAATTCTCTGAAATGTGTGTAGTGCCGGGCCAGAATGAGTCTGCGTCTGGCTGGTGATTTATAAAACCTTCCTTCCATCGCTGGGAGAGAAAAGAGAGGAGGAATGAGGGAGAGGACGAGTGTTATTTATGGAGGAGACTTTTAGTTTAATTACTCGGCGGGCAGGCTGATGCCCCATGGCACTACTTATTCTGTGGTAGGAACACACAGGGGCTTCTGGGGGGCTACACAGAATGACATATTCATGTACGGGTGCAGATGAAACACTCGGGCAGATTGTGTGTTCAAAGTGCGGGACCAGGCAGGGGAGCTGATTGTGTAGTGAGGAGAAGTGGAAATAATGTTCACATGCTTTTACAAATATACATGTTACACCTCGCTGTGAGACACACTCCATTACACACTACACTACATACAAATATATCTCTTCATATTTACATTCCTTTTACTATATGTGTATGTTTCTTGACTGCTGTCCACGCTTCTACGTTGCTCTAGCTATGTTTAGTTATGTCAGAACACCAAAGCATTACTTTGGCGCAGTAACTAACATGGCAAGAGAAGATCAAGTATTGGTAATATGGTGCTGTGTCAGCCTCTCTCATGGAGATCTGATTAGTCGTGATTGTCATTCAAGGTGAAAGGTTGAGCGCCTAAAACGAGAGAAAGACTTCCTGATATTACAGTTTGGCAACGCTTCCTGAAGCGGTGCATGCTGGGGCGTCTCCCACCCTGTTCTTTTGCCACACATCTCAGTTTATACATCTCAAATGGCATCGTCTTTGTGCCACCGCACACTTGAAGGCATTTGGAAATTGGGACACAGTCTCGGCTGTTCAAACATAACTCACACTAACACACACACACACACACACATCTGCACACACACTCCCGATAACCCTGATGTGCTTCCTGCTGCACCCCCGCAGGTTTCCTTAACGCCTCTCTCAGAGCCTTCATTAGATGCCTGACGTTAGCAATGGTTCAATTCATTAAAAGCGCGACTCAGCCTTTGTGCATTTTCCTATAAATTGGTATTGATCTGTGAGAGGACAGGGAGGGGGGGCAGCTGAGGAGGGAGGTGTGTGTGTGTGTGTGTGTGTGTGTGTGTGTGTGTGTGTGCGGGTGCTTGTGGATCAGGGACTGAGGCTAATGAGAGGGGACAGGGGGTCTCAGGTGAATGGGGTTCACTCAAGCAACAATGGCAATTGAACACACACACACACACACACACACACTGCACGCTGACATGCATTTACAGATTGTCAGATATGCACAGCAGCTTCACACATTGGCATTCCTTTAGTGTGCTCTCCCTTTAAACCTGTCCCCGTGCCACGCCACATACGCTGTTCTACCCCCCCACCCTGCTCCGTGTGGGGCTGTAAGTGGAGAGAGAGGGAGTGGGTGAGCACGAGAGAGAGAGAGACAATGAGAGCACATGCTATAAAGAGAGGAGTGGGCAGTCGGGGGGAGACAGCATACGGCATGGTAGCCTATAGACTGCATGGGACAGTGAGTGAGGGGGGGGTGGCACAGAGAGAGGGAGATAGAGGGATGGCTCTCAGCGCGGAGGACGAGCTGCTGCACGCCGGAATAAAAGTTTTCAGTGTGAGCAAGGGGGGGAGGATGTAAGAGAGAGAGAGAGAGACTGCAGAGGGGGACACACACTGAGGGAAGAGAGAGAAGCACTTCCTCATCCTCCTCTTCTTCTTCCTCTTTTACCTCTTCTTTTTCCCATTCTCTGTTTCTTCTCCGCTCTCTCCTTTCTCTTTGGTGCATCGGCCCAGCTGAAGTAGGGTGGGAGAGGGGGGGGGGGTGCTTCTACGCAACATCTGCCTGTAGGTAAGTGCAACATATCCCTCATTTCCCTTCAGCCCCCCCCACCCTCTCTTCACGCCACCACTGCAGCTGAACCTCTAGGTGTGACACTCAAGGGAAAATAAGTTTGTGTGAGTGTGTGTGTGTGTGTGTGTGTGTGTGTGTGTGTGTGTGTGTGTGTGTGTGTGTGTGTGTGTGTGTGTGTGGTGTGTGTGTGTGTGTGTGTGTGTGTGTGTGTGTGTGTGTGTGTGTGTGTGTGAGTGTGTGAAACTGCTTCATAGTGTACAGTATGTCAATGAAAAGCGGACAGATGGGGGGGGCATTGTATTTGTGATGTAGTGTTGCAGTATTTTAAACTATGTGTTTTTTTAGGAACATTTAATATTAATATAGTACAATATTCTACATGTTTACAAGTATCTTTGCTTCTCTTGTTTTTGATAGAGCGGCGAATAAATGACTGTGATATGTTGTATGTCTACACGAGTTTTTGCGTATTAAATGGTTAGTTGTGTTTTTCTCAGTGGTGCAAAGTGCTTAAAGTGTGTGCTAGTCACAATCAAGCCGGAGTTAAAGCGTTAAGAAAAGTCGTTTTAGCGTGATAACCATTTAAGTGTGTATTTGTGTATTTCATCCTATGTGTTCATTATCCTATCTGAGTCAGTGGAGTCCGGGGGGGATGCCACGATCTGGGAGTGGGGGGGTGCGTTCAGGGATCTGTGTGGATCATGATTCAACATTTTTTACTCCCTGTTGAGTGGGTGTGGGCCGGGGGAGAGGAGGAGCAGGAGGGAGGGGGGGGGGGCTGATGCGCCACCAAGGACAGTGGCCTGCTTGGGGGACATACTTCTGTATATGCCCATATGAACAAGAGCAACTATGGAATGTAAAGAAGTATGTATCCCAGGTTGGGAAAAAATACAGCGCTGCATCTGAACAAAACCAAACCATTTCCCACAGACTGAGACCTCCGTACAGGAAGTGACAAGGGAACATGTTCTGTGTGCTTCATTCTCCAGGAAGGATCCTGGGTGTTCTATATTCACACACTGAAAAAACTGAACCATTCACTTTAATTAAATGTGTTATGTTAGCTGTTAGTTGAAAGCAATAATACGACATATATAATACAATAATTAGTTTTACGTTCAACTTAATAATATTGCTTTCAACAAACCTAATTCAATTCTGTGTTATTTGTTGACACAATACATTAAAGTCAATGTTTCAGTTCTTCAGTGCAGCCCGTGTGCATGCATGTACTTTGCAGGCCTGACGTGGCCCAGTGGAGTCCGTTCCGCTCGCTGCTGCAGAAGGATGCGTTCAGGGGAAAACTGTAGCTGCAGCTGCAACTCAGCGGTTTCCACCCGCCTGCCTCTTCTTATGCGTTTTATTGCGGGAAGGCAGTTGTGTTTCCCATACTATAATGGCGATAGTTTCAAGAAGAAGTTCTGCGTACTTTGGAGTTCTTTTTTGTGATGCTTTTGCATTTGAATACTCAAATACACACCCAACAGACGAACAGCAGTTTCCAGTAAATGGTGCAGTGATTAAATGCTCGCTAATGGATAGTATGGTCCAAGAGAGAGTGGTCAGAAAGAGGAAGAGGCTGCCTGCAGGACTCTAACAGTGTGTTCTCACACACACACAGTGTGGATCTGAATGCTCCATATTTAAATTGTGGTTTTGTAAAGACTTTTTATTTTTTTATTATTAAGTATATCAATTACAGTGGGAATGTTGCTGTCTTTTGGGATGTACGAGATAGCTCAAAGTGACAGGAAAACTGAGGTGAAGGAAAGGAAATAACTTATGATGACGGTTCTGGTTCAAAGCCACTCATTCAGGCTACATGCTGAGCTGGCATATATCATATCAGTCCCATGTGATAGTTCTTTACCTCGGATCATGCATGTCAGTGTGCAGGAACAGTTACTAATCCAGTAGGCTTTGGGAGCGGGTACAACAACCGTGTGAGGTTTTACTCTATGTATTTTGGCCTACTTTGTATATAAATACTGTATGTGGCCTAGTTAGGGTATACCTGTCCCTGTTTAGGTGATATTTGGGCCAGTCTCGGTGCAGTGATTTGGACCTGATCAGGTGCTCACCCTGACTGTGCGGTACTGCCGGGCTAACGGGCTGCAGGTGGATTACACCTCCTGACCATCTTCATTTACAAAAAGAAAGAACATATGAACAGGGTATCGTATAAAAGATGTATTGCTGTTGTAAGAAAAACAGTTTAACATGAAACTGCATGTGGCCAGTCATTGTTTCTAAGCTAATTAAGCATCAATATGACTGACAGTTATAATCTTAGTCGTAGTCCAACGACATAAACTGGATCAAGAAATGCACGCTTCAGCATTGAACATATTCACAAAGCCCCCCCCCAACAAAAGTGTTTATGACTAAGTACAAGTACAGTGTGTGTGTGTGTGTGTGTGTGTGTGTGGTGTGTGTGTGTGTGTGTGTGTGTGTGTGTGTGTGTGTGTGTGTGTGTGTGTGTGTGTGTGTGTGTGTGTGTGTGTGTGTGTGTGTGTGTGTGTGTGTGTGTGTGTGTGTGTGTGTGTGTGTGTGTGTTTTATGTTGGATGGATTTATTGCAGTGATTTGTAGGAACCAGAGGGAAAGGTCGTTGTACTGTGGGAGAATTCAAAGATAGAAGGGCACAGTGCTGAGGGTGAGAAGGGGGGGGGTGGGGATGACAAAAGGGAAACGAGAGAGCGGCGCAGACCGAAGTGGGATCGGAGCGGAGGGAGTTGTGGCGAGTGAGCGTGTGAGATGAGGCGAGGCGAAAGAGGCAGAGAGAGAGGCTGGATTGATGATGGTGTTCAGGGCTGGTGTGTGTTTGGAGGGGGGGGGCAGCTGGGCGGATATTGGTCTGTCACTTTGCCTGTGTCAGCAGGTGGAAGCTCTCATCAGGACATTAAATATGCAACAATGCTGACTGCGGCACCGTGCTGAGACAGAGCCGGACTACTGGGGGGCCCGCTAAAAGTAAACCCGCGCTAAACAGCCACACACACACACACACACACACACACACACACACACACACACACACACACACACACACACACACACACACACACACACACACACCTCCAGATTCTTCCAAGGGCTGCCCTGACTCTGGGAGCTGGTGTTAAAGCCGAGCGGCCGGCTGCTTGACTGGTTCCCCATCTGGAAGCCCACACAAGGGCAAAGCTAGTAATCCACAGCCCAGGGTGGGATTAGCAGTAGTTACATACAGATCAGCCATGTGGAACCCTGAACCAGAACAAATCTGTCTCTATGAATGTGGAATTTCAATCAATCATCAATCAATGTTTATTTATATAGCCCAATATCACAAATGTTACATTTGTCTCAGTGGACTTCACAGTGTGTACAGAATATCAGTATGACAATACGACACCCTCTGTCCTTAGACCCTCACATCGTACAAGGAAAAACTTCCGAAGAAAACCCACAGTTTAAAGGAAAAAATGGGAGAAACCTCAGGGAGAGCAACAGAGGAGGGATCCCTCTCCCAGGACGGACAGACGTGTAATAGATGCCGTGTGTAAATTGAAAAGATAATACATTTGCAACATAGGTAGTCCAAATGTTTGGAAATGCATGTGTGTATAATAGGAAGATGAATCCACGAGGATATCCATCCAGGACCTATGATCCAGGACCACAGCCACGACTCAAGATCCAGGGCTCGTGATCCAGGACACAGGACCGCAGGATCATCCATGACTCCGGATCCCGGCGTATATAGACACCAAAAAGAAAGACATTTGGGGAAGCTGGGTTAATCGGAACATGAGAGTACACAGGTACAGACAGAGAGAAGGAAGAAGGAAGATGTCCCCCGACAAACTAAGCCTATATCAGCAAAACTAGGGGCTGAATCTAATCAGCCCTAACTATAAGCTCTATCAAAAAGGAAGGTCTTAAGCGCACTCTTAAAAACGGATAGGGTGTCTGCCGCCCGAACACAAACTGGAAGCTGATTCCACAAATGTGGAGCTTGATAAGAAAAGGCTCTGGCTCCCATTGTACTTTTAGAGACTCTAGGAACAACCAACAACCCTGCATTCTTGGAACGCAATGCCCTAGTAGGACAGTAGGGTATAATGAGTTATTTAAGGTAAGATGGCGCCTGCCCATTAAGGGCTTTGTAGGCGAGAAGAATAATTTTAAATTCTAACCTGTGTTCTATAGGGAGCCAGTGTAAGGCAGCCAGAACAGGAGTAATGTGGTCCCTTTTCCTAACTCTGGTTAGTACACGAGCCGCAGCATTTTGAATCAGCTGAAGCGACTTGACTGACTTCTTGGTACTCCCTGATAATAAAGAGTTACAATAATCCAGCCTAGAAGTAACAAATGCATGGACTAGTTTCTCTGCATCGTTTTGAGGCAAGATATGCCTGATTTTTGCAATGTTACGTAGATGGAAGTAGGCGGTCCTTGAAATTGATTTTATGTGGGCGTTAAAGGATAAATCCTGATCAAATATAACACCAATATTCCTTACAGTCTCACTGGAGGCCAAATTAATGCCATCCATAGTTAGTATATCTTTAGATAATTTGTTTCGTAGATTCTTCGCGCCAAGTACAATAACTTCAGTTTTGGTCGTGTTTAACATCAAAAAGTTTAAGGTCATCCACGTTTTTAAGTCCTTAAGGCAGTCTTGAATTTTATTTAGATGATTACTTTCATCAGGCTTGATTGATAAATATAGTTGAGTATCATCCGCATAACAATGAAAGTTTACAGAATGATTCCTTATAATATTGCCTAACGGAAGCATATATAATATGAACAAAATAGGTCCGAGCACTGAGCCCTGTGGCACTCCATGGCTAACTTTGGTTTGCGTGGAAGATTCATCGTTAACACGTACAAACTGAGAGCGTTCAGATAGATAGGACCTAAACCAGCCTAAAGCAGTTCCCTGTATGCCAACTAAGTGCTCTAGTCTTTGCAATAGGATATCATGGTCGATAGTATCAAATGCAGCACTGAGATCGAGCAAAACAAGAATAGAGACAAGTCCCTTGTCTGAGGCTATTAGAATGTCATTTGTGACTTTAACCAGAGCTGTCTCTGTGCTATGATGTGTTCTAAAGCCAGACTGAAAATCTTCAAATAAATCATTGTTTTTTAAGTAATCACACAACTGTTTTGCGACCGCTTTCTCAAGAATTTTGAGAGGAACGGAAGATTAGAAATAGGTCTATAGTTGGCTAAAACCTCTGGATCGAGGTTGTGCTTTTTAAGAAGCGGTTTTATCACTGCTACTTTGAATGATTGTGGAACATAGCCTGATAATAAAGACATATTGATAATATTTAATAAAGAAGTGCTAATTAACGGAAATACTTTCTTCAACAGCTTAGTTGGAATTGGGTCTAACATGCACGTTGATGGTTTAGAAGAGAGAATCATTGAATGTAATTGTTCAAGGTTAATGGCTGAAAAGCATTCTAGTTTACTATCTAGTGTAATATTAGAACTTACGATTCCGGGAGCTGTTGATAACACTATACTGGTCGAAGGCAAGAGGTCATTAATTTTGTTTCTAAGAGTAACAATTTTATCGTTAAAAAAGCACATAAAATCATTACTACTGAGTGCTATGGGAATAGAAGGCTCAATCGAGCTGTGGCTCTCTGTCAGCCTGGCTACAGTGCTGAAAAGTAATCTTGCATTATTCTTATTCTCATCTATTAATGAAGAGTAGTAGGCTGCTCTCGCTTTACTCAGTGCTTTCTTATATTCATTGAGAGTAATTTGCCAAATTAAACGAGATTCTTCAAGTTTAGTGGAACGCCATATCCTTTCAAGTTGTCTAGACTTTTGCTTTATTTTGCGGGTTTCGGCATTATGCCATGGAGCTAATCTATGTTGTATTATTTTCTTCTTTTTCAAAGGAGCAACATAGTCTAATTTTATTCGCAGCGCATCTGTAGCACTATCAACAACAAGATCAATTTGGGGTGGTGTACATTTTGTATAAGTTTCCTCCCCTACATGCAGACATGCTATCGAGTTAAGTATTGGTGGAATCTCTTCCTTAAATTTGGCTATAGCACTAACAGATAGGTTTCTGCTGCAAGAGCTTTTGACTAATGCTTTGTAGTCTCGTAATAGTACTTCAAAAGTTACTAAGAAATGGTCGGATAAAGCAGGATTTAATGCAAACTCCACAGAACAGCTGACTGAAAGTGTGTGCGATTGAATGTTTTATTTACCACTCTGTCAACTACTGATAAAGGACAAGAGTCAGGATCAGGTTGGTGATTATTTCTGTTGCAAACATCTGTTACAATGTGGACTCCGGCTTCTGTTTTATAGAGCTGAAACATTGTGGAAGCCGTATTTCCACTCCATCAGTGACCAACCTGAATCCTGCTTTAGAGTAAAGAAACTTTATTCATTTCAATGGAACTGGTGTATTGACGCAGAGCTAGATCCTACGCACTCCAACAAAACAACGCAAGGTCGTCCGCATAAAAATACAACCTGCCTCAATTTTGCTGCAACGCAATGTGACGTCATCCAGCAAGGTGCAGCCAATCCGATCAAATACATTCGAGGGCACATTCCTGTTAGTCCAATCATCCCGACCTGAAATACGGTCTGAGTCTCACCATAGTGCACGTTTTTACATTTTCTAAGCAACCTGCACTTTCAGGGTCATTCTCCGTCGTCTTACCGTTACATCTATCAACACCATGACAGCCCAAAGAGACATTTTATTGCAGAGCTGATTCTCCAGTTAGCCGTAGATGGATGTGGGGATAACCCTAATACTCAGTTTGCATTTCACCTTTAATTAGACCTGGCTGTCAATTAGAAGAGGAAAGAAAAAGACACACACATTTCTGTTGATTTTATTGTTATGTACTTTAGTCTAAACCCTGGAACACCTTATGTGCGTCCAGCCACTCACATGTTAATATCTCCTGTATAGGGGTGTAACGGTATACGTATTCGTACTGAAATTATTCGGTACGGGCCCTTCAGTTCGGTACACGTGTGTACCGAAGTGTACCGAATGAATATAACGTTAAACGTAAATAACTTTTTGGAAGTAATCTCAGGTGCTGCGTCGCAGCATTCAGAGTACTTTGCTCACATTGGGTTCAACGCATCATAGAGTGACCAAGTCATTTAATCGGACAAGAGGCATACTATGAGAGCTGGTCACAGGGATGCGTTCAAATTCAGTCAGTAATTTGAGGAACTCCAAATGGCGAACGCAGATAAAGTTGAGCTCGTTTGGGAACATTTTGGTTTCGCAGTTACGTACAAGGATGACGGACAAAGACAGGTGGACTGAACCAAAGCTGTTTGTTGGCATTGTTCCACTAAAATTGGTTACGCGGCTGGCAATACATCAAACTTGCACACTAATTTGAAAAAGCATCACCCGAAAGTGAATATCACCGGTACCAAAAGAAAAAAGACTGAAGTGCAAACCCAACTCCCACTAGCATTTAAGCCTCCACCACTCGCAAAAAGTTCAGACCGAGTCAAAGCTATTACAAACGCCAAATATCCTTATGTTGCCATGTTAGCAAAGTGCTACCTGGCTGTGTCTGCTACCTCTGTCCCTAGAGAGGGTGTTCTCCACAGCAGGAGACATTGTTAGTGCCAGCAGATCTGCCCTTTCGGCAAGCAATGTGGACAAGTTCATATTTTTTTAAAAAAACATGAAAATACAATGACAAGCAAGTCCTAATGTCAAACTGGCTGCTTAGGTACTAGTACAGATTATTTCAGTTCATCGAAATGCTGCACCTTAATGTTTATTTTATTATATTTTGAATTTATTTGAGTGAATACATTATTCACAGTTTAATAATAATTAAAACCCCCCAAAAAAATATTTTAGGTTTTGTGATCATTTTTTCAGCTGTACCGAAAACGTACCGAACCGAAATGTTTGTGAACCGTTACACCCCTAATCTATAGTCTTCACATGAACCATGCAGAACATGTTTGCAATGGGAATGTCAGGGTAGAAACAGGGATGTAAAGATTTAATATGGAATTGGCTAAATATTATTTATTTGTTCAACATAGAAACTGCGAAAAGTTGTGTTGTTATTTCTATGGCAGGACAAACACAAGAAACGAGATAAAAAATAATTGTATCAGTGGGGGGTTTTATGGAGCTAATTGTTAGTAATGGATTTGGTTGAAAATTAGGCTTTAAGCTTTTCAACGGCTTTTGGTTGTAGTATTGTGTGTGTAAGAGTGTGTGAAAATACATCAGTTTCTGTGTATGTGTATCAATGACAGCACACCTGCACTGTATGCATGATAGAAGAAAGAACGAGGAGGTGACTGTAAAGTCAGTTTAATATAAAGTGTCAGAGTGTATTGCCAGAATTGTTCGTACTCTCTTTTAATCATGTTTATAGTAAAGGCCCGTCCACACAGCGGCGTGCATTGAAGCTTCCAACGCTTCTGCCCATTCACTTTGAATGGGGTGACGTCACATTTAGCCGAACTGCATCGTGGGAAGCGACGTGGAGCGTTGCTGGCGTGGCTCGCTGCAAAAGTTGAGCAATGTTCAACTTTTGACGCCTCGGCAGAAGCGTCAGCCAATCGAATCATATGCCAGTACAAGCTCTAGCCAATCAAACCGCTGCTTGTGTGTCCGGGGCGGGAGATTCATGTGATTGGTTGTTGGTCGAGTGTCATTCAACGCAAGCCGCTGTGTGGACGGGCCGTAAGTGTGCTTCGGCAGCAGTCCACGGAATATAATAGAGGTAGAGAGTAATGGAAGTTGAAACAGATGCGGTAGAGTGGTAATGTATGTGTCGCCTCACCCTGATACAAGGACACAGACACAGCCTATTATATCCCTCTGTGTCCATGCCTCTAAAGTGAATCTCAGTACATCTGAACCAAGTCATTCCTCAAACAATAGGCACACCGAACACAGACACATGTGTAATGTCAATTCAACGTATATATGGACACACAAACACTCCAAGTTGCAATATAACCTAAACTGTTTATATACAGTATAACTATATACAAATATACATATTATATGTAGTGTTGCATACATTTGGTCAAAAAATAGGGAACTTTATACAAAAAGGAAAACTCCAGGTTTACTGATTGAAAAACTAATTTGGGAGTGTAACTTGTAACAAAGAGAAGCACTTACTCAATATTTTATTACGAGGGAAACAAAATACATGTTTTTTATTAGTCATTTCAAACATAATCAAACATCCTTGGGTATCCTTGATAATGTAACTATTTTCCTATTTAAAAATGTTTTAATGTTATTTTGGCTGATTAGTATTATGTTTTTATTTAGTTGCATGTATTACTTCCCAACCCTGTGTGTCAATAATAACATCAACAATCCCTGTGTTGGTTGTGATCTATCCATCTGTCTATGATTTACTTTCTAATATGTTCACATGAAATGGATATGATGTATCAGCGGCGATCCACTCTCAAACTGTAGAAGCAGCTTGTGTTTTAGTCTCAGTGCTGGGCTAAAGCCAAGACAATGTGTATTTTCCCAGTTTGCATTGGCACTCAGTCATTACAGAGATGTGTTCCAATGTGCCGGCTTATTAGAGACAGAACACGTGCTGTACGGTGAACGTGTCGCTGAAATCATGGCAGACAAATGACTTTGGAGAACAAGAAAAAGACAGATGACAACAGATGAAAGAAAGAAGATAAGGCTCTGATCCTTTATGATTTCATAAACCTCATTAATTAGTCATAATTATGAGCCTTCAAAGTCAATTAGTTAATTGGCACAGCGTGTTAATGTGAGAATGATGGCACGTCAGTAAAAAAGGAAAATGCCAATCGATGAATATAACACACAGTGTGAGAAACCAAATTACGATTAATCATTTAGCGATTAAGTCATACATCCTCTGTGAGTGGGTCAGAGCCCATAGGGCTTCCCCCTGCCCTCCGCACATAGACCAGCACACACGCAGTGCGCCTCGATCAGTCCCTATGCCGGGACAGGGATCAATGTTGAGGTCATTTGTTTCGATCAATTAAACAGACATCTGCTTGAATTAGACTCCACTAGACTGCAGACGGCCCATCACCTTCCCATCCACCTGTGTGTGTGTGTGTGTGTGTGTGTGTGTGTGTGTGTGCGTGCGTGTGTGTGCGTGCGTGTGTGTATGTGTGTGTGTGTGTGTGTGTGTGTGTGTGTGTGTGCGCGTGCGTGCGTGTGTGTGTGTGTGTGTGCGTGTGTGTGTGTGTGTGCGTGTGTTACAGGCAGTTTTAAACATACCTTCATGTTTGGGTAATCTGACCGATGTACTACTTTCATCAATGATGTGTTTTACATTAGATTGTTTCAAGGCCTCATGGCATCCTCCAAAGTAGGCCTTTGAACATATACAATTGCTGATCACCACGATCATTTCATTTTGAGGTTTAGTCACCTTTGCCACCGCCATAGGAAATGAATGGGTAACCCTAGATTAGGTTCATGATCCATCAGATAGTACACAACCATAACATCGCCAACATGTTTATTATGGAACGCATTGCTGCAACAAAGAGATGGATCATCAACATTCCAGCTTTGAATCATTGATTAGAACAGCTGCAAGACACCAGCTGGACTTGTAAATGATTAGATCACTTTGCAGTTTATCTCCTCATTTTACACACCTTTAGCTCCCAAGATGCAATGCGTTGAGGAAACCTCACATCTGGAATGCTACGGGCAACATCAGCGCGTGTTTAGTGTTTACGGTGCAGGAAGGGAACAGAGGTAAAGACAGTTGTATTAGCCCGAGTGTAATTGAATGGCCCCAACTGGTGTTCTCTGTACATGGCGATGTTGCTGACACCATAGTCTGTCCACTACTGTCTGACATGAGGAGCGAGGGTCTGCTCCCTTCAAATAAACACGCAGGATAATTGTTATGCAGTGAAGCTGTGAAGGGAAGTCATTAAAGGAACAACAGCACTGCGGGAGGGGGTCCTCTTTGGCCCCAGCGCTACTGTTTCCCCCTGCACGCTGGAGATTACACACATACACACACACACACACACACACACACACACACACACACACACACACACACACACACACACACACACACACACACACACACACACACAGGTTCCCCTTATATTGACACCCTCATAATTACCGCCAGAGTGTACAGTCATCTAAATAGTGTAATGACACCCTGTCTGTGTTTATAAGGTCATAACGTTTACACTTTTACAACATGTCAGTTGTCCAAAAAAATGAACAACAGGCATATCCTGCTCCAATTGTTTTCTATAGATTCAACACATAGTGTATGCTACTGCTCGCTCAGAATAAACACTCCCATTTGTTAATTAGTTCAATACATTTTTATTGTTGAACACACAGTATGTGTCCAAGTGCCTTTCATGACGCAGCCCTCGTCTCACATGCATCTCCTGCAGTATTTCAAACAGAGGCATCTCAGGGAAGATATAAAGCTGAGCTTCAGTGATATATCGTATCATTTTGGATATGAAGCATTCCTAGGCACACTGTTATCCCCATGTCATGTTATGAGAGCAGTGTAAAGACTTCTGAGAGGGTGCTTTTATGTGCTGTGTGTGGGAGTACTTACATAAAGCAGAACATAATACTGTAATTAATCAAATATTCATTAGGAATGTTAGGCAGACGTTCATCAGATGTAACTGATAGCAGAAGTCACCTGATTTGTATTCAAATGTTATTAATATCTGATTTGTACTTAATATGAATCCATAACATCCCAACAGGGGGAAGGCAATTCCATATTGTTGGAGCCAACATGCTAACGTTCACATCCCAGCTTTGCTCAGAGCCTGACTGATGGATATTTGAGGTCAGTGGTCAGGAGGTCTGAGTAACCTTGGTGACGAGTCTTGGGATAGAGATATAAGAGCGTGCCCTTACCTGGAACTGAATGTTGTGTAGCACACAGGAAGCTGTTGGCAGTCGAGCCGCACCGAGCAGGACTCTCTGTGGACTCTCGTTCGTGTTGCTGACTTATACTTTAGTCGTCTGGTACCTGATTCATTTTATGCTGAGTGCTTATTAAACAGATTGTTCCAGGTCTAGTTTTCTGTTCCAACATTTAAACTAGCGAAAGACGGCATGATGAATGGTCAAGAATTTAAAATCTAAGTAATATACATTTTTAAGAAAGCACATGTAACTGCCTGGGTTCAGACCTTTGAATGCTTGGACCTCATCGTCTGCATTATGACAGATTACACAGATCTTACGGATGAATAAGCGGATAAACCAATGATCCCCGGACCCCCCCCTTCATTAACAACTAGACGCCATGTTTTCACACATTACCTTACTTCGTACTTTGTCTTAACTTTACTCCACTCTTAAAGCCCAGCACAATCTGTATGTTGGTATGACGACATTCAGGCAGATGAGTTGGTCTCCAGTGATTGGTTGGGTACAAAAGAATCCTCCTGATTCAATGGTTCAAATGATTCCTGCTGATCTGCAGAACGAGCATCCAAGCTGTACATCAGCGTGTTTGACTCCGGCAACATGCAGTCAGGGAGTCTGCCATTCAAACTGAAGGCAGGGAGTCAGGCAGGACAGGCTAGATGACCCCCCCCCCATAAGTGCACATACATATATCTCAGAGGAGGAGAGTGCAGTGTCAGGACAAGGCTAGTTAGCATTCTGCTGTCATCACCGTGCTGCTCAACACCTGGGTTAATGAAGAGCAAAAGGAGGAGGTTGGTGTTGAAGGAGGGAAAGGGAAGGAGGAAAGTGTGTTGGCACATTAGAACTCCAACATGTGTTTTAAAAGAAAGGCAGAACGAGATAGAAAGGGTGGGATCAGTACGAACATGAATTACACAGAAACAGGAACAAGTCAATCTCCCAAACCCATAAAGAGTTATGCGCTGTGATCTGTTCCACAGATCCTTGTGTGCTTTCAGATAATTGCTTCCATGTTGTTGCACAGAGACTATTACCGTGTATGATAGCCGGATCACCATCGGTAACGGTGGGCATCAGCAGCAGGCTCCTGGAGGAACCATAGGGTTAGTGAACAGTGTGTGCTGCCCTCAGGCTGTGTAGTAGGTATAGTCTCCTTTTGTACAAGTCTATCCTCAGTGAACCCATTGCTCTCTGTCTGCAGCCACATCACCTCGATGGGATGAGGTCTCATTGAAGGTCTGATTAGTGCCGGCAGTTTCCCCTTTCCTTTGTGTTTTCAAAATCAGAAATCATTTTACCGTTATTGTTATTGTAAGTCCGTCCCTCACAATGTCCCTTAGCTAAACAATATGATATACTGTACAAGCATGCTGCAATCAACACTGACACTTCAAATGAAGTGGAAAGTCAAAAGCATATATATCATTTGTGACAATTACTTGAAGAAAAAACCTTTAATCTCACATGGCATTACTTTAACTTGATATTACAGATCTTAAAGGAACAAATAAATAGGATAGAAAAATGAGAGAAAGATAGAGCTGCTAACATGAAAGGTCCAATCACACTAATTTCTCCCTTCAACAAGAAGTGTGTGTCATGTAGTATGACCCATGTCCATGCTGCACGGTGAGTCTGTCAGATCTGAGGTGTGTCCTGAGTCTCCAGTGGTCAGTCTGCGCCGGACACACAGCTGGGTGAGAGGCCTGTCCGGGGGGGGGGGGGGGGGGGGGCAGAGATGGAAAGATAAAGAGAGGATGGAGATCCTGGTGGTCTGTTATGGGAACCATAAAGCATGCAGGCCCAGCCACAGGGAGGAGAGCAGAACGTGGGATGAAACAAGATGTGAAGAATAATGAGTCAACTATATCATCGGTAAGGAAAGAGTATTGAAACCTTGTACTGCACAAGTGGACGAAAGCATTTCCTCTGGTGACGTTCTCTGTGGATGTGTCACTACGAGCAACGCTTTCCATACGACACCAACCCTGTCTCCTACAGAATGACATTGCAATGACACGAAACCACAGTCGTAATTAAGTTTTGAGGAAACACACTTTCTTCTAGATTACAGTCGCTGAAATGGCTTTGCTTTGTTAGGGTAAGGGTCATCTAAGCTCCGGACGTAACTAGAAAGGAGTACGTTCTGATGTTTGCTTTCACACAGCACAAAAGTGACCTTCTGGGTCAAGGTCATATTTGCAATGAAGCCTTTCACTCTCTGTGCACCATTCAGGCTCAGAAAGAGCTGGGTCCCACTGCCTCTCAGCAGATAGCGTGTCAGCGGGGGCCTCTGTACCCCGAGCTCCTTTCTGACTTAAACTGCTTTGGATGTTTTGTGTGACGACAGTGCGTATATCAAGCTGCCTGTGTGGCTCTGATGCCGCCCGTAATGAATGCATGGCTAAAATACCTAAGTGGTGGCGGTGGTTAGTTAAGGGAGTGGATGGAAGGAGGGGCAAGAGATGGTGGAGGGGGGGGGGGGGGCTGTTGGAGCGTGCTCAGAGTGAGAATCAGCCTGCATAGAGAGAGAGGGAGGAGAGAGGTGGAGACAGAAGGATGCGGTTTGGCAGAACATGGATCATGACATCATCCCGACCTCATCTCCTCCACTTTAATATTGTTCAGCCTGAGAGTCTAAAAAAATAGTTATGTTCAGGCTCTGCACGTGTTCAATTGTTTCATTTAACTTCCGCCGCGCCCTTCATACTCTGAATCCCGTCTTCCCCATCATTTCTTTCTATCCCAGCCGTTTATTTGCCTTTGTTCTTCTTTGATGAGCAGTTTAGTAGACAGCCTTGTGTGCAAGAGTTCGCAAATGGCTTTCTTTTGAGTTATCCTTATGTTAGTTTATGAGCAGATTATTACCAATATTGGCTGACCCAAGCATCCTCAGACACCACTTCTTTGTAACTGTTGAGGCTATATCTCGGCGGTTTCTTACACATAAAAGCACACACAGCACCGTGTGCCTGAAGTCTTCCCTGTGGTTGTTTTGTTGTTATGGCATTACAGTTATTGATGGTGTGTTACTGTGTGAAGGACAGGTCCCATAGGCTGTTAGAGCTGGTTAGAAGACTCATACACTTGATCCGGAAGGAGATTTTCTAATCAGCAATACAGCTTAAAGACTCTCTGGATATGTGTTTGGTGAAATGACTGAATAAAGTGGTTCATTAAGAACAATAACAGTGTCATTCTTTTACACTAAGAAGAAGAATCTCTCCCCTGAAAAGGTTGAACAAAAAGGTGATATAAATGGAGGATACAGACCCTGGTCCTTTCTTAAAAGTGAAAAAAAGGCCTCAAACCTGTTTATGTGTTGAGGTGAGGCGGGAAGGGAGAGGAGAGGAAATAATTAAATATATCATCTAAATAGGTATTGATCGTCTTAAGGGTGTTGTCGGTAGATGAAAAGGTTAAGGTAAAAACAAGAGCAGATAAGATCAACTCAGCAATATTCACAAGGTATGAGCACTTAATGATGTCCTGTATGGAGACATTAAAGATCCCCTAAAGATGCATTTAAGGACACAACTGTTCATCCACGGGAACAGGTTTGGACTTTAGGTGTAAGATATGAACACAAGGTCAAGCAGGCAGGAGATAATGTCAAAGTTGCTGCATATTATGAAGTACATAGTGGACGAAGCTCGAAGATACTTTCATCACAGGCCGAGGTACATTTGAGAGGGCTGCGAGCGATAAAAGAAAAAGTTCCCACCGTACGGTAACCGCAGAGCGACATATGAGCCGAGCCGCCACAAGGTCAGGAAGCGTTTCATCTGACAGACGTGTTTTATCTCCAGGAGAGAGTACGGCGGCGAGGAAGTGGCTGAGCGGACGATAAAGGCTCCTGTTACGCTGCTGTCTCCTTCTCTGATCAACGTGGGAATAGTGCTGAGTCAGCCGATGGATGCTGCTCACGTCCGAATGCGGGGGGGAGGGGTCGGCGCTTGAAGTGGATCCAGCCGGTATCTGCAGTGGACTGCAGCAGCATTAGCACGCTAACCTCAGGACGAGCCTCTAGATAGACTTTTATTTCACACCACTTCTGCAGCGCTCATCATATCAGGAGATATTACATCCACGTCTGCACTTTGATATATACATCCCACTTTTCCCTGTGCCTCTATTCAGGAGGTAATTAGCGGGAATAAATACGGCCAGCCACAGGAGATAAAGTTTACAGCCTGACCACAGGTCGACTTGTTTCATTACTATAGTGCGCCTTGCATTAGGCTAATTACCAACTGGCAAACATGTTCATCAGACATGCACATTACGACGGTTTGTCTAAATCCGCTTCCTTTAGGAGCTCATTACAGGAGATTATTGCCGTTTTAAGTGGATTTTAATGATTATTTTGTAACAGCAGCCTCACCACTGTTAGGGGATTCTGTCATCAGGAGCAAGCGAAAACCTCGGGGATTGAGAAGTGGCGCCGATGCAGAAGTTCCTCAAACCCCTGCACTCTTTATAACCCCCCACAGGGGGCGACTGCACTGCAATATTCACTGGCTGCGGAAAAAAATCTGATTGCATAGAAGTCTATAAGAAAATGAACGTAATGAATGACCTCTTTATTCTCTCAATACTCTTCTTTAATACAGCGTGATGTTCATTTTGTAAATGATGGTCTTACTTAGATTATAATAGACGATGAAGCAACGTATACTTTAGGGTGGGGCCACCTTGTATTATTGATAACATGTGTTCATCCATTCAATGTGGCATCTGCTATAATGGGGTTAATGTATGATATTACTTAATAATACAATACATTATAATATATGATATGATAATTACATTTTAGTTTTATTCATTTCTTATTTCATAGTTTCTCATTATTATTATTTGTATCGCTCATCTTATTTTTGATTTTATTAATCTGTGTGAATCTGTGCTGTCCTGTTTTTCTCTCTCACCCTGTTGCTGTTTGAACTACTGAATTTCCCCACTGGATTAATAAAGGTCCATCTTATCTTATCTTAATGTATAAGTTGATTTACTTCAATCTACTGTACTGTGTAAAAACACTCCAACAATATTACAAGAAATATATCAATCAATCAATCAATGTTTATTTATATAGCCCAATATCACAAATGTTACATTTGTCTCAGTGGTCTTCACAGTGTGTACAGAATATCAGTATGACAATACGACACCCTCTGTCCTTAGACCCTCACATCGTACAAGGAAAAACTTCCAAAGAAAACCCAGTTTAAAGGGAAAAATGGGAGAAACCTCAGGGAGAGCAACAGAGGAGGGATCCCTCTCCCAGGACGGACAGACGTGCAATAGATGCCGTGTGTAAATTGAAAAGATAATACATTTGCAACATAGGTAGTCCAAATGTGTGGAAATGCATGTGTGTATAATAGGAAGATGAATCCACGAGGATATCCATCCAGGACCTATGATCCAGGACCACAGCCACGACTCAAGATCCAGCGCTCGCGATCCAGGACACAGGACCGCAGGATCATCCATGACTCCGGATCCCAGCGTATATAGACACCAAAAAGAAAGACATTTGGGGAAGCTGGGTTAATCGGAACATGAGAGTACACAGGTACAGACAGAGAGAAGGAAGAAGTAAGATGTCCCCCGACAAACTAAGTCTATATCAGCAAAACTAGGGGCTGAATCTAATCAGCCCTAACTATAAGCTTTATCAAAAAGGAAGGTCTTAAGCGCACTCTTAAAAACGGATAGGGTGTCTGCCGCCCGAACACAAACTGGAAGCTGATTCCTCAAATGTGGAGCTTGATAAGAAAAGGCTCTGGCTCCCATTGTACCCACATACTGCATAAAGCAAACTATATACTTTATTTGATCTAAAATATTGATATTTCTACAACACCCAGTTGTCCTTGTGTATTGTGTGAATGAAGCGCCATCTCATGGTTAAATCCTGTAATTGAACAAATGGGGAAATTGGGCAACGCCCTCTAGTAATTTGGCAACACCCCCAGCCACTGGCATCCGCTGGGCTTTTGACTGGGACACACCCATTTGAGTCTGATCTGGAGTGTTACATTTGTACATCATGCTTCGCCCTTAACCCAATAGCGATAGCCTTAGAGGGCGAAGCCATATATGAAATAGAACTGAGGTTACCTACTGTAACCCAGCTTCTATGAGTAACTGGCGTAGCCCTCTAAGTGCTGGGCCCCACTGGCTCTACGAATAGCTGAAGAAAAGTTATGTTGTATGGGAGCAGATTGTCGGGCCTCCTTCCTATTTATACCGGAAGGAGCCCGAGGGTGGGGCCCACCTTGCGGGTGGGGCCCACCTTGCGGGTGGGCGTGGACTACAAGTGTTTCAGTGCTGCGCGGGGGCAATGGGGGATTACCCAATAGCGATAGCCTAACCCCCTAATCCCACCAGGAGCGTCTGCGCTGCGCTGCGGCTGCGGCGTTTTTAGCGATCGCGGCCACTCTAGTCAGTGGGTGCTATTCCACCAGACCCGCTGCGCCGCGGCTCGAAGCGTCCCAGAAGCTCCTCGCCGCAAGGAATTTCTAAAATATAGGATGAATCCTATTTTTGACGCGGCGCAGCGCGGCGCAGGCAGGAAGTGATGAAAATCACCTTGTTGTCTGCTTTGCTGGTTGAGGGGGTGCACCCAAATCCGGCTCCTTCTCCTCCCCCCCACCACCGTCTTTCAAGTAGGAGAATACATGCCAGCGTTCTCCTCCGGTTTACAGGCACTGTAAATTATATATATATAGAATAATTATGATGATGAATGCATATTTTTTTACCACTAAAATACAGCAACACATCTTTGATTCATGTCGTTTATAACTGGAATATTACAATTATTATTAACTGTGTCTGTAGTCTACAACAAAAAATCAACAACAACTGCGAGGCTGCACACACGACGCTCCGCTTCCGCAACGTTTTGAAACGCGCTTGGTGGGTTATGACGCAGGAGGAGGTCGCAGGAGGAGGTCGCAGCGCGGCGCGGCGCAGTCGCAGCGCGGCGCAGTCGCCACGCAGTTGCCGTGCAGTCGCCGCGCAGACACTTCTGGTGGGATCAGGGGGTTAGAGGGCTGCGCCATATACTCATAGAAGCTGGGGTTACAGTAGGTAACCTCACTCATTGGACATCTTCATACTGTCTAATTATTCTTTCTTTATACATTTTCTTAAACCTAAAGATGTTCCTACAGCTCCACAGTTTAACCACAGAGATACTCATCTGCTTTAAAGCAGTCCGTGCAAACTGATGCTTACGGCCCGTCTACACTACAGCGTCGACAGCGTCGAAAGCGTCGAAAGCTCCAATCTGCTCCACTCTGCCCATTCACTTTCAATGGGGTGACGTCACGTAGCCGCGCTTTTTCGCCGAACTGAATTGTGGGTAGCAGAGCGAGGCGTCTCAGGCGACCAGAAGTTGAACTTCTGGTCGCCTGAGACGCCGGAGTAGCCAGCGCCAGCCAATCAAATCCCATTTCCCAAAATCTGACAGCTGAAGCCGTAGCCAATCAAACCGCGTCTAAGCTGGGAGAGATATCCCGCCGTTCAATTCTATATTTAAAAAAAAGTCGGAGGAGAAACTAACTATCGCCGTAGTGAATCACCCGGTTTTGTATGACCAGACCCTCTTCACCTCCCGGGATACAAACCGGAGGAGCCAGGCATGGAGGGAGGTGGCAGAGACAGTGGGGGAAACTGGTAGGTTTTCGCCTGTTTGGGGAGTTTATATATATATTGCTCGCATAAAATCCCCGGGGGTTTTTGCTTTGTATGTCGGGGGCGGGAGATTCATGTGATTGGTTGTTGGTCGTGTTGCTTGAATAAAATCCCCAAGCTCCAGACACGCCCAGCTCCAAGCTATTTTTGGAGCTGTAGTGTGGACGCTCCGTTAAACCTACATTTCCTCCTATGTTGCTCATCCTCTGAATTTAAAACCAATTTGTATATTTTCTACAATTTTCTAAAATGCCAGACTAGAGGATTTAAAACCGCATCCACTAACAGCAATTCAAAAGATAGTGAGTTTCATGGCATTGACACTGAAGTGATGTAAGACGCTGCTTCAATACGCTGAGACTGAATAGATTTTAACTGAGGACTACAGATGACAGATGTTATCCACTGAAGGGTTTCCAGGGGGGGGGGGGGGGGGGAGGCTGTGACCTGACAGACAGTCACTGAGAGCCACTTGTCCTGATAAGGAGAGAGAGAGAGCAGGCTGAGACACAGAGCATGTTAGAGGCATGTGACTGATGGGGGGGGGGGGGTCGTAGTGCAGCACCCAGAGTCTGGCCATATATCTGCAATGAAAATATCAGTGTGAGCAAGAGAGAGAGAGTCAGAGCTGCTCTGTTCCACCACCTGTCACTGAGGCTGGCCCACCGAGCTGTGAAGGGAACAGCCCCCCCATACATCCAGGCCTTGGTGAAACTATACACTCCAGCATGTGCTCTACACTCTGCACCAGCCAATCGGCTTGCTACTCCATCTCTGTGAGTGGGACACAGGTACCCTTATAAAACATGCATGTCACGCCGTTGACATCAGGACAGCAGAAACTCTGCATATCTTCATCGCAAACTGAAGACTCACCTGTTTGGATTGTACCTTGGCAATTAAATAATAAAAACAAAAAAGAAGCACTATGAAAGGTTAATTTATACCCTGTACCTAAGTCACCAGCACTTCCTATTGAGGACTCTACTATCGTCAGCGTTCAGGCGTTGAATAGTTTTGCCTAGAACTAGATAAAGACTTGGGATGTGTGAGGGATCTTCACAACTTTCTCTGGTTCAGAGTTTTAATCTTTATGGTTTTGCACTTATTTTAAGTCACGTTGGATAAAAGCGTCAGCTAAATGTAATGTAGCCTGTGCTGGGTATGTCTCCCTGGGGAGTCCTCACTGACCTTCCCCATATGACTCCCTGACTGTCCTCACCACTACGTCTCCCCCTCCCTCTCTACCGGCGTCCAGCTGTCCCTCTCCCTAGTCTCCAATATAAGGGCAGGAATGCAGCGGGCAGCACATTCCCAGAATAGACGCCTATCTGCAGCCCCCCTGACAGAGGGCACCTCCAGCAGCACTCCTGCAGGAGAGCACACCATGCAGCAGCCCGACCCACAATATGCCAGAGCTCTGGTTCTCAGCTTATGAATGCACCTTCCCTTATTGTAGTTGTGATGTTGCCGGAGCAGCCTGGCAGTTTAATGCTGAGCGAGCAGTCAGCAGGCTGCTGAGCGAGGTTAATGATACAACGCTATGGTTGTAATGATTGTGTTTGATGTGGGATCTGAGTGGAGGTGCGCGGGTCGGAGGAGGGTGCCCGTTTGATGAGTGTGTGGGCCACAGAGCACACAGCGTGGCAAAGGGATTCTCCCCCTAATCTACTGAAAACCCTGCTTTGGAAAGGATTTAATTCTTCTCTGAAGTTGATATTCGCGCTTGAACACACACAGAAGCTTGCTGAGCAATACACAGAACACACACTCACTCTTACTGTGTGTGAGATGTGGACATGCATACATCAGTGTGCGCACACATGGTACGCTCACATCCACCCCCAATAGTCAAACATAAGATATACTTTATTAAACCCAAATTGGGATCCTTTTGCTGTACAGCAGCATGTTTAAACAAAGGCATTGCACATCATTTGAAAAATAAAACTAAACTAAAAGTAAAAATACAAGTTGACCGTGACAGATACAAATCTGTAGACTGTCTGACAGTGAAGGGCCGATTTAAAAGTAGGATATTATTTACATTTCGTATGCAAGGAATGGCATATCAATGACATGTAAAATGTACAGTATAAGTTACAAGTCCAGTTAACAAAAGACAATTTATGGATATCATTTTGTAGTCTTAGCAGTGCAAAATACACACACACACACACACACACACACACACACACACACACACACACACACACACACACACACACACACACACTTTTCAGTGCCAAAACCCAGTAGAGCTGTGACTGTTTTATACTGATTTAAATACTGTGGAGCATGCCCCCGGACCCCCGTAGAGGAGGTGAGGTCCCCCCCACTTAAATCATGTTCACATTTATAGGAAACTAAATGCATTTGCACACATCTTGTTTCCATATCTTTCTGTTTGGGTGGTCATGCCACACTGTGCACGTGCATGCATGCGCGAGTCATGGTAAGATATCTGGATTACAGTTTTTCTCGATTGCTAACACACGTTTTCTTTTAAATTGCTCAGTTTCTCAGAACACTAAACACAATTCACAAAAGCACACACCCAAAGTGCAAAACACCTCATTTCTCCTGCTAAGTGAAGAACTGCACTCAAGACTACAGAAACACTTAGCAATTGCAAACTTTTGCTCCAAATATAACACACTTCATTCATAACACTATATTGTTTGACCACCCAGCTGCACACTGCTGAGCATACTCTAAAGCACTCTCATCTGTTCTGGGCTGTGCTCTGTACAGAGAGGGCTCTGCAGAGAAAGACTGCTGAGTTTACAGAAATACAGTAAATGAAGAAATACAAATGAGTTGTTGAAAGAAATCCCATTGTATTCAGAGATCACACTGAGATGCATCTCAGCACAGCTGCTCTGCTTCGGACCTCTCAGGGATGCACTGTTTGCCCAAACCCAGTCAGTAGCTGCTGCTTCCTGCCTCGTTGGACATCCTGCGCCTTCCACCTCTTTGTTCCTCAGTCCTTCAGATAAACAACAAAGACACAGTGGTCGCTCAGTGTCTGTGTTGTATTCACCACAGTACATTGTGCAGGATGTGTGTACAGGTATAGTCTGCAACATGCTAACCATTCAATTACAGTAATGAAGTTGTTTTACACAACAGATATAAGCTCTGAGACATCATGAGAGTATTCTTCTGTGTCCACGTCCTCTCCCTCCAGCTCCACCTCCTCCTCTCACCCACCTCTTCCTCCTCCTCTCACTCTCAGCCCAGCTCTTCCTCTTCCTCTCATTCTTCCTCCTCCTCTCATTCTTCCTCCTCCTCTCACTCTCACCCACCTCTTCCTCCTCCTCTCACTCTCAGCCCAGCTATTCCTCTTCCTCTTGCTTCCATGTTGGCTTCCATTGTTGCTGTAAGAGAGTTCTCACCTGTGGTCTTTTTATGGTGCTAACCTCCTGATTGATGAGCCAACAATGATGCTCTCAGGTGATTGGTCAGGTGGAACGTGCTTCTTGATCATTGGTCCACGTGTGAGGCCTTTTGAATATCAGTGTTTTAAACCTGCTCACACGTGACTTCATGTCAGACTCCTGTGTCTCACGTGGAGAGACGTGTGCAGTGGTTTGCACAAAGTGCCATGTTGATTTGTAGATTGTGTGAAAAGCTGAAAACGTGTTTAGAGTTTTTGAGCCAATGTTTTGCTCTTTGAGTGTCAGTTAAAATGATTGTGCTTTATGTCGAATTTTAGTGTGTTAGCAATCGAGAACAATTGTAAGAGTTTGCTTTTTCTTTGCACAGCCTGAAAGAGAGGTGAAATGAATGGGCTGTGATTTTAGTTCAGAAAAAAGTGAAAAATGTCCAAGACAAGGCACATTTATTTATTATCACATTTAAACACAACTTCAAAGTAAACATATAAATATGAATTAATATAAAATAAATCATTAATAGCATTACGATATAGTGAAACGCTACGACATTCTAAAATGTCCTTTGAATACATTTAAATACAGTCATTAGAAAGCCAAGAGAATCCAATTAAACTAGAACAAACTAAAATAAAATAGTGAGAGTTTCCACAGTTACATCCTTAAATGTCCCAAACCCAAAGATATTCTCCATATTTTAGAGGATTGAAAACACCAACTTCGTACCTTTTTGCTTGAGACATTACTGTAACTGTTAATGTAATTTCATTTTCAATTGGGGTTTGGTTTATGGCAATGTAAGGACAATAGTTTATTTCAGTCTGTATCTCCCTCTTTTGCAGCTTAATGTTTCTCCAGCTAGTATATGCTAACTTTGTGTTCCTTTTGTATTCTGTGCAGGTAGATTAAAGGGTTTTAAGAGCTATACAATGAAAACTCTAAGATGTCAGTTGCTATGTATCTCTGTAGAGCTGAGCTGGACTGCAGAATTGATTGCGTGTTAATTTGCTGCGTTTTTTTTTTAAAGAAAAACATTCCAGACACAAATATCAATAGCTTAGATTCCAGGGCCAAGACTCTGCATAAAGCGTTTATTTCCCATTGATTGAATTATTAGCCTGGCTAATTGAAGCAGGAAATGAGTGAGTTCCAGCGAGGACGAGCAGGAAGACAGCTCACTACTTCCTCAGGAACACCAGGCCCAAAGAAAGCCCAAATATAACGGGGAACAGAACATGAGGAGAGTGTGGCTGAAACAGTGTGTGTGTGTGTGTGTGTGTGTGTGTGTGTGTGTGTGTGTGTGTGTGTGTGTGTGTGTGTGTGTGTGTGTGTGTGTGTGTGTGTGTGTGTGTGTGGTGTGTGTGTGTGTGTGTGTGTGTGTGTGTGTGTGTGTGTGTGTGTGTGTGTGTGTGTGTGTGTGTGAGTGTGACGGCCCGTCCACACTACAGCTTCAACAGCTTCAAAAACGGTTTCCAACGCGTCTGCTCATTCACTTTGAATGGGGTGACGTCACTTTTCGCCGAACTGCATTGTGGGAAGCAGAGCGGAGCTTTCCTGGCGTTTCAGGCTGCAAAAGTTGAGCAATGTTCAACTTTTGAAGCTTCTGAAGCTTTCGGTGGAAGCGTCAGCCAATCAAATCATATGCCAGTACAAGCTCTAGCCAATCAAACCGCTGCTTGTGTGTCAGGAGCGGGAGATTCATGTGATTGGTTGTTGCTCGAGTTTCAGACACGCCCAGCTCCAAGTTTTCTTTGAAGCTGTAGTGTGGACGGGCCGTGAGAGAGAGAGAGGTCAATGAGAGTTAATTTCCCTGCTGTCTCTCCGCTGGCTTCATTAGCAGTATTGGCAGCTGGGTGATGAATTCATTGTTTTCTCAAGTTTGTCGGCAACCATCCTTTATACGCACTTGTCTTATCTTTTAGGGCCCTGCTCCCTGTTTTTCTCATCTCTTTTTCATCACCCACAATACTCTACTTTATGTCTCCTTCTCCCTCTCTCTTCTAGTCATCTCGTCCTTTCCTGTATATGTGTGCTTCTTCTACGCAGAAGCGTCACTTTCAAGGGCAACGTCTTCTCCAATAATCAGTGTTTGCTTACTATCCGTATGCATGTGTTTTGTTCATGTACAATGAGTTATGTGATGCTGCTTGTGTATGGACAAGCCCTCCTCTTATCGTCTCCTTCTCGCTCTGCTTCTTCCAGGTCCCAGATTTGTCAATTCCCTTCTTTTTCCTCCTCCTCCACCCGGTCCCCTCACCAGGCTCGCCCCCTCAAATGCTTTGCTAAAGCTGGTAAAATGGAACCAAATCAACCGTTCAATGGATTTGGTCCCCTTCAACCAGCTGTAGCTGTGCATTGATCACTGCGAGCTCACAACCAGAGACAGAGAAATGAACAGTGGACAGACTCGATGGCTGGAAAACATCGGGGAAATGTAAAGTGAAGATGTGTTAACTGTCAAATAAAAACTGAAATGTTGACTTTAAATGTATTATGTCAAAAAAAAATTCACATTACTTTATTAGGTTAGTTTCAAACAATGATATTTGTTTATTTAACTTCAAATGATGGCTTTCAACTAACTTAATACAGTTATGTGAAATCTGTTGACATAATACCTTTGATTAAAGTTGATTAAAGTTTGTTCAGTGTAGTTTGTATAATACACAGCATGCAGCATTACTCTAAAGACACTGAAGTAATTTTGTAATTCTGAAAAAAACCAGGTAAGTAATCATAGATACTGGACATTGGAGGATTTGTATTATATTGTACTGCTGTAATTGCATCATCCTTTGGAGACTCTTGTATTGTTCTTCAACATTCCTGTTGTCCTCGGGTCAAATGTCGGGTTAAAGGTTCGTGCTATGATAGAAAATGTAATTGTGTTCCTGTATACTATGTTCTTCGTGAAATAGGAATTATGATCACTTCCATTGGGTTTTGGGTTTTAATCAAATGTACTATATACCTAAATAATCTGTGGAACCTCAGCTTTAATCGGATATCTTGGCAGTGCAGCTACGATAAGTAATAATAAGGGTACTTTTATCTTGAGTTCTGTGCCAAAGTGCGTTAGCATTTTTCGCTCAGGGGTCATTTAGATGCTTCTTATGAGACTTGTGTTTTGTTTTGGTAAAAATGGTTTGTATCGTCAGTTAGCTGAGATTATTTCCGTTAATCTGGTATAACACATTAATAGGTTCTTAAATATTACGATCCCCTGAGACACTGTCGTGAAAAAAAAAAGTAAAGTACCCGCCGGGACTTTGGGGTTTAACAGGTTAAAAAACCCGCAATACATACCGCAGGGGGGGGGGGGGAAATCGCGATGTCAGTTTTTTTCAATACCGTGCAGCCCTACTTACCATCATCCAAGGGTAGTTTTATGTAAAAAAGAATGTTTGGGCGGACACTATAATTTTGTTTTTTACTATGTTCAATCTGAATTTTCTTTAAAATAAAAAACATCTATATTGATTCTGACTTTTCTACATCCAACTCACAGGTTTATAATTACTTTGAGAAAAAAGATTATTCATTTAACCCTTTTAGAAGGGAAGATATGGTCATTTGTTCTGGGAATGTCATTTTCGAGCCGGGGCTCAGGGCTAAACAGGTTAACTAAGGTAGGCTACTAGCTAATGGATAAGTTAGCTCAAGGTTTAGGTAAGGCAATGTATCATGGACATACAGGCTAATGTACTGTACTTAAGGGGAGACACTAAAGGTGAATACAGTAAAATGTGTATATAATGACGTCATCACAATCGCCACATTGATATGCAAATTAGGCGTTAACTAGTATACTAGTAATAAAGTACTATCTTATCTCTTATCTTAATTAAAATGTGCTAATTTGCATGCAGTTACCAAGGCATTGCAGGTGAAAAGGATCAAACAAAAAACAAACAAAAAAACATATCACCTCACAACTACCCCAGATAGTTACTTAAATCAGTATTTCCCCTTGAAATGTTATGTTTAAATGCAGATTAGCTTTAAATCTATAGATGAATTCAGACATGGTAGTAAAACGAACACCATTTATTTGTGTTTTTTGGAAGTTTTCTTTCCATTAGAGTGAAAGAAAACATGGAAGCAAAATAGACCAAAATAACAAAATGTTCAAGTACATGAAAAAACAATATGTGTGCCTGTAATGTCCTTAAACAGTAACTTCATAATTTTGATTGTTGACTGCTCATTTAATAACTATTAATTGTACTAGTTTGTTGTCTGCTGTTGTGCGTAGTGAATACTAAAGAAGACCATTGTCTCTGTGTTAGCTGATTAGTTTGTAGAATTCTGTTGAGTATTAAACAATTGTGTGAGTGTGAGGGTATTCATTTACAAGTGATTATGGGAAGTGCCCTTTTTCTCACTTGAGCTACCGCCCCCCAAAATGTCTGTGCACGTCCCTGGAGCAGTGGGCAGCTATTGCACAGCGCCCGGGGAGCAATGGGAGTGGGGGGGTGGGGTGTCTTGCTCAAGGGCACCACAGCAGGGCCCAGAAGGTGAACTGGGACCTCATCAAGTACCATTCCACACTCCATATTTAGGTATGGTCGGGGACTTGCCAAGCCCCTACTGACTGAGCCACTGCCGGACTTATCTGAAAGAGGACATGTTATGGAAGCAAAAGAGACCAAACTCTTTAAATTTAACAGAGCATACATTTTTTTTTAACTATGTGATGTGAATATTTACAATGTAGACGTTTGATACGATGTGATATGAACCATTTTTACCGAAATAAAACACAAGTCTAACGCAGAGCCTCTGAAATAGCCCTGAGCTAGAAAATGCTAACGCACTTAGCACAGAACTCACGGTAGAAATACTTTATTACTTATCGGATCTGCACAAACAAGATATCAGATTAAAGCTGAGATTCCACAGATTCTAGTGGTATATGTATCATCACTGTGCAACCAAAACTCGCGGCAGCTCAGGCAAACCCAGACAAACCCAGACAATACACAGCGTAGCTTTACTGAGCCAAAACAGCAAATAGTCTTACCTTTGCTGTTTTTCTGATCAAAAGTTGTGTTCCATGGCATTAAAACGAGAACAACTCTGCTGAAGGTTAATCTTTGTCACATTGAAATGATTACTGATAATCCATCCTTCCATTTTTGTCAAAACCCCTCAAAAACGGAGATTTCATATTAGCTGCTATCAGAGCTAACCCAGCTTCCGGTTTTGGGCAAAGTGCTTGCGCATCACTCTCACTCCTCAATGGAAATGTTTTTGATGGATTTAGGAATGGGATTCTATTGGCTCAAATGCAGGGGTCACCAACTACATTTGTCCAAGGGCCAAAATTAATCCACGAGACGCTTTCGGGGGCCAGAGATTGTTTTATATATATATATATATATATATAATAGATCATAATAAATTATATATATATATATAACTGAATAATGACTTCATATTACATACCAAGGTTCATGTGATGTGTACAAATACAAATTGAGCATTCAAACTTGTCTCTCTCTCTCTCTCTCTCTCTCTCACACACACACACACACACACACACACACACACACACACACACACACACACACACACACACACACACACACACACACACCACACACACACACACACACACACACACACACACACACACACACACACACACACACACAGGTATTTCCAGTTACTTTACATTCAGTATAAAATCACAGACACACATATACATACATCTGATTACAAAGTCTCATCTGTACAGGACGGTAAAATAATCACAGGCACACATATAAATAAATCTCATCTTTTTACTTGGTGGGTATGTCCTTAGTGATTTCTCGATTTCCATTGGTCATTTCAGACCATCATGGCTGCCGGCCGAGATTTCCTTGACTGACACACGAATCCACCAATCCCACACAGTGTAAACTGCTTTGAGCTGCCATATTGGCTGCTGTGCCCTGGGCAGAGATGGGGACTCGAGTCTGCGACTCGGACTCGAGTCGCACTTAAGTCGCACACACAGAGACTTGAGACTTGACTTGGACTCGTGACCAAAAGACTTCAGACTCGACTTGGACTCGTGTGTTGGGACTTGTGAACAATCATTGTGTTTTCTATTGTTGGCGTATTAAAGGTGGGGTAGGTACATTTGAGAGAAACCGGCTCGAGATCGCTAGAATTTGAAAATACACAACCGGAGATAATCTGCTAGAGGCTGCTACTTCCTTATAGAGCCCGCCTCCTCCAACACACACGAACGTGCACATGACCAATGAGGGCACGAGATAAGTTTGTGCCCAGATGGAAGGCTGACAGGCAGGTAGGCCATCCAGTTATTTTAGCCTGGCTCATTACGCAGACGTGCGCGCCTCTGTTACTACCTCGTAGTAACACCATGGCGACCGGCGGCACACCTGCAGCTGTACCGCTTGTAATTAGGTTCAACTACAAAAACTTCGAACAAAACGCTGGCGGCACCAACAAAAGGAGCGCACACTGCAAAGTCTGCAATATCAAAATCAAGGATGCTGGCGCAACAACGTCGAATTTCATCAGGCACTTGAAAACTCACCCGGAGAGGTCAGTCACATTAACGCATATGGACGGTTAGCAAACACGTTTAGCTCAGCATCAGCTGTGTGATGCTAACTTAGCTTGCTGCTAGCTTTGTAACTGAATATTTGAAAAGATGAGTGAATGTTTGCTTGTCACACTTGTTTGAGTTGAGTGGCGTTGACATCCAACTCTTGACATGACATAAAAAAGGTCGGTAACGTTAATCATTACGTTCCGCTGCCACCATCTACTGGCTAACGTTAAACGTAGAAAAATACATAGTTACATACATAAATACATCTGTGGGTTTATAGGCAGGTTACAGGTTTATTGTTGACCACGTAACGTTAATGTTACAGGTTTATCAGGTTACCATGACACTGGCTTTGAGTGAGAGGATAGAGGAATATGTTTATTAATAGTAGACTTAAAATATGTCATTAGAGACCCAGTGTAATTAAACAATACGGTTGCAGAGCTGTGCAGTATTCTTAACAGACTGGATAGCAGCAGACAATAGAAGGCTTATTACAACCAGAAGAGACATGAGACTTTTATTTTTTTAGAGACTTGAGACTTGACTTGGACTCGTGGCCAAAGACTTGAGACTTGATCAAGTCTCACCCCACAAAGACTTGAGACTTGACTTGGACTCGTGACCAAAGACTTGAGACTTGACTTGAACTCGCCACCGACAAATCCATGGATAGGATTGTGGCATCCGTGAAGCAAGTACCGCTCTGTGATTCGACTACCGCCCGCCGGGTTCATGTGTTGGCGGAAGATGTTCAGCGACTTGTACTTGATGAGGTCAAGAAAGCTGAACATCTGTGGCTATTGACGAATCCACTGACACCACTGATATATCACAGCTATCCGTCTTTGTCAGATACTTTGATGGAAAAGATTTTAAAGAAGAGCTGTTGGCTTTGATTCCACTGGAAGGTAATACCACTGGGGAAATCATCTTTGAGAAAGTGGAGGAGCTATTTAAAAAACATGGCCTGTTATTACAGAAAGTCAACTTAATTGTGACAGATGGTGCTCCTGCCATGGTCGGCAAAAACAGGGGTATGGTGAGCAGATTTAAAAATGTTGCTCCAAAGACAAATGCCCTTCGCTGTGTGATCCACCAAAGCGTGCTGTGCGCCAAGCTAAGCAGGGATTTGAAAGATGTCATGGACAAAACAATGAAAATAATTAACTTCATAAGAGGGAATTCAAGTACCCAACATCGCCTCTTCCGCAAATTCGTGCTGGAATCGGATGCTACCCACGATGACCTCTTACTCCACAATGACGTGCGCTGGCTGAGCAAAAGTAAAGCCTTGGAGCGTCTCATTGAACTCAGGGCTCAAGTTGTGGAGTTTGTCAAACAAAGTGAATCCAAAGGAGCAGCTGACTACCTGTGCATCATGCGAGACAAAACATACATGAGCAACGTCGCATTTTTAGCAGACATATTTTCACATTTGAATGCACTCAATCTGTAAATACAAGGCAAAGAAAAATCTGTGGTGAATTTGGTGGAAAAACTTGATGCCTTTCAGAGGAAACTGGATCTGTTCAACACAGCTTTGATATCAGGGAAACTGCTGCACTTCAACACTGAAGACAGTGGGGGAGAGCAACGTCACTCGTAATATGAAGCAATTCATGACACAGCTGAGGGAAAACTTCTCTACAAGATTTGATGACTTTGCCATAACCAGAGATGTCCTCGAATTTGTGCGTGACCCATTCTCGATCAGCCTAGTCGGAGAATTCTCCGCTAATGCGAAGAAGCTGCTGCAGTTGGATGAAGCGGCGATTCAGATTCAACTCATTGACATGCAGGCCTCCAGCGAGATGCAAGCTGCTCTCCGGGGTGCTGAAAGCTTGAGCACTTTTTGGGTGTCTTGTCCCCAAGACTATGGGACACTGAAGACGCTGGCTCTGTATGTGCTCACCATGTTTGGGTCAACATACACATGTGAATCTGGGTTCTCAAAAATGAACAGTATCAAAACAAATGAAAGGAACCGACTGTCTCACCAGTCGTTGGAGGACTGCTTGTGTATAAGGCCGACATTAAGAGGTTGGTATAAGAGGGGAAATGTAACTTCTCGCATTAAACCACCAGTTGTGAGTTATTCAGCCATAGTATGTCTATTTTATTCAGGCTAGTGTAGCCAAGACATTGTTAAATGGAGACTTGCCGCTTTATTTTTGAGGTTCTGTTCGACTGGTAACATATTTAAGACGTGTCTGTCATTTCAATTTGCCGTGTTCACGCAAATGTGCTATAGGCCTGTGTTTATTTATTTTCAAGTAATGTTACTGTGTTGGCAATGTAAACAATTACCTTCTTTTTTACGGAGAAGTTTTAGTTGTTTTATAAGTGAACAAATAAAATAAAACAAAATGTAAAATGACAGCTATACGTTTGTAGTCCCCTTTCTTGAATAAAGATTTTGAACAAGCTGCATTCTATTAATCAAAGACGAGATTGGTTGTATTTTCACCTGTAGGTAACTGCACAACCCGAGAAGCAATCACAGACTCATGCATCGGGCTGGCCAGGCTACTCCCGAATAATAAGCTGACAGATATATTTATAACACTTACCTGCAGTACGAACTGGGTCGGTAAATTCCGTTTCAAAACCGAATGGGAAAAAATAGAAACCGGTGTTGTTTTTTTGTTTTTACGTTTTGGTTTTAAAATAGCAAAACAATAAAACAACACTGGTTTTAATTTTTTCGTATTCGGTTTTGAAACGGAAAAACCAAAGAACGAACGGATTAAACATAAACTTCTCCTCATATTTTTATAAATAATTTTTTTATAAAAGCAATCATCATCATCTTTTTTTTTATATATATATATATATTTATATATATATATATAAATATATATATATATATTTATTTATGGATTATTATCACCTAATAATCCATAAAAGCTTAGCAGACTCTTCACGCTAACGAAGGATCACTTCTAGGCTACTGTCCCGCAGCTCCTGCCTCTCTGTTGGACTGTCTGTCTGTCGGGGCTACTGCTGCGGAGTGCATAAAGCAGGCTCTTCACAACGAAGGAACACTTATTCTTCAGGGCAAGGAAGGCTACGCAGTCTACTGTCCCGCAGCTGTTGCCTCTCTGTTGGACTCCGGTACTGCACACTACTCACGAGACGTTGTAAAAAAAAATGAGTGGGGGGCAAACGCACTAACGCCACAGTCACCACCGTCGTGCGGTCCGGATGAGAATGTCTGGCGGGCCGGATGTGGCCCGCGGGCCGCCAGTTGATGGTCACTGCTTTAATGGTTCAAAAGAGGTGTCAATCATCAAAGTCGACCGAGGGGGCGAGATATATGGCAAATCCCCCCAAATGACCCCAGAAGTGGGTTTTATTTTGCTAAACGTCTCTAAAAAGGTCAAATGTCACTTGTTTTGCATCAATCTTGATACAGGCTACTTAATAAAGTAATGTTTGTTTTTTGGACGGACACTATAATTACATTTTTTTTACTATGTTCAATCTGAATTTACTTATTATTATTGAGATAAAAAAAATCTATATTGATTCTGACTCTTCTACATCCAACGCACAGGTTTATCATTGCTTTGAGAAAAAAGATTATTAATTTACCCCTTTTAGAAGGGAAGATATGGTCATTTGTTCTGGAAATATCATTTTCGAGCCTGAGACCTGAAAAACAGGCTCAGGGCTTAACAGGTTGATTCTATACTGGTCAAATCTAGGACTAAAAAAAAAACCACAGATAGATGGCTGCTTTCACCACCTGACCTTCAGTCCCTGTTGATGATCTGCAGGCCCCCTGGTAGGAGCCCCCCTATTGGACGGAGCTCAGGAAGATGTACAGCATGTTCACAACATCCCATCATCACATCCTCCCCTCAGTGTAGCGAGTAAAAAGCTGATCTGATTAAAAGCGAGGACGCTCAGCTGCGCTCTGATGGGGAATCTGTCTAAATCGTTTATCGGCCTTATTTCCCCATTCAGGGGGGAGAAGAGCACATTCTGCAAAGGGAAATTAATGAGAAAGGAACTTTTTACTTGGGATTGTTTTCCCCTTTAAATGAAAAATGGCAGTAATATGCTTTCATTCAATAATAGAAGATAATTCAGTGAAGTAGTTTGGGGTGATATACCGGAGAAGCATCGGGCCAAACCTGTGATCAGTGTGTGTGTGTGTGTGTGTGTGTGTGTGTGTGTGTGTGTGTGTGTGTGTGTGTGTGTGTGTGTGTGTGTGTGTGTGTGTGTGTGTGTGTGTGTGTGTGTGTGTGTGTGTGTGTGTGTGTGTGTGTGTGTGTGTGTGTGTGTGTGTGTGTGTGTGTGTGTGAGAGAGAGTTTACTGCAAAATTCATAAATAGACAATATAAATACCTTGGTATCTGGCTTGATAATTGCCTCTTCAGGTCAATAATCTGCTTAAAAAGCTGAGGGTTAGGCTAGGTTTATTTTACAGGAACAAGTCCTGTTTCTCACTTGAAGCCAGGAAAAGGCTCTGTGACCTTTTGACCTGTGCTGGACTCTGGTGACTTGATCTATATGAATGCACCTGCCCATTACCTGATCAAGTTAGATGCAGTACACTGAGATTTGTGACAAACTGTAAAGTATTAACCCATCACTGTACCCTGTACGCAAAGGCAGGTCTGCTTTCACTAACTGTACGGAGGCTCAGTCATTGGTACATTTTCATCTACAAAGCCAAGTTGGATAAACTACCATCTTATATCTGCTCCCTGATCTCACGGCGAACTGAAAGCAGCTATTGCCTGAGATCGCTTAAATGTGCCAAGTGCTAGGACTGTCTTAGGGAAGAAAGCTTTTAGGTGCGCAGCTCCACTAACTTGGAACAGTCTGCAAAAGGAATGGAAACTGAGCAATCTGGTTCCAATAAATGTTTTTAAAGCTCGGTTGGATGCTATACAATCGGATGCTGTTGGTATCTATACATGTCGATAGATATGTAAATTGTAATCCCTGTAACTTTGCTGTATGATGTCCTTTTTGTTGTTCTGTTGTTTTATGTCTTCATGTGGAACCTACTTGCAGCAGGTCTCCCTTGACAAAGAGATCAATTATCTCAATGGGATTCACCTGCATAAATAAAGGTTTGAAATGAAATGCAGATATTTTAAACATTTGTTATATGAGCCAAGTTGCAAATACAGACCATATTCTGTGTGTTACAGACTTGTATAAGTCACATGAACTTGAACATTTAGCATGGCTCAACATGAGCTTCACAATTCATTTAAACATGGGTTGCTGTAACTCTGGGCCAGGAGTGCTGGTCTGCAAATCAGGGGGTCAGGAGCTCGACCCCCACCCTGCAAGTGTCCTTGGGCAACATACTCAACCTAAAATTGCTCCTTAAGGCATGTCTACGTTATGTTAGTAGTTTATGATAAAAGCTAAATAATGTGTAATGAAATATCAGGGTTTGTTGCTGTGGGCTTCATAAGTCACATAAACCTGTGAATGTCCTCACAAGTAGCATTCAAATTAGGTCTTTGCAAAATATAGCCTTTAACAAAAGCCTTAACAAATGATTGCCTACTTTGGAGTACTTGGTCTCGAGGACTTTGGGCAAGGCATTTCCACATTCAGCAAGTCCTGATCCATCCTATAAACAGGTATATATGTGTATATGGGATCTATTGTCACAGAACGTACAGTAGAGCTTATCAACACTTGTTTGAGCATAATGTACGCTGTTCTGAATGAATCACTGCTCAGCAGAGGGATCCTTGCTTGAACACACACGCACACACACACCATGCATTATGTTGTAGGACAAGACGTGTGAAAAACATCTGAATTCTATCTGAATTATAATTTCATTTCATTTTTCATTTCAAACCTTTATTTATGCAGGTGAATCCCATTGAGATCATTGATCTCTTTTTCAACGGTGACCTGCTGCAAGTAGGTTCCACATGAATACATATAAACATAACAGAAAAACAAAAAGGACATCATACAGCATATTTTCAGCGACTACAGTTTACATAGCTAGTAACATTTACAGGTTCCAACAGTTTCCGATTGGATAGTATCTATCCTTGCTTTAAAAACATTTAGTGGCACCAGATTGCTCAGTTTCCATTTCAATTGCAGACTATTCCAAGACAGAGGAGCTGCGCATCTAACAGCTGCTTCCCTAAGACAGTCCTAGCAGTTGGCACATTTAATAAAACTACAGCATGCAATCTCAGGCAGTAGCCACTTACAATTTTCCGTGAGATCAGGGAGCAGATATAAGATGGAAGTTTCCCTAGCATGGCTTTGTATATAAAAATGTACCAGTGACTGAGCCTCCGTACAGTTAGTGAAAGCAAACCAGCCCTTGCATACAGGGTACAGTGATGGGTTAATACTTTACAGTTTGTCACAAATCTCAGTGCACTGTGATACGCAGCATCTAACTTGACCAGGCAATGGGCAGGTGCATTCATATAGACCAGATCCCCAGAGTCCAGCACAGGTAAAAAGGTCACAGAGACTAGCCTTCTCCTGGCCTCCAGCGAGAAGCAGGACTTGTTCCTGTAAAAGAAACCTAGCATAACCCTCAGCTTTTTAAGCAGGTTATTGACATGAAGTTTAAAAGAGAGACAATCATCAAGCCAGATACCAAGGTATTTGTAACAGGTAACCACTTCAAGTTTTATTCCTTGCGTAGTTACAATATCTAAAACAGGCTCTGGTGTCTTTTTAGCTTTAGAAAAGAGCATTACCTTGGTTTTCTCAACATTTAAAAGAAGCTTAAGCTCAGCCAGCTGAGTCTGAATAATGTTAAAAACAGCTTGCAATTCAACAACAGCCTCCTTAATGGAGGGACCTGCACAGTGCGGTATCGTCCGCATACAAATGTAAGGTTGCTCCATCGACATTTTCACCTAAACTATTTATATAGATGGAGAATAATAGCGGACCTAAAACAGAACCTTGTGGTACACCATTAGTAATGTTTAACCACTCAGAAGTCAGCCCATCAAAGTGAACACATTGGGACCTTTCAGAGAGGTAGTTCAATAACCACCCCACTGCATGGCTGGATATGCCTATACTGGCTAGCCTCTGCTTTAAGATGCGATGATCGACGGTATCAAACGCTTTGGACAAGACAACAAATAGAGCTGCACAACTCTGCTTATTATCTAAAATACTGGTAATGTCATTTACCACTTTCATTGTGGCAGTGATGGTGCTGTGCTGCTTTCTGAAGCCTGACTGATGTTTAGACAGGATGTCATTTGTACATAAAAACTCCTTTATCTGTTCACTCACTAGGTGTTGAAGAACCTTAGCCAGAACTGACAATTTTTAGGTAGGCCTACCATTATTTAATAAGGTGGCCTCCCCTCCTTTTAGTAAAGGCAGGACATACAGATGTAGCACCTCATTTTGGACAGTTTGAAACGCGAGGGCCGTGATTGGTACGTGATCTGCCCTCACTCAAGGGAAAACCTCCAGCTTGACTTGAGACCGCCCCCGTAATAAATAAATGTAATTATAATGAAGCCAGCTGCAATGGATCATTGATCCACCAGGGGGTGCAGTGGGGTTCCACACTGGAGCTCATGTGAAATAAAGTCAGATACAGTACGCTGGATGTACATGGATATCATACTCTGTGCTAAATAAGAGACATTTAACCATTTACAAAACATCACCATGTTGTTATTTAACAAAATAATGTTGTTTATTCGAAAAAAACGAACGGGAGGAAATGCAGCCCGGCTCTCGATTTGTAATCCTAATGTAATCATCATCTTCACCACGATCATTTATGTTTATGTTTGCCAAATTGACATGAAATCACTGACACATATGAATATACTGTATTCAACTTCATTACAACGTTAATGCCTAAACTCAGTAATTCACTAACAATATTTATATTTGAATGGAGCCTCGTCGGCAGATCAGGATCCCAAGCGTCGCTGATGACGATGACCTAATGTTTTATAAGAAAAATATATGTTAGAGGGGGTAGGACCAGAACAGTTTTTTTAAGCTTCTTCTTGCCCCTGTTGAACATGAACAGAGACTATCTGAAAATCATTATTATTTTTTTTTGTGGTACTTTGTTATAATTATTAATCTGAGTGAAAAAAAAGAAAAAAAGAGAATATATATATATATATATATATTATTGTTATATTTTTTGGTTTCTGACATGTTCAATAAATTGACTAAACTAAAACTAAACTAACTAAAAGTAAAGTGACAGACACACATTGAGAATTTAGATATAGTTAGATAGATTTAGAGTTTTGAAGATTCAACTATGATGAAGAGAACTCTGAACGTGAGTCAAGCTTTAAGCTTGTTTTTTGACATGGAGGAGGAGGAATCTGTGATGTTGCCCTCTGTGTCGTAGTTGACAGAAACCGCTTTGAAGCGTGGCACAGATAAAGACAGAAAAAACAGATTGTTGTACATAATGTGTATATATATATTTGTATTATATTTATAATAACACTTTTGCCTTATCAGAATGAAATCCCATGCTACCTCAATCAAACTTTCACATTATCATAGTGACATCCCATGTATATATTTCCAGCTTTCAAATGGTTTCGTTGTGTATGTTTGTGTTACTTATATGAAAAATAATATCATTTTAAAAATCTGTTTTTACGTTGTTTTTTTTTTGTGATTTTGGGTCCAACATGTTCATATAGTAGAAGATCACTGCTCTAAACAAAGTCAAAAATCCTACATCCATACGAAATAAATATAATTAATTATGATGAATACGTTAAGTCTTGTTCATTGTTTTTCACTTTTATTAAATGTTTGATATTTCCGGTGGAAATGGTGGACTATCGGACATTCAAAATGCAGCATATTTTCACTCTTACACACACATATGCTCCTTTTACATACATACATTTTCACTCTTACACACATATATTCTCCTTTTACATACATACATTTTCACTCTTACACACGTATATATTTACACTCACACATTCATACATTTTGCTCTCATATTATCATATTTCAATGCACACATTCATATATTGTCACTCACACATTCATGCATTTTCTTCTCATATTCATATAATTTAATGCTCATATTTATACATTTTGCTCTCATGCAAAATCTACTAAAACAAAGTATGTCATGGTGGTCAGCTGTTAAACACAAAAGTGTATCTTAAGGGCTGTAAATATAATAAGCCTGTTGTCAATTTTAGACACAGGCTTATTATATTTACAGCCCTTAATAACATTCATTTTCTGGACTCAATGTGTGTCTTGGCCGTTTTCTTTGTTCCGCAAACGAGTGCTTTTTGTTTTGAAATCACTTCCGCGAGTTTCGCGGGGCCCCCCCCCCTCGCTCCACTGACCATCAGACCATTTAGTAAGGTAAAAAGCAAAGGGGTAAAAACGCCTCTCAGACGCTCTTCCGTTTACTTTTTTAATAAAGAAAAACAAATGGTCCGTAGATACACGGACTCATATAGCCTATGTATGTATACTGTAAGGAGAATGTATGTGCGTGAGAGGACCAGTATGAATTACGCCATAGAAATATGCAAATAAAAACCTACAGAGTGGGGGGGGGGGAGAGCTGTGGAATGTGACCCTTCCTCCACACATTCCGATGGCCAATTAGTTTTAAACAAAGAGTTCGCAACACAGGACAGCATAGGCAACATGGGGGGTGGGGGCTGGTGAACGGTCTGGTCAATGTTTGTAAACACAATCCCCAGGATGTGTCCTAATCAAACCAAAAGAGAAAATTCAGATATCATTCTCTCTCTCGACTCGCTGGTATCTCGAGCTGAGTGCTCATTGGTGTTCATACTGCTCACAGGCTGGGCTGCTGTGTATATCTAGTGTATGCATACTGTACCCCTCCTCACTGTTTATTCATCTTTCAACCATTTACACCTTCCTTTTTTCCCGTCAAGAGGTTGAAAAAGATTGAGTCCTATGTTTCCAATTGGTTCCCAAATCTGAACATTGACCAGTGGCATAACATCAGGAGCCGGGTAAATGAGAGACTGTGGAGCCCCCGAAAAACAGATCCCGAAATAGCTCGTCCTGGTTTCCGCAGCAGATAGGCCTACATATGGTGTCTGTTATGTCAGTTATTTTAAATAAAACGTTGAAAACTGAACTTGAAAATTGTTTCCTTTTTTTATTTTATTTATCATTTTCGGGACAGGGAGACGTGGGGAGACGTGTGTGATTAAAAATTAATTTGTGGAAATGTAAAGTGATCTAACTAAGTTCTATTCATATTCTTGACGGGAAGAGCCGTGAAAATGGGTGGCCATATATGCATTTGAAAAGCAATATAAATCACACAGTTATTATACAATAGGCTATAAAAGCACCATGGATAACATTACCTTTATCCAATTCAAACTTTGGACGGGGAACAAGGAAGGTGTACATGGTTGGGCTATACTGTAGGCCTACTGTATACATACAAAGGCCATTCAAGCTAGAGTTCTTCTGGAAATGTTCACATCAGGTAGCGGGTAGCGGGGCGGGTACGGTATTGCACGTCACGGGGCGGGAGCGGGTCTTGAAAATCAAACCCGTGCAGGACACCTTCAAGTTAAACAATACTACAGTAAACAATTCACACAGTAGGCCTAAATTATGCGGATTAAACCACATTTATTTCGTTAAAAATAAACGAAATATGATTTTGTTTGAATGATTAAATGTCATCAGGCACCTTCAAGTTAAACAATCAGGTGCACACTTTAATGTGCCGCCGCCTCCGGACTCGGCTTGACTCGGTTTAAAGAATGCACAAATGTGTTTAATCGTTTATGTCAGATATGTACTAAGTAGCCTAAATACATTTGTTCCTGCTCAAGATTAGATTCAACTTTATTGTTATTGCACATATTATTGCAGGTACTGAGACAACGAAATGCAGTTTAGCTTCTAACCAGGTGCAACAAGCAGCAAAAAGTAATGTGCACACTACTACAGTAAACAATTAACACAGTAAACTATGTGGATTAAACCACATTTATTTCGTTAAAAATAAACGAAATATGATTTTGTTTGAATGATTAAATGTAGGGTGAATTGCCCTAATGTGGGACATTTTTGCATTTCAGACTTCGGGAATATATTGCGATATGAAGACGATACAATAAATCAAAATCCAGTACCATTCCGAAATCCCCAGTAATATTAGACACTAATAATACAGTAAACTATTAACACTGTACATATTATTGTTTGCCCGTGGGATTAGGATGATCGGTAGTGAGAGCCGCTGCATTTTCCTCCTTTTATGTGATATAAAAACAAAGCGATTATTTTTGTTGTTGTAAACTCACGTGGATTACATTTTGTGCATTCATTTCAACTCGTGAACATATGATAGGCCTACATTAAATGATCGTGAGGATGATGATTGAAAATCGTTTGTTTGAGCCTGGATGCATTTCCTGATCTAAAAACATAGCGATGGTTTTGTACTTACGCCAACGTGAATTAAACATTATTTTGTTAAATAAAAACATGGTGATGTTTAGTAAATTATTACATGTCTCTTATTTAGCATAGAATATGATCCTATCCGTGACATATGGATCTTAACAAATATCCGCTATATCAGATACCTGTAGATCAGCTGTTTATTTCACATGAGTTCCAGTGTGGCAGCTTTTCACGGCTCCCCCTGGTGGATCCATGATCCATTGCAGCTGTTTTCATTATAATGAAATGTATTTATCAAGGGGGCGTTTCAAGTCCTGCGGGGGGTTTTCCTTTTCAGCAGGGGCCCACCCCGTGCCGATCACGGACCCGCACGGGTAGGCGTCTGAAACGAAGCGCTACATCTGTAGGTACACTTCAACTATGAGAGACAGAATGAGGGGAAATAATCCAGGAAATCACATTTTAGGATTTTTAATGAATTAATTGGTAAATTCCTCTGTAAAATAAGTATTTGGTCACCTACAAACTCCACAATGGCCAAGACCAAAGAGCTGTCAAAGGACACCAGAAACAAAATTGTAGACCTGCACCAGGCTGGGAAGACTGCATCTGCAATAGGTAAGCAGCTTGATGTGAATAAATCAACTGTGGGAGCAATTATTAGAAAATGGAAGACATACAAGACCACTGATAATCTCCCTCGATCTGGGGCTCCACGCAAGACCTCACCCCGTGGGGTCAAAATGATCACAAGAACGGTGAGCAAAAATCCCAGAACCACACGGGGGGACCTAGTCAATAACCTGCAGAGAGCTGGGACCAAAGTAACAAAGGCTACCATCAGTAACACACTACACCGCCAGGGACTCAAATCCTGCAGTGCCAGACGTGTCCCCCTGCTTAAGCCAGTACATGTCCAGGCCCGTCTGAAGTTCGCTAGAGAGCATTTAGATGATCCAGAAGAGGATTGGGAGAATGTCATATGGTCAGATGAAACCAAAATAGAACTTGTTGGTAAAAACTCAACTAGACGTGTTTGGAGGAGAAAGAATGCTGAGTTGCATCCAAAGAACACCATACCTACTGTGAAACATGGGGGTGGAAACATCATGCTTTGGGGCTGTTTTTCTGCAAAGGGACCAGGACGGCTGATCCGTGTAAAGGAAATAATGAATGGGGCCATGTATCGTGAGATTTTGAGTGACAACCTCCTTCCATCAGCAAGGTCATTGAAGATGAAACGTGGCTGGGTCTTTCAGCATGACAATGATCCCAAACACACCGCCCGGGCAACTAAGGAGTGGCTTCGTAGGAAGCATTTCAAGGTCCTGGAGTGGCCTAGCCAGTCTCCAGATCTCAACCCCATAGAACATCTTTGGAGGGAGTTGAAAGTCTGTGTTGCCCAGCGACAGCCCCAAAACATCACTGCTCTAGAGGAGATCTGCATGGAGGAATGGGCCAAAATACCAGCAACAGTGTGTGAAAATCTTGTGAAGACTTAGAGAAAACGTTTGACCTATGTCATTGCCAACAAAGGGTAGATAACAAAGTATTGAGATGAACTTTTGTTATTGACCAAATACTTATTTTCCACCATAATTTGAAAATAAATTCTTTAAAAATCAGACAATGTGATTTTCTGGATTTTCTCATTTTGTCTCTCATAGTTGAAGTGTACCTAGGATGAAAATGACAGGCCTCTATCATCTTTTTAAGTGGGAGAACTTTCAGAATTGGTGGCTGACTAAATACTTTTTTGCCCCACTGTATATATTATATATATATATATATATATAATATATTTAGTTTTACATTGCAAAACACCATGTTTGTGTATTAATTTATTACTTTAAACATTTTTTTTATGTTTTTATGTTTATGTTTAAAATCGGCAACCGATTCAGAGAATCACCCAGCTAATGTTTGCTAGCTAAATAGCATACTAAACAGCACACTGACAGGGTAATCATACAACGGCCTCTAGGTTAACTTGTTTTCTACATGTTAACACTGTGGACATTCATTTTCTTCAGCAGACAGTAGCTAGCAGTTTTCGACAGATACAGCCCATATCAAATGAATTGAGAGATATATATATATATATATATATATATTATCTGTACACAACTATAATAGTTTCCAATAAATCTCGTCCAACTAATCTTGCTGCTGTCACTCCTCGGCTCTTGGTAGTTCAGGCAATGATCAAACCTGGCAACTCCAGGCTTCTTGGCAGCTGTCAATCAAAGTCCAGTGGCTCCGCCCCTAAGTGTCAGAAACTTTTCACGGGTGCGCAGACAGACTCCGCGAGCGAGTGAGGCTGACACTCCCGCTCGCGAGCAAGAGGGCTGTCTCTCGCGAGCGAGCGCATAGCTCGCTATGCCGTTTAATCTGCACGCCAGGGTCATTTTATGCGCGTGTAAAAGCAAATGTTTCGCTCGTGAGTAGCTTGTTTTGCGCGCTAGAATATTGACCCAATTCTGGCTCCATACTGTGGGTCAGTAATGCCCCTTTCACACCAGCGCCTTTTCAGCTCTGGCTCGGAGCTAGAGCCTGAAAAGCGCCGGGTTTTCCTGTTCACACCGCAGCGGCGCCGGCTCTTAGCTCTGGAATCCGCTTCATTTCCAGCTCCAAAAAATTGTCGGTCCAGAGGCAAGAGCTTTGGAGCTAAGAGGCGGCGTCGCTTACGTCTCTCTTACGTCGAGGCGTGCAGGAAACTAAAGCCACCTCCCCTGAACATGGGTCGACTGTTATGCCTGCCTACAAGCAGTAGTGCCTATAAACACACTTTATAAAGTCAGGCAACACTAACCAGGCTTCGTGTGATTCTGTTTATTTGTACCTTACTTTGACCATCCGTTCACTGTTATCGATCATTGTGGAGAGAGGCAGACGTGTTGTTTTGTATTATTGCAGCTATCGGATGCAAGTAGTCAGTTTAGCTTCGGTTGCTATGCTAACATCACCCGTTTTATACCAGAGAAACTTTCATAACATTACATTACATTGCATTTAGCTGACGCTTTTATCCAAAGCGACTTACAATAAGTACATTCGACCAGGAAGACACAACCTTGAGGAAAACAGAATCATATAAGAACATCAGGTTTCAAAGAGCCAATCGTTTCAAGTGCTGCTCAACTGGCTAAGCCAGTCCTTTATTAGTATATAAGTGCTCTGTTAGCAGTTCTTTGTTAGTCATTCTATCGCTCGAAGTGGAGTCGAAAGAGATGAGTTTTCAGTCTGCGCCGGAAGGTGTGTAAGCTTTCTGCGGTCCTGATTTCAATGGGGAGCTCATTCCACCATTTTGGAGCCAGGATAGCAAACCCACGTGTTTTTGCTGATGGGAACTTGGGTCCCCCTCGCAGCGAGGGTGCAGCGAGTCGTTTGGTTGATGCAGAGCGTAGTGCACGTGCTGGGGTGTACGGTTTAACCATGTCCTGGATGTAGGAAGGGCCAGATCCATTCGCAGCATGGTACGCAAGTACCAGTGTCTTGAAGTGGATTCTAGCAGTTACCGGAAGCCAGTGGAGGGAGCGGAGGAGCGGCGTGGTGTGGGAACATTTTGGAAGGTTGAAGACCAGACGAGCCGCTGCATTCTGGATGAGCTGCAGAGGTCGGATGGCACATGCAGGTAGACCAGCCAGGAGGGAGTTGCAGTAGTCTAGGCGTGAGGTGACGAGAGCCTGGACCAGAACCTGCGTCGATTTCTGGGTCAGCTGTGGGCGTATCCTCCTGATGTTGAAAAGCGTGTATCTGCAGCAGCGGGTTGTAGCAGCGATGTTTGCAGTAAACGACAGGTTGTTATCTAGGATAACACCCAGATTCCTTGCAGTCTGAGTCGGGGAAACAACAGAGGGGCCGATGTTGATAGTTAGGTCAAGAGAGGGACAATCTTTTCCCGGAAGGAAAAGCACTTCAGTTTTGTCAAGGTTGAGCTTGAGATGATGAGCGGACATCCACTGAGAGATGTCAGCTAAACAAGCCGAGATGCGTGCGACGACCTGGGTCTCTGAGCGGGGAAAGGACAGAATTAATTGGGTGTCGTCAGCGTAGCAGTGGTATGAAAAACCATGCGGGCTAGGAGAGGACCAAGAACAGAGCCCTGAGGGACCCCTGTAGTTAATTGACAAGGGTCGGACTCAGACCCTCTCCAAGTAACCCTGTAGGTGCGGTCTTTGAGGTATGAGGTGAGGAGGGAAAGTGCAGAGCCTGAAACTCCAAGTTCTTGGAGAGTGCGAAGGAGGATCTGATGATTCACCGTGTCGAATGCAGCAGACAGGTCCAACAGGATGAGGACAGAGGAGAGGGAGGCTGCTTTAGCAGTGTGCAGTTCCTCAGTGACAGCAATGAGAGCAGTTTCTGTGGAATGACCTGCCTTGAAACCAGACTGGTGCGGATCCAGAAGGTTGTTCTGATGGAGATAACAGGAGAGTTGTTTAAAGACAGCGCGTTCAAGTGTTTTAGACAGGAACGGGAGGAGAGAGACAGGCCTGTAGTTTATAACATCAGACGGGTTGAGAGTGGGTTTCTTCAGGAGAGGGTTTACTCTCGCCTCCTTGAGACTGTTTGGAAAGTGACCAGACGTTGGAGAAGTGTTGATGAAATGGGTGAGAAAAGGTAGAATATCAGGAGCGATAGTCTGAAGGAGGTTTGAAGGGATAGGGTCCAGAGGACAGGTGGTAGGGCGGGCAGAGGTAATGAGGGTAAGAACCTCACTTGGAGAGAGAGGGGAAAAGGAGGTTAGTGTGCCGGTTGAAGGTGGCTCAGGTGATCCGGCGGTGAGTAGGGGTGAGTCAGAAAAAGAAGAGCGAATGTCGTAAACCTTTTTTTCAAAGTGGTTAACAAAGTCGTTTGACAGAAGGGAGGAGGGGGAAGGGGCTTTGGGGGGGTCCAAGAGGGTGGAGAAGATGGAAAATAGTTTTTTAGGATTGGAATAGGAAGATTGGATCTTATCTTGAAAGAAAGTGCTTTTTGTCTGAGAGATGGAAGCAGAGAAAGAGGAGAGGAGAGCCTGATAGGTTAGGAGGTCGTCACGGTTTTTGGATTTCCACCATTTCCGCTCTGCTGCCCTAAGGACGGTTCTATTAGCACGCAGTGCGTCATTTAGCCAGGGAGCAGGAGGGGACTGACGAGCCTGCCGAGATGTGAGAGGACAGAGAGAGTCCAGAGAGGATGAGAGAGTAGAGACGAGAGTTTCTGCAGCAGAGTTTGGAGGCAGGAGTTGGAACGAGTCAGAGGAAGGGAGAGCTGAGAGCACCGAGGAGGCAAAGGTAGAGGGGGAGAGGGAACGAAGGTTACGGCGGACAAGTGCAGGATGAGAAGAGATTAGTTTGTTATGTTTGGAAAGGGGTAAAGAGAATGAAATGAAGAAGTGATCGGATGTGTGGAGCGGGTTTACAGAGAGGTTAGAAGTAGTGCAGTTCCTTGAGAATATGAGATCGAGGACATTGCCAGCTTTATGAGTCGGTGGGGACGGAGACAGTGAGAAAGCAAAGGTGGTTAACAGAGATGTTAGTTCGTCTATCTTCCCCGTCTGGAGGTTGAAGTCTCCGAGAAGTACAGCGGGAGGGCCAGTTTCAGGGATGTGTGAGAGGAGATGATCTAATTCCTCCAAGAAGTCCCCCAAGGCGCCTGGTGGACGGTAGAGAACAACAATGGTCAGTTGTATAGGATGGGTCACAGTGACGGCATGGAATTCAAAGGTCATAACAGCGTTGTGATACCAAACAGCGTCAATTCAGACTGACACACATTCACTTAGGCTAAGGGGAACTGGGGATATGCATCAGCTGCTTGTGTGAGTCGGACAGTGAATACTTTAGAGCGGCCGCTGCAGTGTGAGCTAACCGGGAGCTAACGGGAGAATAAACTCCCGTGTAAGAGCAGCCAATACTGCAGCGGTCGGTAAATGCTGCAGAAATACATTAATAAACAATGAACCACGGCACTCTGGAGAAAAGTATAAGGTTGGAGAAGTCGTTATTCAATTTATTCTGGCTTCGTGTGATTAAAAGCAACACGACCCGACGCAGTTGTTGTTGTTGTGAGCGCCGTAATGGCTGCCGTTGGGGAGCAAATCAGCGATGTAAACGGTGACGTCATGACGCAGCTCTGGGGCGCCAGTGGGCGGTGTGAACAGAGCGGGAGCTGAAAAGGGAAACTGGAGCTGAACCAGAAAAGCTCCCGCTCGGAGCTAGAAACTGAAAAGCGCTGGTGTGAAAGCCGCATAAGCTGTATCCGACCCCCTTGGACATACAGATGTAGCACTCCAGATCAGACTCAAAAGGGTGTGTCCCAGTCAAAAGCCCAGCGGATGCCAGTGGCTGGGGGTGTTGCCAAATTGCTAGAGGGCGTTGCCCAATTTCCCCATTTGTTCAATTACAGGATTTAACCATGAGATGGCGCTTCATTCACAAAATACACAATGGGTGTTGTAGAAACATCAATATTTTAGATCAAATAAAGTATATAGTTTGCTTTATGCAGTATATTTCCTGTAATATTGTACAGTAGATTGAAGTAAATCAACTTATACATTAAGATAAGATAAGATGGACCTTTATTAATCCCGTGGGGAAATTCAGTAGTTCAAACAGCAACAGGGTGAGAGTGAAAAACAGGACAGCACAGATTCACACAGATTAATAAAATCAAAAATAAGATGAGCGATAAAAAATAATAATAATAATGAAAAACTATGAAATAAGAAATGAATAAAACTAAAATGTAATTATCATATCATATATTATAATGTATTGTATTATTAAGTAATATCATACATTAACCCCATTATAGCAGATGCCACATTAAATGGATGAACACATGTATGCATCAATAATTACAACAGAGTATTTCTATGTATTTAATATTAACCCTTTGGAGTCGACCGTCACGCCGGCGTGATCAGATCACATGACCTGTTCAAGCCGGTGCCGCATAAAAACAACAGTCCGGACAACATTGCCGTGTGTTTCTGTCGAAAGTGCTGGCTTGAAACTACTGTATATCCCAGTCTTTGATTCATGCAAAAAGACCCAGTAAACACGGAGATACGGTGATATAAAGTTAATACATTTCAAAAGTATGAAATATGGAAGCACATATTTGAATATCTTCGCCATATTTGATCATTTTACGAAACGGAAAATACTGGAAACTGTAGATCCTGCTCAACAGGATGTATATGTGTATTTCTGTCGAAAGTACTGGCTCGAAACTATATGCCAGTCTTTGTTTCATGCAAAAATACCCAATAAACACGGACATACGATGATATAAAGTTAATACAGATATATTTCAGAAGTATGAATAATGGAAGCACATATTTTAATATTTTCGCCGTATTCCGTAGATTCTGCTCAACAGGATGTATTTACCAGGAAGGGGTGAGGTAATCAGGTAAACGGAGTGATACGAAACGAGACGAAAAGAGACGAAGAGGGACGGCGGGAACCGAAGAGAGACGGCGGGAAATGGAGAGAGACGAAGATATACGAAGACAGGCTGCGGGAGACGAAGAGAGGCTGCGGGAGACTGCGATTGAAGTAAAGTGACAAACAAACATTGAAAATGTAGATATAGTTAGATAGATTTAGAGTTTTGAAGACTCAACTATGATGAAGAGAACTCTGAACGTGAGTCAAGCTTTAAGCTTGTTTTTTGACATGGAGGAGGAGGAATCTGTGATGTTGCCCTCTGTGTCGTAGTTGACAGAAACCGCTTTGAAGCGTGGCACAGATAAAGACAGAAAAAACAGATTGTTGTACATAATGTGTATATATATATATATTTGTATTATATTTATAATAACACTTTTGCCTTATCAGAATGAAATCCCATGCTACCTCAATCAAACTTTCACATTATCATAGTCACATCCCATGTATATATTTGCAGCTTTTAAATGGTTTCGTTGTGTATGTTTGTGTTGTGAAAAATAAAATCATTTTCAAAATCTGTTTTTACATATATGTTGTGATTTTGGGTCCAAAATGTTCATATAGTAGAAGATCACCTACATCCAAACGAAATAAATATAATTAATTATGATGAATACGTTAAGTCTTGTTCATTGTTTTTCACTTTTATTAAATGTTTGATATTTCTTTCTCTGTGTGCGGGGGATCACAGGAGGGGGGAGAGCTGTGGAATGTGACTCCACACATTCCGATGGCCAATTAGTTTTAAACAAAGGGTCCCCAACATACATATGAAACATGGGGGGGTTGGGGCTGGAGAACGGTATGGTCCTACCGTTTTCATACTTTATATATCTTAGCATATTCATACACACTGTTCATACTGCTCACAGGCTGATATCTAGTGTATTCATACCCCTCACTGTTTATTCATCATTCAATTAATTATATATTTTATTCTGTAGATTGTGAACATTACTTTTCACTCAGAACGAGAGGAAAGTTTTTACCAGGACAGCTTTTTTAAGGGACAGCATCGCCCTGAGATCTATGCTGCTAATATGTTCATGGCCATAACGCCATTTGTAACATAGGCTATGGGAGAATGGTGAAAATAACCAACTGGACTGGGACCAATGGGAAAATGCCTCTTCCCCTCAATGTGAAGCAACAGATTGAGTCTTATGTTTCCAATCGGTTCCCAAATCTGAACATTGACCAGTGGCATAAGATCAGGAGCCGGGTAAACGAGAGACTGAGGAGCCCCAGAAAAACAGATCCCGAAATCGCTCGTCCTGGTTTCCGCAGCAGATAGGCCTACATCATGTGTCTGTTACTGTATGTCAGTTATTTTAAATAAAATGGTGAAAACTGAACTTGAAAATTGTTTCCTCTTTTTATTTTCGGGATGGGGAGACGTGTGTGATTAAAAATTCATTCGCAGAAATGTAAAGTGATCTAACTAAGTTCTATTCATATTCTTGACGGGAAGAGCCGTGTAAATGGGTGGCCATATGCATTTGAAAAGCAATATAAATCACACAGTTATTATGCAATAGGCTATAAAAGCACCACCGATTACCTTTCTCCAATTCAAACTCTTGACGGGAAAAAAGGAAAGTGTAAATGGTTGGGCTATACTGTACTGTATACATACAAAGGCCATCCAATAGACGTTCAATATATAGTATTCGTTTATTAGAGTCGGCTTGACTCGGTTTGCATTCATAAAGAATGCACAAATGTGTTTAATCGTTAATGTCATAGTATTCGTTTATTAGTCCCCGAGGGGAAATGGGTAGCAGCACATCACAGAGGCATTTAAAAAGTGAAGAACATTCAAGTTAAACAATACTAAGTAAACAATTAACACAGTAAATTATGTGGATTAAATCACATTTATTTCGTTAAAAATAAACGAAATGACTCGGTTTGCATTCATAAAGAATGCACAAACGTGTTTAATCGTTCATGTCAGATATGTAGGCCTACTAAGTAAATAGCCTACATTAGTTCCTGCTCAAGATTAGATTCAACTTTATTGTTATTGCACAGATTACAGGTACTGAGACAACGAAATGCAGTTTAGCTTCTAACCAGGTGCAACAAGCAGTAAAGTGAAAAGTAATGTTCACAATCTACAGAATAAGATATATAATGAATTGAATGATGAATAAACAGTGAGGGGTATGAATACACTAGATATCAGCCTGTGAGCAGTATGAACAGTGTGTTAATCGTTAATGTCAGATATGTACTAAGTAAATAGCCTACATTAATTTCATGATGGATTAAACCACATTTATTTCGTTAAAAATAAACAAAATGATTAAATGTAGGGTGAATTGCCCTAATGTGGAACATTTTTGCATTTCAGACTTCGGGAATATATTGCGACATGAAGCCGATACAATAAATCAAAATCCAGTAACATTCTGAAATCCCCAGGATGTGTCCTAATCAAACCAAAAGAGAACATGCAGATATTAAACTCATACAAGAAATGGTAGACATATTAGTACTCTTAGTGCCAAGTTGTCTCAGACAATCTGTTTTCCTAATGTGGGACAGTTCTGTGCAAAATGTGGGACACTGAAAAGTCTATATTAAAAAGCCTCAGTCACCTTCATTCATGTAATAAAAAAATCTCAGGCCAGTAACACTCAAAGCTACAGTAAATGTGCAATACCATGCTATGTTACTATTTATAATGTTATTGTTGTTACAACAGAAGATGTTTTTATTTAAATTGAAGTTAAATGCATCAATCTGGTGCACTGAGGGCAAAATTAGTAGATTTGTGGATACGGCTCTCAACACTCATATGAAACAGAACTGTTCTTACAATGTGTGTTGGAAGGTATTAAATTACTATGCATATTTTATTGTGTAAACACACAGCTGATCACCTGAGAGCTGCCGTTTCATTCAGAGCGTTTAAAAAAAACGACGGTCTGATTTCAACAACTCAATGTGTGATTATTATAGCAGTAATATTAGACACTAATAATACAGTAAACTATGAACACTGTACATATTATTGTTTGCCCGTGGGATTAGGGTGATCGGTAGAGAGCCGCTGCGTCGGATGTGATATAAAAACAAAGCGATTATTGTCGTTGTTGTAAACTCACGTGGATTAAATGTAGTGCATTCATTTCAACTCGCGAAATATGATACATTAAATGATCGCGAGGATCACGATCGAACATCGTTTGTTTGACCCTGGATGCATTTCCTGATCTAAAAACATAGCGATGGTTTTGTAAATTACGCCAACGTGAATTAAACATTATTTTGTTAAATAAAAACATGGTGATGTTTAGTAAATGATTACATGTCTCTTACTTAAGCACAGAATGTGATCCTATCCGTGACATATATGTGGATCTACCCTGACAAGTAAGCTGCGGCCCGACTTCTCCACGGTCACAACCGGGTGATAGGAAGTTGGGGTGCGATGGCTGTTAACCAAAGGCCGGTCAGGGGCAATGTGGTGGGTCGATGTTGTGGGACGGCAGGTCGTTTATCCATCGGGGATCCAACCACTGTACCCATAGAGTCCAGTAAAGGGCGGAGCCTGTGTGAGATAGAACGGTGGGTTATGTATTGTAACCCTAGCACTATAAGCACAGGCGGAGCCCTCTACCTAGGGGCCCTGTCTTTCCTATGCCGCTCGCTGAAGAGGGTGTAGGATGACAGTCAGGAGGCGTAGCTGCCTTATATACTGTGAGCAGGGACGTGCACAGGTAAGGGCTATTGTTGCCCGGGCAACAGCCCGTTTGCCATTTTTGTCTGACCTGCCCCTCTGGAGAGAGCGAGAGTTTTTTTTGTTTTCTATTGTGGCCGAATCAACACGATAAGCCCACAATTAGTATTGTAGCGTTTCGCAACAAATATACTTGTTATTGTGCTTCTGTCTTTCTGTGTCTTTTACTCTGCTCCGTAAACTCCCTCAATGGGGCCGCTCTCTCTCTTTTCCTGATCGCCCTCTCACGGGTGAACACTTCACTGTCCCACTTCATTGTAGGATTTCTGCCATGTCTCTACTTTAGTTTGACCATCTCTGATGAAGTTATGGAATACTAAATAAATAAGTAATTAGATACCTTACCGTCACTGCGCTCATAAAGAATGATAAGAATAAGAATAATGCGTATTGAACTGGTTTCATTAATTAGTGAGTTTACTTAAAGTAATTAGTTAGAAGCCCTATTTTATCAGTATGTCTGCACAGCAGTTACAATGGGCAAACTACATTCAAACAGGATTGTCCCCATTTTTCTTTAATAGTTACTAACATTAGATATTTTAATGAGTTATGGACCGCAAAACAAAAAATGTGCCTGAATGACACATTTAGCAGTTGGACATAAAGTAAGTAAACTGAGAGTCACTTGCAATGACTGTTTTATTTTATGAACAATTTACATTAAAAAAAAGTTAGAATTTTCAAAAGGTCTTATGTTTTTTTTGGGGCGGGTCCTTGTTGGAGCACCACCCAATGGCGGTGGTGGAAGGTTCACCTCTGCTCCGTGCGTCTCTTGATGACTGATGATGATGAGCTAGTCAAATTACAAAAGAAGGAACTCAAAGCACCAGGATAGCAGTTTAAACAATAATCTGTTTTACTGGTAGAAAATAACAACACACAATACAGAACACTCTGCAACAGTACCAAATACAGAGTGCTCCGGGCTGAATTATACCACCGTGTGAGATACGTCTCACGACAGTAAGTCAGGAGACAGCACAGAGCATAATAATGTTACAGTAATTTTTACACATAAGCGGGGAGGAGTTGTGTCGGTTCATCCTCCCTAGCTGTTTGCTATTGGCGAGTTCACTTCTGGGCGAGCTAGCCAGTTGGCAGTTCTCCATTTGCCAGTTTCACTTCTGGGCGAGCCCAAGACAGTGACTCAGCAGTTTGTTGATTCCATCTCCTTACAGTGTGTGTGTGTGTGTGTGTGTGTGTGTGTGTGTGTGTGTGTGTGTGTGTGTGTGTGTGTGTGTGTGTGTGTGTGTGTGTGTGTGTGTGTGTGTGTGTGTGTGTGTGTGTGTGTGTGTGTGTGTGTGTGTGTGTGTGTGTGTGTGTGCGCGCGTGCGTGCGTGTGTGTGTGTGTGTGTGTGTGCGCGCGTGTGTGTGTGTGTGTGTGTGTGTGTGTGTCTACCCTCAGGCAGTCCCACAGTCATGCTTTGGAGTCATATCATTTCACAGACAGAGGACTCTTTAACAGAACGCACACACATTCCCCCTAAAGCATCTTTAACACACACATCTGTTTAAACCAACTATTCCAAAATGTGGTGGCAATTTAGTACTTATAACATGAAAGAATAAAACAGAGAAATCAATATAACACAAACACAGGTATGGTTGAGCAGTAATTATACATAGCTACTACAATAAACACACACATCCTCCGTATGCATGTTTGACGCACACACATCTTATCCTCCAGCTCACCACACCAATGTCACATGTTTACCTTTATGAAAGCCATACTTGTTGGGGTTTAACAGTCATCATCTCATGACCTCCTCAGGACCAGCTAACCAACAGAGCTTAACTGTCCTCATACCCTCAGGCCATCTCTGAACTTCCTTCCACCCGAAGTCAGCTCACCCAGAATCAGAAGGACCATTGTCTCTCTAATTGTGGGTGACCCAATTGTCTCATGCTCTTTAGGAGTCATGTAGGAAATGAACGCACATACATTTCTCTCATTAACTAACACTTAACATCCTATATATCAGGTGACATACAAATGAATATACCAGAATTACACTGTATTAAACTTCCTGCTATAACACGTTAATTTAATACTCTTCATCCTTTTTCCAGTTTAGAGCAATAGCCCCTCCAAATGTCTGTGCACGTCCCTGACTGTGAGCCTGCGCTATGGCCGGCTACATTTATACAACTAGTGTGTGAACGCTCGCGTATCAATGATGAGAGTAGTACCCATATAGTCCAGTAGAGGGTTCTGCCTGTGCTTATAGAACTAGGGTTACAATACACAACCCACTGTTTTCCGTTGTTGAAGTCATTTTTTGTGCAGTGTAAGCCTCAATGCAGTGTATCCCTGTGTGGAGCGGCAGCCAGACTATTGACAGGCAGGACAAGAAAAACAGCTCTCACTGCTTCCTCCCTCCCTCCCTCCAGTTCATTCTGACTGTTTTCCTTCCCCCTGTCCATCCTTCCTCTTTCCTCCCTCCTTCCTTCCTGTCTCTGTTTCTGCTACACAAGGGCTTTCAGTAAAGATATATTGATTTCTGCCTCTGTCCTTTCTTGTCTCCCCTTCCTCCCTCCGCTCACACACATACACCAGCCTGTCCTCCTACAAAAAATGACCAAATAGGTTGATTGTTTAAGCAGCTTAGATTACGACCCATAGCCACGTTTTAATGTGTAGCACCTCTAGTGGTCGTGTAAGAAGCAACATGCTCCCTTTTATTCACGAATAACCCTCTCTGGAAAATCCTAAATTGTAGAATAGTTTGGCCAATAATATATAGATTTCTAGCGAGAAGTGTATATTGTACTCTTAGAATCCACGTCCAGTGGATGTGTAGGATCTATAGTTTGATAGATATTACGAAGATGATTTGAGGTCTCGCCAGGATAACGTGTATGCAGCTTCCATGTAAAGTTAGCATGGGTGAAAACAGTTTTTCCGGTCTCAAAGTTTTCATAATAAAACCGGATATATTCCCCTCACTGTGAAATGATTACACAGTGATATCTGCATTACCTTCCTTAATTGATCTAATTTTAACAAATGTTCCACATAAATACTCATCTGTGGGAGTATTTGCTAACGATGTGAGTGACCACTGTGTTGTGGCCACAATTAGGGACACTAAGGTCCAAAAGGTTAAACCTCGTATCATCACAAAGAGAGACAAAAAACACTTTGTGGAGCAGGGTTTTTTACATGATCTGTTTGATTTTGATTGGGGTAGAATCAATTTGTGTGCTGATGTAGAAACTGCATGGTCTTATTTTTATCTTGGTTTTATGAAAATTATAGATAGACATGCACCTCTGCGTACATTTAGAGTGAAGGGACGAAACAATCCCTGGTTTTCTGCTGAGCTGTCCAGTCTCCTTCATGAGAGAAATAATGCTTGGGCTAAGGCTAGGAAATCAGGCTCAGAGGTAGAATGGCTACGTTTTAGGCAGCTAAGAAATAGCTTCACATCCCAAATAAAAAGTGCTAAATCAAAGTACTATTTGTCGGTTACCACAGAAAACCTGAATAATCCTAGGAAATTTTGGAAAGCCATAAAATCGATTTCCACTGGTGATATCCCAAATGAGCTACCTCCGTGCCTTACCACAGCATCTGGCACTATATCAGACAGGGCTACTATGCTAAATTGTTTTAATAAGCATTTTGTGTCTTGTGGCTCTCTGTTGGCTGTGTGGCTCCTGTGAACGCTCCAATCCTTGACTCTGAACAATGTGGTCTGGAAAACCCTTTCAGTTTTACTCCTTTAACTGTTGGTATTGTTCATGAAGCATTATCCAAGTTAGATCCTAGGAAACCGGCTGGCCCGGACAACGTAGAACCTTTCTTTTTAAAGATAGCTGCAGATTTTATTGCTCCACCTCTTACTTCTCTTTTTAACCTCTCCCTCAGCACGAACACAATTCCAAAAGTATGGAAGTCTGCTTATGTCTTGCCTTTACTGAAAGGAGGGGAGGCAACTATTTTAAATAACTATAGGCCAATCTCTAAGTTGTCAGTTCTGGCTAAGGTGCTCGAACGCTTAGTGAGTGAACAGGTAAAGGAGTTTTTATGTAACAATGACATCCTGTCTAAACATCAGTCAGGCTTCAGAAAGAAACACAGCACCATCACTGCGACAATGAAAGTGGTAAATGACATTACTACTATTTTAGATAATAAGCAGAGTTGTGCAGCTCTGTTTATTGACCTTTCCAAAGCGTTTGACACCGTTGATCATCGCATCTTAAAGCAGAGGCTACTCAGTATAGACATGTCCAGCCATGCAGTGGGTGATTTGTGAACTACCTCTCTGAAAGGTCCCAATGTGTTCACTTTGATGGGCTGTCTTCTGAGTGGTTAAACATTTCTAATGGTGTACCACAAGGTTCTGTTTTAGGACCACTTTTATTCTCCATATATATTAACAGTGTAGGTGATAATGTGGATGAAGCTACTTTACATTTTCATGCGGATGATACTGTAATGTATTGTGCAGGTCCCTCCATTAAAGAGGCTGTTGTTAAATTACAAGCTGTTTTTAACACTATTCAGACTCAGTTCTCTGAACTAAAGCTTCTTTTAAATGTTGAGAAAACCAAGGTAATGCTCTTTTCAAAAGCTAAAAAGACTCCAGAGCCTGTTTTAGATATTGTAACTACGCAAGGAACAAAACTTGAAGTTGTTGCCTGTTACAAATACCTTGGTATCTGGCTTGATGATTGTCTCTCTTTTAAACTTCATGTCAATAACCTGCTAAAAAAACTGAGGGTTAGGCTAGGTTTCTTTTTCAGAAACAAGTCCTGTTTCTCTCTTGAGGCCAGGAAAAGGCTAGTCACTGTGACCTTTTTACCTGTGCTGGACTATGGGGATTTGTTGTATATGAATGCACCTGCCAATTACCTGAGCAAATTGGATGCTGCGTATCACAGTGCTCTGAGATTTGTCACAAATTGTAAAGCGCTTACTCATCACTGTACCCTGTATACCAAGGCAGGTTTACCATCACTCTCTGTACGGAGGCTCAGTCACTGGTACACTTTTATCTATAAAGCTTTGTTGGGTAAACTCCCGTATTATATCTGCTCTCTGATAACACAGAGAGTTGCAAGCAGCTATTGTCTGAGGTCACATGATGTGGTCTTGTTAGATGTGCCAAGAGCAAGGACTGTCTCAGGTAAGACAGCTTTTATGTGCGCAGCTCCACTTGCTTGGAACAATCTTCAGCAAGAATTGAAACTGAGCAATCTCATTCCTCTGCATGTTTTTAAAGCTAGGGTAAATGAAATGCTTGCCGATACAATGGGCACTTGTAAATATCTATAACTATGTATCCTGTAAATATAATGTATAATGTCCTTTATTGTTTTATGTTTCATGTGGAACCTATATGCTGCAGGTCTCCCTTGAAAAAGAGATCTATGATCTCAATGGGACCAATCTGGTTAAATAAAGGTTTGAAATGAAATGAAATTACTCATCCACTAAAAAACATCAATTTATCCTTGTTAATTACACAATATTGATTGGTTTAAATTGTGTACAATGTTTTTGTATTTTTAACCTTCGATTCAGAGAAACAAATTTTAGAGTTTAGACACTACAGTTTCCGAAGACACTACACTACCCAGAATCCCCAGCTATCGTTTGGGACTACAACATCCACCTTGCTTTACACACCCCGTGATTATTCATCAAGCCCTGTGATTGGATGTTGGAGTGGCAGTGCGACAAGGTTACGCTGAGCGTCAACAGCTCTTTGAAATGGAATGGAACCACGGCAGACTTTCCAAAACTGGAATTGGACGGGTCCAGCCCCCGGCTCCAGCCCCCCCCCCAGAACTACACATGCTTGTTTGTTTCGCAACATTATATGGCATGTCTTTTTAAAAGATGTTTTCGTATTTCCCACAATTAGAAGTTGCCAGTATTAAATTGTGTACACCCTGGAGGTTTAGGGGAAATGAAACACAGTGGTGTTATCACATTTAAAACATAATTAATAAATGGGTGAATTAATATATCCACATGACACCTAAGGTCAGAAGAGCTTTATTTAACAGCTGGTCTTATGTCTGTGACCCCTCCTGTTGTTCATTGATAAGCCTGAAACATGCACTTGTCAACGTTCAGAGGCACATTTTGGAAATATGGCAGTAGCCATCGATCATCTTAAGATAAGATAGATATACTTTATTGATCCCAAGTTGGGAAATGTTTTTGTTACAGCAGCATACTACTTTGTTCTACTCCACTACAATTCAGTTAACCTGGTATTTTTACTCCACTACATGTATTTTAGTTACTTTGCAGATTCTGATTAATGATGTGAAATATAAACAACCCTTAAATCAGACTTTAGTTGCATCCTCCTGTTAATATCTTTGGACGTCCTGCACTAAACTGTTTTATTGTAGAGATCACTACAGTATCTTCTTGATATTTTCAATTTTGTATGTAGGTTACTCTTAATATTTAAATAATTTCATCATGGCTTGAGGCCAGGAAAAGGCTAGTCACTGTGACATTTTTACCTGTGCTGGACTATGGGGATTTGTTGTATATGAATGCACCTGCCAATTACCTGAGCAAATTGGATGCTGCGTATCACAGTGCTCTGAGATTTGTCACAAATTGTAAAGCGCTTACACATCACTGTACACTGTATACCAAGGCAGGTTTACCATCACTCTCTGTACGGAGGCTCAGTCACTGGTACACGTTTATCTATAAAGCTTTGTTGGGTAAACTCCCGTATTATATCTGCTCTCTGATAACACAGAGAGTTGCAAGCAGCTATTGTCTGAGATCACAGGATGTAGTCTTGTTAGATGTGCCAAGAGCAAGGACTGTCTTCGGTAAGACAGCTTTTATGTGCGCAGCTCCACTTGCTTGGAACAATCTTCAGCAATAATTGAAACTGAGCAATCTCATTCCTCTGAATGTTTTTAAAGCTAGGGTAAATGAAATGCTTGCTGATACAATGGGCACTTGTAAATGTCTATAACTATGTATCCTGTAAATATAATGTGTAATGTCCTTTATTGTTTTATGTTTCATGTGGAATCTATATGCTGCAGGTCTCCCTTGAAAAAGAGATCTATGATCTCAATGGGACCAATCTGAATAAATAAAGGTTTGAAATGAAATGAAAATGAAATAAAATGGGCGGCGGCGGCGCGGGTTAAAAAACCAGTGGTGTAGTTAATATGACTATTAAGTTTATTGTGAAATTAAAATAGAACTGTAAAGGAAAATACAGTTTCAGTCTCTCAATTTGAAGCTTGAGGAGTTGGAAAGGTAGTAATATCTTTAAAAACTACAAAAAAATCCCTTTCTATCAGCTGTGCACCATTATGGTGTAAATATAAACTATATACCAATTGGATCAAATATAAAAGTCAGCCGAATTGGTGTTGATACTGTAAGGAGACTTATTGTTTGAAAAGAAATGGAAGATGTTGTTTAATTGCTAATATATTTATGATCCACGTCACGTATTCAGTTTTGGCGGCATTTCTTACAGTTTGTCAAAAGGTCTTCTGATCAGGGCTCTATAAATAAATATCTACGGCAGTTATGTAATATTTAATGCAGCCGAACCGTTATGTGATGACTTCCAAAGAGAAAAGCACGAACACTCGGAATAAAGTATTATTTAATTTTTTTTTAAATGTTTTCCGATTTCATATCCGACCCGAAATCTGAACTTTCGATAAAGCCAGGCTCAAAATTATTGTTTCATTTTGTAGTCATATTAGTATCTAAGGCTTTTCCAGAAGGGATTTTGGATATCTCTTTTTATCACTCCATAAATCAGAAAATACTGTCAACAGCCCTAAAATATCCATTTTCGCCATGTTTTTAGGTATAAAATGAATGATATGAACAAACCCTTCTGTAAAAGCCGTCATAATATTGATAGGAATATAACTGGAAGGTTTGGTGTATGTACGTGCTACTGAAGTGGACATTTCAAACTCAGAGTAGGAGAAAAAACTCATTTTGAGAAAGATTGCAGTGAGGCACTAGCTAAACCCTCCTGTTATTTGGATGATAGCTTGCGCATTGACGCACTCCGTGAAGGTATAACCTTGCTCCGTGCAAGTGACAATTGTTGTCGTCTGTGAACGTTTTTTTCGCCGTTCTTTTGCCATTTTGAGATTTAAATTTCTAGTGGAAAGCTAACCAGGAAGTGTTTTAGCACACCACGTGACTCATCTGAACGAATCACGTTGTCAGAAATTGACACCAGCCAATGAGATTTTGTTTCTTGTTGTAAGACCCCTTTATACTTTCACGATTGGTTGCTGATACAAAGGAAATGACCATATTTGGATCCGATGAGATTGTGCAGGAGAGATGGAACTTTCCAACGATATCTCTGATGACATGGTGCAAACAGCGGTCGCGGTACTTTATGTTAGAATGCTAACTTTTTGTGAATTTAGGAGATATCTACAGACGCAAATAGACAAACTATAGTAAAATAAACACTTGTGTATGTGTATGTGTATTTTGTACGTTGTCATTCCAAGAGCCTGAAAGAAAACATGTTATGGAATCAAAATAGCACAAAATCTCAAAATGTACCAGTACATGCAGGCAAAACGATGTTTTATCTCTCACAGGCTCCGCCCTCTACTGGACTCTATGGGTACTACCTTACCCTGCGAGCATTCTCCCACTGAGACTCCTACAGACGTAGCCGGCCTTGGGCGGGCCTACCTGAATGCGCGCACATCACACCGTATAAAAGGAGGCCTCACCACCTGACTATCATCCTTTTCTCTTCAGCAGCGGAAGTGATTCCATGAGAGACTGAGACGTTTGAAAGAAGAAGAACGAGTTATCATACCTCCAGGGAGTCGCCACTGCTAGAGACCCGGGCCTGTACTTCGTGCCCTGGCTGAAGTAGCGGGCGCAGATCCCAACTACCTTTGCTTCGAGTGTTTGGGGGACCAGGATATGGCCGAGGCGGTGCCATTCACGTTCGCCATTACTTCCGGGTCTGGCGTCCATGGAAGTCCACCGCCCAGGGCTGTACTCTCCCTGGGTGATGATCATGGCGGCGGGTGTGTGGGCTACTCACTCATTGCTAGAGATAATAATAATAATAATAATAATATATTTTATTTCTATAGCGCTTTTCTTGAACCCAAATACGCTTTACATTTGGGAGGGAAGGTAGACAAACAAAACAAAAACAAAGACAAAGCCAAAAAGAAACAAAACAAAACAGAAAAGCAGTCAGGAGGAAGTTGATTGAGAGGGGGGGGGCTTATGGATACAGAGTTGAAGAGGTAGGTTTTGAGGCGGGACTGGACCAGGGTGAGGGACTCAGACTCACGGAGGGATTGGGGGAGGGAGTTCCAGAGCTTCGGGGCTGCCACAGAGAAGGCTCTGTCACCGAAAGTCCGGAGTTTGGCCTTGGGGATGGAAAGCAAACTGGCTGAGGTGGATCTGAGGGACCGGGGTGGTTGGTAGAGGATGAGGAGGTCAGTGAGGTAGGGGGGGGGCCAGATGGTGGAGGGCTTTTGAAAGTGAGGACCAGGAGTTTGTAGTGGATGCGGTGTGAAACGGGGAGCCAGTGGAGTTATTTGAGGACCGGGGTGATGTGATGCCATGATTTGGTGTGGGTGAGGAGTCTGGCGGCTGCGTTCTGGACACGCTGGAGTCTATTGAGGGATGTAGTGCTGATGCCGTAGAGGAGTGAGTTGCAATAGTCAAGGCGGGAGGAGATGAAGGCGTGAATGAGTCGCTCAGCTGCAGGGCAGGTGAGAGAGGGACGGAGTTTGGCAATATTGCGGAGGTGGAAAAATGAGGTTTTACAACTTGACGGATGTGGAGCTCGAGGGAGAGGGTGGGGTCAAATATAACGCCAAGGTTGCGTACCTGGGTGGAGGGGGAAACAGGGGTGCTATCAATGGTGACTGTCAGGTTGGGGGTTTTGCTGAGGGTGGATTTGGAGCCGATGAGGAGGAGTTCAGTTGTATTGTACAGTCACACAGGATTAGATGTGGGTGAGGGGGGGTTGTTGGGGGATTTGGTGCTGAGGTAAATCTGGGTGTCGTCGGCATAACAGTGAAAGTCCAGGTTGTATTGGCGGATAATCTGACCAAGGGGGAGGATGTAGATGATGAAGAGGAGGGGGCCGAGTACTGAACCTTGGGGATTACCTTGGGTGACTGAAGCTGTGGCAGAGGAGTGGTTGTTGAGGGAGATGAAGTGGGATCTGTCGGAGAGGTAGGACTGGAGCCACCTGAGTGCAGTACCTTCGATACCGATGTCCTGGAGTCGGGTAAGCAGGATGGTGTGGCTCACGGTATCGAAGGCTGCACTCAGGTCGAGGAGGATGAGGATGTTGAGGGAATCGGTGTCAGCAGAGGTGAGGAGGTCATTGAGGACTTTGATGAGGGCCGTTTCTGTGCTGTGGTGGGGACGAAAACCAGACTGAAGGGGTTCAAAAAGCTGGTTGGTTTGGAGATGGCGGTGGAGTTGTTTGGAGATAATGCGTTCTATTGTTTTTGAGAGAAAGGCGAGATTGGAGATGGGACGGTAATTACTGAGGGAGGAGGGATCCAGACCGGGTTTCTTGAGGATGGGAGTGACAGCAGCAGTTTTTTAAGGCAGAGGGAATGGTTCCTTGGGACAGGGAGGAGTTGAAAAGGTTGACAAGATAGGGGCAGAGGACGGGAAGACAGGACTTCAGTAGAGGGGTGGGTAGAGGGTCAAGGGAGCAGGTTGTGGGTTTGGAGGAGCTGATCAGTTGGAGGATTTCAGGGGAGGTAACCAGAGTGAACTGGGAGAGGCGGCCGTGGGGAGGAGGGCTTGAGAGGTCCAGGGAGATGGGGGGAGAAATTGTGGCGGTGGATGCTGGGGGAGATGTATGTGTGTCAGATGCAGTGGATAGGGAGAGATTAATGGCAGTGATTTTGTCAGAGAAAAACTGGAGGAATGAACTGCATAAAGTGGAAGTGGAGGAAGGGAGGGTGTCAGCACGGGGTTTGAGGAGCTTGTTGACGGTGGAGAAGAGGGTCCTGGGGTTATGGGAGGGGTCGGTAAAGATGGTGGAGAGGTAAGCAGTTTTTGCGGCAGTGAGAGCGTCTCTGTAGGTAGTGAGATGGAGTTTGTAGGATTCATGGTGAACTGTGAGGGATGATTTCTTGGTTAGGCGTTCAAGCTGGCGGCCGGTTTGCTTCAGCTTACGGAGTGCAGGGGTGAACCAGGGTGAGGAGGTTTTAAAAGTGACATTTTTCCTTTTGAAGGGGGCCAGGCTGTTGAGGGAGGCGAGTAGGGAGGAATTAAGGTGGTTGAGTTGTTCATCGGGTGAGCTGAGGTTCGAGTCCAGGGGGAGAGTAGAGGAAAGCAGGTCGGAGAGGTGCTGGGGATCAACAGAGCATACATTACGGAAGGTGATGTTCCTGGATGGGGGGGGTGGCGGACGGGGGAGGCGATGGTGAACTGTATGAGTTTGTGGTCAGAGAGGGGAAAGGGGCAGGGGTGGAGGTCGAGTACTGGGAGGATGGTGGAGCAGACAAGGTCAAGGATGTGTCCTTTATCATGGGTGGGGAATGTGACATATTGGGTAATTGAGAAATTGTCCAGAAGGGAGGAGAATTCAGAAGCGAGTTTGCAGGTGGGGGAGTCCATGTGGATGTTGAGGTCGCCGAGGAGTAACAGACGTGGGGAGAGGGATGAAGCAATGGTAAGGTGTTCAGTGAGATCAGAGAGGAAGAAGGGGTGTGGTTTGGGGGGACGGTAAACGAGGATAACTGTCAGTGAGGCAGGGGCTTTGAAGGCGAGGAATTCGAAGGATGGTACTGAGGGGAGGGTGAGTTCTGTCGTCCAGATGTTGTGGTTGTAGATGACAGCCAGCCCACCACCACGGCGTGAGGGGCGGGGTTTAGTGATGTAATTAAAACCAGGGGGGGATGTTTGGTTGAGGGAGAAGAAGTCATTGGGTTGTTGCCAGGTTTCAGTGAGCAGAAAGATTTGTCCAGAATTATTTCGTGGAGGATGTGGGCTTTATTGTTAAGTGCCCGGATATTGAGGAGGGGACAATTGGTCAAGTGGGGGGGAGGGGTGGTGGCAGGCTGGAGAGGTATGAGGTTGGCCAGGTTAGCAGCGCGGGGGTGGGCACGAGAGGGGGGGCAGTGGAGCAGAGGAGGGGAGCTTGATGGTGGGGAGAAATGGCTTGTTATATGTGTTGGGAGGCGGAGGGGAGTGGGATCCGCTCCAGGTATTTCATGCAGCTGGGAGTGTAGGTGAGCGGGGGAGAGAGGAGCAGTAGGAGTTGCGTTCTGATGGCACGTCAGGTGTGCGACAGTGCGTTGGGTAGAGCAGATGGATGCTATGGATTGTCCGTGCTGAAAGTAAACAAAACTGCGGCGGGTGCTTCGGTGAATGTAGCGAGGTCGACGAAGGAGTCCAAGATGTCTGAGGACTGAGATGGAAGACGGGGTGGAGGAGTTGGTGAATGACAGAAGCTGTGAGATGGAGTATGTCAGCATGATGACAGGCGGGAATGCTGGGAGTAGTGTGTTAGCAGCGATAGCGGCTAGCGGGCTAGGTGCACAGAGGTGGAGGATTGTTGTGGAGACGAGGAAGATCCACGACATGGCAGGAGGGTGTGAACAGCGGGACGGGACATATGTACCCCAGAGATGAAGACAGGAGGCAGAGAGAGTCCACCGTTGTTGCGTGGGACGGAGACAGACAAGTAGGCGATGTAGCAGATAGCAATAGCCACTCGGCACTTTGATGGCTGAGTGAGGGCAGCCGGCAACGGCAGCCGGCAACGGAGGCAGAAGTCTAAAATAAGTTAAAATTAAAAACAATGTGCAGTGCAGTAAAGATGTGCAATGCAGGGCAGTAGTCCAATTCGAAAGTTTTGCAAGAACGAATGTTAGCTGAGGGTGATAGAGGGTAACAGAGGCGGAGAAGCGGCGAACAGTCAACGCCAGCGTCCTCTCCGGCGGGAAAAAAATGCAAAAGATGCCCCTGCCTCACCAGGTCAGAGCGATTATTGGGCCGTAAGGCCCAATAAGTAGCTTGGTCCTCGGGCCTTGCCCCAGGCCCGGTTCCCCCGGGGACCGGTGCCCGGTGGCTTCACGTGATATAGGGTCGACCCTACTTCATCACAGGCCGCCGCCGCTGCCCGCCGTGTGATGTCCCTGGGATATCACGACGCGTGGCACTTTCCAAAGAGGATCGTGTTGATCTCCTGGGAGCCCCCGTGTTTACGTAAGGGCTCTTTGGATCGATCTCCTTGCTCACGGGATGAGGAGTAGTCGCAGCGTGGCTGCTTCTTGCCCATCCCCAGAGGAAGAAACACTGTCCTACACTCCCCGCCCCTGCTGTAAACCCCAGTATAGGGAGCCAGCAGGTGGGCGTGTGCACGTGAGTGGAATAAACCGAGTGCTGTCAAAGCACTGTGCGGGTTCAAGAGTATTGCCGGCGTGCTGTTGTCAGAAAACACACCTTGCCTGGTATAATAGCTCCGATTAATGCATTTCACCGTTGCAATGGGAAATACAGCGTTAATACGTGGGTGCGCGGCCCTCGTGAGAGTGGCCGCGGTGCGTTCAGGGACCCCCGCAGGAGAACGGCGGTTTCCGTTTGTAAACTCTAGTTCTGGAGTGAGGTGTGTGTGTGTGTGTGTGTGGGGGAAAAATGCATTCAGTAAAGACTATTGCATTTATCCCAGAGTAAGAGTCATTTCTCTCCACAATTCCACTTTTTCCCATAATGTCCGTTTCAAAGAGACGGCATTGTGACGGCGAGCGGCCCCCCTCCCCCGAGGGCTGGCCACGGTGCGTTCAAATACCTCAGTAGAGAGGTGAGACGAAGGGAGAGGTGCCGGCACGGAGATCCCGTGCCCGTGGCGCCCTCCACCTCTTCGGCCCACCCCGTGGTACCGGCGTGCCGGCACTCACAGGGACGGGCTTTCCGTCTTTACGAATCTGACTGGCGGGGGGAGAAAACCTCTCCGCCCGGGACGAGGGGGCGAATCCCGCCTACTCCCTGTATAATGCACAGATCACTACGTTTTCTAATAAGAATGAGGTTGATCTGTATCCAAATCTGAGTGTCTTTTGTTTCCACAAGGCTACACTTACTCACAATGTTAACCGTACAAATTCCCCATTCGCTGCCCCAGCTGTAGCTCCTGTAAAGGAGGTGGCTAGTGGGCATGTGCAGATGAGAGGGATGAACCGCAGGGAGTGCTATCTAAAGGAGAGCACTATGTATGGAAGCAAACAAGAGACAGAAGTTTTGAATTTTATCAGACACCGAATTTATAGCATTGAAAATAATTACTTTGATAATCATGGATCTGAATAAAAAAAAAAAAAAATGTAATTATTTTTTTTAAAAATTCGAATCTTCAAATTCAGATCCCAAAAATTCAAGTGAAAAAAATTAAAATGCATAATTTCGGTGTTAAAAAATTCAACGTCAAAAAATTCGGTGTGTAAAATTCAATGTCCAAAATTGCGATGCAGCATCATCCGGGCTACACAGACAGGATAAACAATCAAGCCCGAATGCAATCAAACCGACTTCTGGCCTATCAGAGCACGGCTTTGTCAGTCATGTGATCATAACAACCCGGGAGAAAAATGACGGAGAACAGCGGGGCTCGCCGCTCGGGTAAGTAGTCAGTTTGTGCTCTTTATTTTACAAGCAGTGAGGGCTCGACAGCATTTGTATCTTACATTAGCTAGCTAAATGAGTGAAGTAGCCTTGTGCCTTGCTGTTAGCAAGCTCCGTAGTTATCATTAATTGAAGTGAATCACAACGTTACCGTGTCCTTTTGTGTGTGTGGGGGGGTGACGGTTTGCGATGTAACGTTACGATCATTTTCGGTTAAACAAGTCAAGTAGACCATGCTACACTATACAAATACTCTCTTACAAAAGCCCTGCATTTAAACATGTTAATGTTACTTTAGTAAACGTATGCTAGTATAATTAGGAAAGTGTTGTTAAAGTATTTAAAGTCGACACAAGTTATACTATTATATCATTTGTTTTATTTTTATTACCGATGCACGAGTTGACTTAACTGTTGTAGTTGGAGCTCATTTTGAACAATGAGCAAACTAATGATTACTTTCATAATGGTTTAATGTGCTGACTATTTTCTACATTAATAGATGAAGGTCTGGTTTGTTCAAACTCAAAATAGTAGGACATGCTGTCATAATTACCCAGAGTCCGAAGTGACACCTTTACAATATTAAAGCTGTTAGATAAATGTAGAGATGTAAAAACAAAAATATTCAAGATAGTGTAGTGGAAAAGAGATAATGTTTTAAAAAAAACGTTACTTAAACAAAATCTCTTGTTTTGGACTGACAGTAATTATTCAAGAAATAGTAGATCAATAAATATACACACATCAATCTGTGTGCATTTGTTGTGGATGGAACAACAAATGGTGCTCTTACCTGTGATGCCTCCTCCAAACATTATAACCAGACTGTATCATTCAAACTATAAGTAACAGTTCTAGCTACTTGACTTTCGACAAACAATTCAAAAGACAAAATCAACACAATTTATTGAAAGACCAATCTTTATTTTACGGTGCCTCTCCTTTTGTTTGTATTATTAAACCCTGTCAATCTAAAAAACTGAGCAACTCAACAGTTAACTTTATATTTCTTATTGTCCAAAGCATCTATTACACAATTTGTTCCCCTCTCATATTCACAGGATGGATGATTAGAGACTTTGGGGGAGACCTCAGCTTTATGAACGTCCTGTCTGTTGGTTTGGCCAGAGAGGTCTGAGGGTCTTTCCCTGCGAGGAGGACCAGGCCTGAGGGAGGAGGACCAGGCCTGAGGGAGGAGGACCAGGCCTGATGGAGGAGGACCAGGCCTGAGGGAGGAGGACCAGGCCTGAGCGAGGAGGACCTGCACCAGCTGCACCTACAGAACTTAGCCCATGCTGGGCATAGCTGTTACCACCTGCACAGGCCTAGCCTGTCAATTAACAGATTAACATTTAGTGTAATTTATGTATAATATTTCGTTTTTATTTAAAAAAAAAAAAGATGGTTCATGCTTGATAACTTTTAGTTCACATTTCAATAAATTGTATTTGCACTCCTTTTGTCCGTTATTCTTACTGAAAATGTTAGATTACACATTCACATCTGACTGAAGATTGGCCCCATTTATTTGTGGCATTGCAAACTCTGCGGTACAAGGCACAAGTATTGTGAAGCTCATAAAGTGAGGCAAATGCATTTGATCAGCTGAATTTTTTTTGCCAAACTTTATAGGCCTGACAATAATCACACTGTCTCTGAGGTGCAACGTAAAACACAAACAAACAACACACAAATGAAGTTCCTGTTAGACTACACAACTATTCAGTGTGCAGGTCTTTGTATTACAATATAAGTGTCTCTTAGTGAATGTCCTGTACTGCTCTTAAATCTCATCACATCAGCTTCTCCTTTCCCTCTTGGATGTTCTTCTGGACCCTCAGAGAAAGAGAAAATGGTGAAGCAGTCCTGTCTCTCAGGCCTGTCCTTTCCTAACAGAAATATAAAAACACATATTATTGCAGAGCAAGTGTGTTATTTAAGAAAGAGGTGTCTTTGTTTTTTCAGGGGCTATAAATATAATGATTTTTTTATTTGAATGTGTTTTTGAAATCCAACAGTGTACTACAAAGATAATCAGGTTATGAATAAACCGTTCTAAATTCATCAACATTGAAATAAATGTATTATTAAAATAATATTTAACTGTTATCAAACTTAGTGCAACTGTAGAAGCTTGCTCTGTTTGGTTGTCTCACTGAAAGAATCACTTTGAACATGTTGTTTTACAGTCAGTATGCAGAGACAAAGGGTCGCAGTTCTCACTATGTTCAATAATATTTGCCTTAAATACATTGAAATGTGAAAGTTGAACAAAAAAGTGATGTTGCTTGGTAAACTGTAAATGTAACCTTTTTCTAAGAACGTACACTCAACATCACTGATGTGTAGGTGGTCTAGTATTCAGTCATGTTTAATGGCATGTCTATCAGTGAATTAGAGTCATTACTTTATGCATTCTTTGTAAAGTATGAAAAAGGTGTACCTTGGAATCCGTGCTGAAGTTCTCTGCTGTTAGGAGTCCAGATCTTTCTCTCCTCCTCTGGTCCAGCCTGTCTGGATCACCTTAAGGACACTTTGAACAAACAAATGTAAAGTTACATGCGTGGGCTACAGACTTCTTTACATGTACATGCAAACAACTTTTTATATTCTTTAAAAAACAGGTCATAATCTTATTGTTACACTTAAGAAATTGCTGGATATCACAGTCCTTATACTGTATCAGTTTGATTGAGTATTATTGTGTAGGTCCTTTTTATTTTACTGTTACTTTGGATGAGGTTTTCATGAGTCAGTCAAATTAATTTGTTTTCATATGCCATATTCATATGTATCACACACGTAAGGGTAAGACACAAACCTATTTAACAAATGCAATGCAATGGATAATCTTCTGAAGTCACAGATAACGTCATATCTAATATTTAAACAAATCATTTCCTTGTCACTAAGGCATTACGCTATTCATCGTCCTTAAATGCAGGCATTAAGTTACATGTTCCATTCTACAGCCACGATGAGGCTGTTTCTCAAGTGTGAGGATAATCAAATTAAAAGAGGCATTAGTAATAATATTAAAAACAACAATTATTGGGTCGTTAGTCGGATAGGCGGTTAGCTGCAATAAATAACTCCAGTTCAACAAACCATATTAGAATATCTAAGGGAGCGTTATTTCTGGGCCATCTTGAAATGTGACGTTCATATTTTAAAGATACACACATTTTATTGTGAGGTTGATTTAATATACACTAAGCCTCTCTTCAACAATACGTTGACGTTAGCTAGTCTATTTTATGCTATAGTAGAGCATAGCGAATTTAAATGAACCTTAACAATGCATACAGTAACCTAACTAGCAAACTAACTATCTAACGTACAAGGATGACCTTATTTTAGCAACCTCGCACAGAAGCCTTTAGGTATACAGTAGCATCACACTTAATGTTTTACACTCTTGGATCGTTAGCACAGAGTACTACGATTACTCAAATGCTAACCCAACTCTAAACATGTATTAACGTTAGCTTAATAAAAACACCAGTAACATAACATAAAGTACGAAGGGTTGACTTACCGAAGAAACTGCATTCATGGACGGTCTGTTTTAACCGCAGATAAATCCTATATTTGCATGACGAATAGTCCACCAGGAACCAAAACAACAAACGCTGCCGAGTTCAAGTAGTGTTCTCCTCATGAGCTGAGCCGCTATAGCATCACGGAGCCAATGGAGCTAACGGAGCTAGCAGTGAGACAGAGGAGCTAGGAGCAGCAGCCCTGTTGTCATGAAGGGGGAATCTAACTATATACAGAATATGTTTTTGTGGATCCAGGCTAGAAACATGTTCATTTTCTGATGTTAAGTTTAACATTTTACGACTTCACCGCACCGTCCCGGGGTTCGCCGCTTGGCTCTGATAGGCCAGAAGTCGGTATGATTGCATTCGGGCTCGATTGCTTATCCTGTCTGAGTAGCCCGGATGATGCTGCATCGCAATTTTTTTTTTTTTTTCACAAGTATTTTTATTGGGCCATCAATCTTAAAACATACAAACTGTTGACATAAGATCACCCGATTTTACTTTTTTTTTTACAACAAACATGGCATAGTAACCATCCCCCCACCCCCCTGCGTCACAATACAATATAAAAGAGGAGCAAAAATAAGTAAATACAAATAAAATACAAAAAAAAAAAAATACAAGAGGATATCACAAAAGCACAGAAATACAAAGAAACACTGTGTTGCACCATGCACATTGGGCTGCATGACCATTCACACGCCAAAGGAGACAATCACTTATCATTGCATTATAACTGTCCAGTCTCAATAGTAGCTACGACGTACATTAATGAGTAATAGAATTGTCTAATCCCCTAAAGAAGGAATCGAATTAACAAAAGAGAGAACAGGATCCCAGGTTTTACTAAATTTATCAGAGCATCCCCTTATACTATACTTAATCTTCTCTAAGTATAAGAAAGACATTAAGTCCTTCAACCACGACTGAGAAGATGGAGGTTTCTGGTCCTTCCACTGCAGTAAAATACGTCTGCGGGCTACAAGTGAAGCAAAAGCAATAACATTTCTCTCCTTGTTAGTGAAACTAGAGAATTCCTCAGGGACACCAAAAATAGAAATTAAAGGGCTAGGAACCACCGGCTTATTGAAGGCCTTTGAGAGTATATCATAAAAAGAGGACCAGAATGAACCCAGCTTTGGACAGGAGAAAAACATGTGTGTGTGGTTGGCCGGAGAGAGAGAGCATCTATCACACATCTCACTTGTGTCAAACAGTTTGCTGAGTCTAACTTTGGTCAGGTGTGATCTGTGTAGGACCTTAAACTGTATCAGTGTCAGTCTGGCGCAAGATGAAGTAGAGTTGACTCTGTCTAGGGCCCCCTGCCACCATTCATCTGAAAAGGTAGCCCCAAGCTCCTTCTCCCAGATGTTCCTAGTCGCTAAAGGAGATGATAGTGCTGATAAGATTAACTTCCCCACGGCTGAAATTACTCCACGTACAGGGGTCAATATAATTGTATCAATGAGAGAATTAGGTGGTTGATGAGGAAAATTGGGGAAGTTACAACGAGCAAAGTCTCGGATTTGAAAATATCTAAATAACTGAGAGTTTGGAAGGTCAAATTTAGTCTTGAGAATATCGAAGGAGACAAAAATGTTATCAACAAAAAGTTGTTTGAAATAAACCAACCCTTTCTCCTTCCACAAAGAGGAAACTGGGTCAAGAGATGAAGGAAGAAAAATATGATTATTACAAATGGGCATTAGCAGGGAAAGGGAAACAATTTTAAAGTGGCGTCTAAATTGCCTCCAAATCTTTACAGTAGATTGTACAATTGGGTTGGATACGCATTTAGCAGGATATGATTTTAGGGGGGCACAAATTAACGATGATAAAGAGATAGAGCCACAAGTCCGCGCTTCCATCTGGCACCAGTCTGTAATGGGGGAGTTGTGCCAAGGGTGAATCTTTTGAATATTGGCCGCCCAATAGTATGCCAGAAGGTTAGGTAGAGCAAGGCCACCATCTTCTTTAGCCCTTTGTAGGACAGAATATTTTACCCTTGGGGTCTTTCCTGCCCAAATAAAAGATGAAATAGTCTTGTCTAAGTCCTTAAAAAAAGATTTGGGGAGGAATAATGGTAAACATTGAAAAAGGAATGAGAATCTGGGAAGCACATTCATTTTGATTGAATTGATTCTACCTACAATCGACAGAGGGAGAGAGTTCCAGCGCTGTAGGTCAGATGTAACCTCCTTCACCAACTTCAAAACGTTATGCTTATGAAGTGAGGGGAGACTATGTGAAATATTAATGCCCAGGTACCGGAAACCAGAGGAGGCCAAATGAAAAGGCAGACTCTGGGCCGGAATCCGTTTTGCCGCAAGATTAAGAGGGAAGCATTCGCTCTTACTGATGTTCAACTTGTATCCCGAAAAGGAACCAAACGTTTGTAAAATGTCAAGAATCCCGTTAATACTGGCCGTAGAGTTCGAGACATAGAGCAGCAAATCATCTGCGTACAGCGAAACCCTGTGTTCAACCCCATTCCTATAGATACCTGTAAAAGCTGGTGAGTTTCTGAGAACGATGGAAAGTGGCTCGATTGCAATTGCAAACAGTAAAGGCGACAGGGGACAGCCTTGGCGGCAACCGCGTTGTAAGGGGAAACATTTGGATTGAGTGGAGTTGGTAGTCACACTAGCTGTAGGAGCACTATACAATAATTGAATCCATGAAATATATCTTTGACCAAAACCAAACTTGTCAAGAGCTGAAAATAAATAACCCCACTCCACTCGGTCAAAAGCCTTCTCCGCATCCATAGAGATGACCATTTCAGCCTCTTGTGTGCTAGACTTAGACATTATAATATTAAGGAGGCGACGAATATTTGAGGACAACTGTCTACCCCTTATGAAGCCAGTTTGATTACCCGAAATAATGTTTGGTAGACGGGGGTCCAGACGGCTAGCCAGGGTCTTAGCTAATAGCTTTATGTCAGAGTTGAGCAAACTAGGTCTCCAGCTGCTACATTCTGCTTGATCTTTGTTTTTTTTTGGAATGAGTGAAATTGATGCTTGAGTTACGGATGGAGGAAGGGACCCACGCTCTAAGGAGTCGTTGAACATGTCCAATAGCAAGGGAGCCAGTTGATCAGAGAATTTCTTTAAAAAGTCAGCTGGGAAGCCGTCCGGGCCCGGTGCCTTGCCATTCTGTATTAATCTGAGACTGTCTGTAACCTCCTTTAAACTGAGTGGAGCATCTAGATTCCTTTTACTTGTTTCGTTGATCGTAGGGAAGTCCAAATTATCCAAAAATTGTTTCATTAAGATGTTGTCAGGTGGAGCCTCTGATTGGTAAAGATTAGAATAGTACGAAGCGAAAACATTATTTATCTCCTTTGGGTCTGTAACTATTGTATGGGGGGATTTGCGAATTTTTGTAATAAAACGTGAGGCAGATTGACGCTTTAGTTGTAACGCTAGCAGTCGGCTGGCCTTGTCCCCATATTCATAATAGGTACTCTTTGTGCGACTTAAAACAAACTCTGCTTTGTTTGTGGAAATAAGATCAAATTCAGTTTGGAGCTTGAGTCTCTCCGTCTGAAGAGCAGGACTAGGAGAAGAGGGGTTCTGTCTGTCAATTTGTCGAATTGCTTCCATCAGCTCAAGTTGTCTCTGTATTTGCTGCTTATGTTCCCTGGCACTGTAAGAGATAATCTCACCGCGAATTACCGCTTTACAGGTTTCCCACAGGAGGGAAGAAGAAGTCGAGTCAGATTTGTTATTTAGGATAAAGAGCCTAATTTTCTCAGAAATAAATTCGCAGAATTTATTAGAAGATAATAACCCAGTATTCAATCTCCAATTTGAGCGCTGTCCACTTTTAGGAAGCAATTCCAAGTCTAATAAAAGGGGGGCATGGTCTGATATGACTATTGCTGAATATTCACATAATTTCACTGAAGGAAGGAGTATTTTGTCTAAAAAAAAAATAATCAATGCGAGAATATGTTTGATGAACATGGGAGTAGAATGAAAACTCTTTTGCTGTTGGGTGGCTGAATCTCCACGTATCCACACAACCGATTTGGTCCACAAGTGACATAAGAGCTCTAGCCGTACTAGATGGGGTTAGGTTTTTTGGCTTGGATAAATCAAGGGCAGGATTAACAACCAAGTTAAAATCTCCCCCCAAAATAAAGTGGTGTGAATCCAGGCATGGGATTAATGAGAATAAGGATGTCATAAAATTAGGACAACTCCAATTAGGGGCATAGACGCAAACCATAATAACAGGAATTTGGAGCAATACACCCACGACTATAATGTAACGCCCATTTGTATCAGAAATACACTTTTCTAAAGAGAACTGCAGTCGTTTGTGTAGTAAAATTGCTGTACCTCTGGAACGGCTATTGAAGCTGGAGTGGAACACTTGTCCGACCCAGGGTTTCCGCAGTCTGGTGTGGTCACAGACACGCAGGTGGGTCTCCTGCAGAAAAGCAATGTCCGTCGTCATATCCTTAAGATGTGAAAATACTCTGGCTCTTTTAGTAGGCCCGCCAAGTCCTCTGACATTCCAGCTTGTAAACCTGATTGATCATTGCATAGCTCTCTGTCTTATATCAGCCATAGAGCATGAGCCACAATATCAGCCTTTGGAATAATATGATGAAATTATGAATTAGCCAGTAGGCTACAACACAGAGCAAGGTAACAACTTCAAATGTGTTATAAAGATGGGCACCAAAGAAAAAAGGTCCTCCCGTATTGAGAAAAAAGAGAAAGAAAAAAACACACACAAAAAACACAACCCAATGAGATCAGATGTCTGAATCTCTAACAAATCCCTACAACCTTGTCCTAAACTCATCCTGTAACGTAGATGAGCACGCAGGAAATGTTCTGCACACCTCCGATTAACTACGGTGTAGTTGGCTTCCCTTCAAAATGTATAATTATCACATATACAACCCCATCTGATTTGCAGTCATTCCCCAGTCCACACCCCCATAAACGAGACAGCAGTGACCTCTATTGGCCTAGCAGGGAGCTGCAAGCAATGTCTAATTTAACGTTCATGTCCGTGTAGCTTCAGCTCGGTTATAGAAATAAAAATAACTTAAGTGAAAAACAAGATTCAGAGGGGGTATGTGGACAGAGTCCTGATCATTCACTTACTGCTATGAACCTGGTAGAAACGCTCTGCCTCTTCCGCGGAGTCAAAAATGCGAGTCTGTCCGTTAATAGTAACACGCAGGCGGGCTGGGTAGAGTAAGCCGAAGCGTATTCCCTCCTTGTAGAGCTGCGACTTCACTTTGTTAAAGGCGGCCCGCTTCTTGGCGAGTGTGGCGCTGAAATCTTCAAAGATCCTGATGGGATGACCTTGGTACGAGACATCCCGGGATTTCCTAGCCCACAGCAGCACACGTTCCTTCTGGGCATATTTATGGAAGTGGACAATGAGGGGCCGGGAACCTTGCGGCGGTTTCGGAGCCAGACTGCGATGTGCACGGTCTAGCTCCAAGGTATCCAGCTGAGGGTCTCCGACCATCTTCTTGAACAGTGTAGTCATGAAGAGACGAGCATCATCCCCCTCCATTCCTTCTGGAATGCCAATCACACGGAGATTCTGTCGTTTGGAACGTGAAACCAGGTCTTCCACCGCCAGCTGCAATCTGTCATTCACCTGATTAGTGGTCTCCAACTTGGATTTCAATACGGCCACCTCTCGCTCCAGAGTAGTGATTCCATCTGAATGAGCGCTGAGAGCCGTTTCCATTCCGGTGATGGTGGCAGTATGTGCAGCCACGGTGTCTGTGATCTTTTGAAGAGAGGCTTGGATTGGGGCCAGGGCAGTGTTCATGGAAGCGGTAAGTTCACCTGTTACGTCTTTACGCAGTTTCTCAAGCTCTCCGACTAGCATATCGAGTGTTAGCGGCTGCACGCTAGCTTCCGAAGCACTGGTAGCCATCTTGTTAGCCTCTTTATCTTGCGAGCTGAAGAGTTTAGTTTGTTGCTGACTTTTGCCACGACTGCCTTGAGTTTTACTCATTTCAACAACGAAAAAGTTACTGAGGCACTCCTAATGACTAATCAAGTAAGAAAAGTAGCAGACGTCTGGGTGTATATGTGTAAAAGCGAAAAAGGATTAGGGAGCAAACGCCAATGCGACCGATCACTCCAACGCCATAACCGGAAGCCACTGCATCGCAATTTTTGACGTCGAATTTTATACACCGAATTTTTTGACATCGAATTTTAAACACCGAAATATTTGACGTCGAATTTTTTTAATTTAAATTTTTAGGATCTGAATTTGAACATTTTTATTTCACAAAAAATGCAGATACATGATTTTCAAAGTAAATATTTTCAATGTTATAAATTCGGTGTCTGATAAAATTCAAATACTTCTGTCTCTTGTTTGCTTCCATACTATGCGGGTACACGGACCTTATGGCCGGCGTATTACTGTCAGAGAACACACTACGCCTAGAGCAGCGTTTCTCAAAGTGTGGGGCGCAGAGATGTGATAGGTGGGTCGCGAAATACAAAATAAAAAAAATTAAAAATTAAAAATTATTTTTTTCACACTGTGTGTGGGGTAATCCCCATATTCCAAAAAATGAAGAGAAAATTCATTATAGCGGTAGTGAATCACCCGGTGCTGAATGATCGGTCTCTGACCTGCGTAGTTTCTCCCAGCATACACGCGGTTTGACTGGCTAGCGCTTGTACTGGCAGATTTGCATAAACGGGATCTCATTGGCTGACGCTTCTGCCGAGGCGCCAAAAAAAAAAATTGAACATTGCTCAACTTTTGAAGCGAGCAACGCCAGCAACGCTCCACGTCGCTTCCCAAAATAAAGTTCTGCTAAAAGTGACGTCACCCTATTCAAAGTGAATGGGCAGGAGCGTTGGAAGCTTTAACGCACGCCACCGTGTGGACGGGCCGTCACAGTAGCACTGCGCCAGAAACCTCGTGGAGGGGGAAAGAAAAAAGAAAAAAAAATTGCGCTATCTACTCACCCAGATTCCGTGTTTGTTGACTATTTCCTGTCAGGGCTCTCCCAAGGCTTCAGGGTAGGGGTCCTCCCATCTGCCACAGTGACTTTCGTAGCAAGAAACTTACAGTCAGCCGCTAAAGAACCCAACATAGTTTCCCAGCTCATCGACAAAGAACTTCTCAAAGGATATATAATCGGCCCTTTTAGCTCCTCCACCTTCTCAGTGTTCCGTTCAAATTCCATCGGAATAAGCCACACGCAAATAAAAGGCTGATTTTCGATCTGTCCGCTCCCCGCAACGGCCATTCGGCAGCATCAATAGCATCATCCCTCCAGATCAGTTCTCCCTCCACCATGCCTCAGTGGATAATGCAATAAAGATGATCAAGTTCACAGGGCACGGAGCTCGGCTCTCCAAAGCGGACATTACCGATGCCTTCAAAATCATCCTCATTCATCCATCTCAGTGGAATTCGTTCGGTATTACGTGGGAGTCCAAACTCTATTTTCGCCGTTCGCAGAAGCAGCCCCTGCATCTTCAATTCCTTCTCGGAAGCGCTCTGCTGGATCCTGCTGAACATCGTCAGAATCCCCTCCGTCCTTCACCTACTGGACGACTCCTCCCCATAGTCCCGCCACAGGACAGCTCAGGGATCTCAGTGGCCAAGCTTAAACACTGCTTCAGGAGTTAGGTGTTCCTCTCTCCAAAGAGAAAACGTTAGGTCCCGACACATGCTTAGAGTTCTTAGGCATCATCCTCGACTCCATAGACATGAAGGCGTCTCTCCCCTCCGACAAATTGCAGCGCATCCGGGACATCACCAAGTCATACTGCGAGCAACAAGTTATCACAAAACAACAGTTGCTCTCCCTTCTCGGACACCTCAACTTCGCCATGCACGTCATCCACCAGGGGCGCTCGTTCATCTCCCGCCTCCTGGACGCAGCATCAGCGGTCGACAAACTTCATGACTGCGTTTTCTTAGACGAAGGCTGCCGCTCAGACCTACGTTTCTGGTCCCTCCTGCTCGCCCACTGGAACGGAGTTACTTTCTTTTACGATGACCTCGTGCGTTCCTCTGACTCAATGAGGTTCTTCACGGATGCCGCCCAATCCGTGGGTTTTGGGGGTTTCTTCCAGGGAGAGCGGTTCGCAGGTTCATGGCCCCTGTCAATTTCCACCTCAAGCAAGTTCTCATTAAATCCGGCATATCACCTATATCATACCCGGTGTATAACTGGTGGTGGCTCATAAACACATTCACAAGTATACATGTCTCACTAAGGTACCTGATATTCAAACTGCATTCCTGTCCTAATTCCGCGGGCCCTGCCCACAGGGAATAATGTCTCGTCTCACGCTGCAACTACATGTAACGGGCTTCATCTCCGGCACACAGGTATTTCATTCCCAGGCCTTTCTCAAACGTATCAGTGTAAAATGTATTTCCTCCAGTCAGGCGTGGACTCGGGCCACCGTACACCCCCGTCGCAGTTACAAAACAAAGAAAATAAAGAAAGAGTAAAGAAGGAAAAGAAAGAGATATCCTGTGAAGTCAGGCGTGGACTCAGGCCACCGTACACTCCGGTGTCAGTTACAAAACTAAAAAGAGAAAAGAGTAAAGAAAAAAAAAAAAAAAAAATATATATATATATATATATATATATATAGCCTGCGAAGTCAGGCGTGGCGGAAGGCCACCGTACACTTCGGTGTCGTAGCTTCGGGCTACCGTACACTTCGGTGTCGTGGACGTTGGGCCACCGTTACAAAACGAAACCGCTCGCTCCTCGGCGTAGTCAAGCACTGCTGGCCAGGCATGCGACCCGCAGGTCGTTTTCAGGTAAGACCGGCACTGATTTCGGCAGTCAGAGTCTCAGCATGACCCGTAAGCTCCGGCAGTGATTCCGGCACTATGTTGCTCATTTATGTGTTAATCTATTATCTTTCCTTCCCAGATCACCAGTCACCCCACAAGGTAAGCAACTGTTAGAAATTAAAATCAATGTTGATATGGCGTAATTTGAATTAAATACACTATATAATTTAAATCAGTTTTATTCTGAAAAACCTGAAGTTCACTAACTATTAACTTAATACTTTTATTCTGAAAATGCTTCACTTCCGGTTAGCATTAGCATGTGGCGAAATGCTGCATTTTCAAACGGTGAGATGACATGTGATGTTGTACATTGAGCACACTGGGTTTAGCACTCATGTATTGCCGCTGAATAACGTTTATCAGGGAATGTTTAAATAACCACAGACACCAGAATGATGTAATTTAACAATACAACAAGGCAGGAATTGCATTGGACCCGCCCCCGACGACGTCGGCCAATAGGAGAAGACCTCAGATGACAACAGGAAGAGCATGCCAATGATTGACCTCTTCCTCCGGCTGACCCGGAGTGACCGGGCGGATGAGGAGAGAGCCTCCACTCGCACATTTCATGTTGTACACCACCGCATCTTTTGTGTAATTAAATGCTGTTAACTTTTATAAGCTTCCCTTGACTCTTTTCAGTCTCTCCTGCCTTCGGGGGTCTATAATTCACCAACACAACTCAGTTCATCTCAGTATTTCATACTTCACTGGTTTTTGGGATTTAATCGGAGCGGTGCTTTCCCTCCTGAATGATTATCCTGCAAACCGGGGCCTAATCGCCAAACACCATTCCATTCTCCTGTTGTATTATCATGGCAATCATTTTATTCATATGACGTGTAAACAATAAATATGTAATTCTTACATCACGTCTCTCCGGTTTGAAATGAAGCTTAGCGCAAGTTCAATAAGGAAGACCTAACACGAGTCACTTACACGTCACTCGATGGCTCCATTCCCCCCTCATTAAATATGAGGGCGTCACCCCTCAGCAGCCAATAGCTGCACATGCTAAATTCCTTAAATGCCTGCTCTTCCTCCCTGTCAGTTGTTATTTGCAGATGACCGCAACCCACCTCCACCCCTCTCGCCTCCAGTCTCCTCCAGGACAAAGCTAAACCTTCCTTCTTCAGACCGGTCTCACCTACTCAGCACCACCACCAGTGTCTAGACCCCGGGGATTTCATCGGAGCGGTGCTTTCCCTCCTGAATGAGTATCCTGCAAACCGGGGCCTAATCGCCAAACACCATTCCATTTTCCTGTTGTATTATCATGGCAATCATTTTATTCATATGACGTGTAAACAATAAATATGTAATTCTTACATCACGTCTCTCCGGTTTGAACTAAGGATGTTCTCTTTAGTTGTAGGATTGTGAACTAATGTATAATTACTTTTATTTAACTATAAGAAAAGTCTCTCTGAAGAGGGGAAATAATAAAATATCCTATTACCCGCATAATATTTGTCTTTTTTAAATAATTACTTTACACCACTATAAGGAAACCCAATATGAAGCTGTGTGAGGTTGTGTGGGCGTAATATTAGATTTTGTTGTAGGCAAATGTGTGTTTCTGATCAGAACAAATAAAAGCTGTAAACACTTAAAATACTTAATCAACAGTCTGAAGGTAAATTAAATTAGTCATTTGCAACAGCTTGAACTGGATAAATGGTTAGTCTTTTTTCAAACATACCGTACATTCTGCATGTTAGTATATATGGCCAATTGATTTTAGACCCTACTGCCCTAGACGCATGCCCTCAATAGGGAAGTCACGCTTGGGGGAGAGGTGTTTCATTTCACAGATCCACCTTGATTGTTGTTGTGAGGGGTGAAGGAAGAGGGACGGGGGAGGAAAATTCAGAGGATGAAGAAGCAGAAAACATAACTTGTTTGTAAAACGGACAGCACGTCAGTTTCAAGAAAGATGACACCGTGTTTATGCATGACATGCAAAATATCTTGAAGCCCTATTAAAAAAAAATAAGGTACAAGTATATTGTGTTGAAAATATCGCAAAAAGTCGTAATATTGTATAATGTATTAGTTGCATGTTGTATTTTGCTAGAAATCACTATGTAGTTTTTCAAAAAATATAACGGAAAAAGGAGAGAAAGACAAAAAACTAAATATCACAGTATGTTGAAAAAACATGAAAAAAGTAATGTTGTGTTTAAAATAACATGAAATAAATCTTAGTAACGCCTCTAAAAAAACATATATTTAGAAAAGTAATGTTAAAATCACAAACTTGCCTTTTAGAGAGACATAAAGAAAACGAATTCCTTACAAATCAATGAATATTTTATCCGGTTAAAAAGGTTTGCATCCATTAAAGTGTAACTAAGAGTATCGTATAGCACAAGAAAAGAGAATAAAGCATTGATGTCAACAAAACAGCCTTGTTTCACTGAAATAGCCTGAAAATCACAAACTGCCATTAAGAGTCAGATTATTAAAGAAATCTAATGACACAAAGTACTTCATTATCTACTTTTCAGCTTTTAAATACAAAGTGTATCATTCAGTAACTTTCTGAGAGAATTTAAGCATACATCTGTCAAAGATTCTTAAAGAAATCTACTGACACAAAGTACTTAATTATCTACTTTTCAGCTTTTAAATACAAAGTGTATCATTCAATAACTTTCTCAGAGAATTTAAGCATAAATCTGTCAAATGTTTCAAAACAGCATTGTTTTACTGAAATAGCCTCAAAATCACAAACTGACATTAAGAGTCAGAATCCTAATTAAATCTACTAAAACAGAGTACTTTCATGGTAGTGGTCAGCTTTTAAAAATAATAGTGTATCTTTCAGTAACTTTCTCAGAGAATTAAGCATAAATCTGTCAAATGTTCAAACAGCCATGTTTCACTGAAATCTCTCAAAATCACAAACTGCCATTAAGAGTAAGATTCTTAACGAAATCTACTGACACAAAGTACTTCATTATCTACTTTTCAACTTTTAAATACAAAAGTGTATCTTTCAGTAACTTTCTGAGAGAATTAAACATAAATCTGTCAAAGATTCTTAACAAAATCTACTGACACAAAGTACTTCATTATCTACTTTTCAGTTTTTAAAAAGAATAGTGTATCTTTCAGTAACTTTCTCAGAGAATTTAAGCATAAATCTGTCAAATGTTTCAAAACAGCCTTGTTTCACTGAAATAGCCTCAAAATCACAAACTGCCATTAAGAGTCAGATTCTTAACGAAATCTACGGACACAAAGTCTACTTCATTATCTACTTTTTCAGCTTTTTAAATACAAAATGGTATCTTTCAGTAACTTTTTGAGAGAGTTAAGCATAAATCTGTCAAATATTCAAAACAGCCTTGTTTCACTGAAATCTCTCAAAATCACAAACTGCCATTAAGAGTAAGATTCTTAACGAAATCTACTCACACAAAGTACTTTATATCTACTTTCAGCTTGTATACACTAAAGTGTATCTCTCAGTAACTTTCTCAGAGAATGTAAGCATAAATCTGTCAAATGTTTAAAAACAGCCTTGTTTCACTGAAATAGCCTCAAAATCACAAACTGCCATTAAGAGTCAGATTCTTAACGAAATCTAAGGACACAAAGTCTACTTCATTATCTACTTTTTTCAGCTTTTTAAATACAAAATGGTATCTTTCAGTAACTTTCTGAGAGAATTTAAGCATAAATCTGCCAAAGATTCTTAACAAAATCTACTGACACAAAGTACTTCATTATCTACTTTTCAACTTTTAAATACAAAAGTGTATCTTTCAGTAACTTTCTGAGAGAATTTAAGCATAAATCTGTCAAAGATTCTTAACAAAATCTACTGACACAAAGTACTTCATTATCTACTTTTCAGCTTTTAAAAAGAATAGTGTATCTTTCAGTAACTTTCTCAGAGAATTTAAGCATAAATCTGTCAAATGTTCAAAACAGACTTGTTTCACTGAAATAGCCTCAAAATCACAAACTGGCTGAAACTGTACAGTGAATTGGAGAAATTACAGCACAGAGTCTTCTACTTCGACACAGATAGCATAATCTATTTGACAAGACAGGGTGAAACTCCACTGCCCATGGGTGTTTATCTAGGTGATCTGACAGATGAGTTGGGGGGCGACACGATTGAAGATTTTGTTTCGGCAGGCCCTAAAAGTTATGCTTACCAGACCAAAAATCAAAAAAGATGCGTGTGAAAGGGATTACACAAACGCATCACAACTTTTTTTGATTTTTGGTCTGGTAATTGGTGATTTTGAGGCTATTTCAGTGAAACAAGTCTGTAATTGGTGATTTTGAGGCTATTTCAGTGAAACAAGTCTGTTTTGAACATTTGACAGATTTATGCTTAAATTCTCTGAGAAAGTTACTGAAAGATACACTATTCTTTTAAAAGCTGAAAAGTAGATAATTAAGTACTTTGTGTCAGTAGATTTTGTTAAGAATCTTTGACATATTTATGCTTAAATTCTCTCAGAAAGTTACTGAAAGATACACTTTTGTATTTAAAAGTTGAAAAGTAGATAATGAAGTACTTTGTGTCAGTAGATTTTGTTAAGAATCTTTGACAGATTTATGCTTAAATTCTCTCAGAAAGTTACTGAAAGATACAATTTTGTATTTAAAAAGCTGAAAAAAGTAGAAAATGAAGTAGACTTTGTGTCCTTAGATTTCGTTAAGAATCTGACTCTTAATGGCAGTTTGTGATTTTGAGGCTATTTCAGTAAGACAAGGCTGTTTTGAAACATTTGACAGAATTATGCTTAAATTCTCTGACAAAGTTACTGAAAGATACACTTTAGCCGCGTTCACACTGCGGTACTTTTCCCACAAGGTTCATGCGAACTTAGTTCATGATCGCGTTCACACCAAAAAGAGCCGGTACTAAAAGTAGTTCATGCGAACCTTTTTACCCGCTCGAAAGTCCCTGCTAGAGAGCAGGGACTTCGAGCGGCTCTTTTTTGAGAAAAGAGCTATATTCCTGATTGGCTGGGCGAATTGCAAACCACGCCACGTAAAACTCCCAAAAAGTTTTGTGAAGCCGCCATTTTATTATCCCTCGCATTAGCATTATTAGCATTAGCCCAGCGCAGAAACGCAGAGAGACTAACTTATGGCAACACAAATAAAACATGGGAGCGGTGGAGATGAGGAGGTGTCGGCGTTTCTGGCGATTTACTCGGAAGGCTTCAGTAGAAGCTGCTGGGACTCCCAGCAGCTTCTCCTGAAGCCTTCCCCAACTCCGGGGACTTCCGGCCGGCAGTATACGCCGTGAAGTGGTTTGCGGCCTGCCAGTAAACCCAAAGCAGAAGAAGTGACGTCAGCGGCTTCATTTGCCTAATCCACCCCCAGGGACTTTTTTCTGGTGTGAACGCGATCTAAAGAGTTCGCAATGAACTAAGTTCGCATGAACCTTTGTGGGAAAAGTACCGCAGTGTGAACGCGGCTTTTGTGTATAAAAACTGAAAAGTAGATAATGAAGCACTTTGTGTCAGTAGATTTTGTTAAGAATCTTCGACAGATGTATGCTTACATTCTCTCAGAAAGTTACTGAAAGATACACTTTTGTATTTAAAAGTTGAAAAGTAGATAATGAAGTACTTTGTGTCAGTAGATTTCGTTAAGAATCTTACTCTTGATGACAGTTTGTGATTTTGAGGCTATTTCAGTGAAACAAGGCTGTTTTTAAACATTTGACAGATTTATGCTTACATTCTCTGAGAAAGTTACTGAGAGATACACTTTAGTGTATAAAAGCTGAAAAGTAGATAATGAAGTACTTTGTGTCAGTAGATTTCGTTAAGAATCTGACTCTTAATGGCAGCTTGTGATTTTGAGGCTAATTCGGTGAAGCAAGGCTGTTTTGAACATTTGACAGATTTATGCTTAATTCTCTGAGAAAGTTACTAAAAGATACACTATTCTTTTTAAAAGCTGACCACTACCATGAAAGTACTCTGTTTTAGTAGATTTAATTAGGATCCTGACTCTTAATATCAGTTTGTGATTTTGAGGCTATTTCAGTGAAACAAGGCTGTTTTTAAAACATTTGACAGATTTATGCTTAAATTCTCTCAGAAAGTTACTGAATGATACACTTTGTATTTAAAAGCTGAAAAGTAGATAATGAAGTACTTTGTGTCATTAGATTTCGTTAAGAATCTGACTCTTAATGGAAGTTTGTGATTTTCAGGCTATTTCTTTGCAAGCAGATACTTCCTTGTAGTTAACAGTTTCACAACAACTTAAAAAGAACATCCTTAGCACTCACATATCATTTAAACAAAACTGAATCAGATCTAGGTTTTTTAGATTTTAGGTGTCTTAGTGAGTGTCTTAATTAACATATAGATGAACACCCCCTGCTTATCTCAAATCCTCACATCAAGGGGCAACTCCAACGGTGGTGTGTTGTGGTGTGTGTGTGTGCGTGTGTGTGTGTGTGTGTGTGTGTGTGTGTGTGTGTGTGTGTGTGTGTGTGTGTGTGTGTGTGTGTGTGTGTGTGTGTGTGTGTGTTAATTGTTCAGATAGTGTTCTAAATCTGCCTACCTTCCCTGCACTTTTGTGTATAAAAGCTGAAAAAAGTAGATAATGAAGTACTTTGTTTTAGTAGATGTCGTTAACCCCCTGACTCTTAATGTCAGTTTGTGATTTTGAGGCTATTTCAGTGAAAAACAAGGCTGTTTTGAACATTTGCCAGATTTATGCTTACATTCTCTGAGAAAGTTACTGAAAAGATACACTTTGTGTATAAAAGAGGACCAATAACACAAAGTACTATGTTTGATGAGATTTCGTTAGGATTCTGACTCTAAAAAGGCAAGTTTTTTGATGTAAAGACTTTTTTTACAGACACTCGCAGATTTATGTGTAAAGATTTCATTAAGAATCTGTCTCTTAACCCACCATCCCCCGAGAGCCAAAACATACTCAACCCCTGCAGCAGCTCGGGTGTGTACTCCCATACAGAATGTCAGTCACTGCGTAAAACTTTTTTAGTGACACTCTGCAGATTTGTTTGTAATTCGCTCACAAAAGGAACTGTAAGATACACTTTAATGGATGCAAACCTATAGTTAATAAAAGTAATTATACATTAGTTCACAATCCTACAACTAAAGGAACTGTAAGATACAGTTTTTATGTATGCAAAACCTGTCATTTTGGAGAAACCATCTCGAGTGAGCTATAATTTGAAAGTACACAAACGGGGGGAAAATATCCCCCTTCCTTCAGACTTCCTTAGAGAACCCCTCCTCCAACACACATGACCAGAAAGAGGCTGTACTCTGAACCCGGCCCCGATGCTGCATTAGTTTATTGACTGGCGCTCGGACGGGTGGCGGTCACAGGCTGGTTAAACCCAATTCGAGGCGTCTCTGGTTCATTTTTCTTTTTTTAATGGTGACTTGGTAAGTGTAAATGACTGTCTTTTTTAATTTAGTTTGAGTGTATTTCTATTTCTTTCCACCCCACTATCTGCTGGCTTCATAGCCACAGGAAGGGGGGTTGAGAAAAGGGGGAGAGGCCTGGGCTGGGAGGGGGCGGGTAGACAGTCTCACGCATAACTTCAAAGAGACACCTAGATTAACATCCAAGGCTTTCACCAGTGTGAAATCACACCTTACATCAAAGGGCAAAACATCAAAGGCTAATTCGATTAGATGACAAAGGGCTCTGAGGGACAGGGGCCAGACAACATAACTTCAAAGAGTCTGCCTTAATCAACACATCAAATAATTAGACAACAAAGGCACTACACAGGGGGGCTTTTCACACCTACCTGTTATAACACACATCAATGGACTATACTACAAAGGGGTGTGAGGGGACAGGGGCCAGACAACATAACTTCAAAGAGTCTGCCCTAATTAACACATCACAGAATTAGACAACAAAGGCACTACACAGGGGGCATTTCACACCTACCTGTTAGCACACATCAATGGACTAGAATACAAAGGGATGTGAGGGGACAGGGGCCAGACAACATAACTTCAAAGAGTCTGCCCTAATCAACACATCAAAGAAATAGACAACAAAGGCACTACACAGGGGGGCTTTTCACACCTACCTGTTATAACACACATCAATGGACTAGACTACAAAGGGGTGTGAGGGGACAGGGGCCAGACAACATAACTTCAAAGAGTCTGCCCTAATTAACACATCAAAGAATTAGACAACAAAGGCACTACACAGGGGGGCATTTCACACCTACCTGTTAACACACATCGAACAATGGGAGACGGGACATGGGAGGCGGGACTTAGCTCATTGCCCAATGGGAGACGGACTTAGCTCATTTGCATAATGGGGGGCGTGTCCACCTGTCACTTTTCATGCATACTAATGAGACTAAAGGGGTATGATTATAACTGTGACGGAGCGGATCACAGAGTGACTGACTTCGCCACTGACAGCCGTAGCGGCGACACACACACACACACACACACACACACACACATACACACCAAACATTTCCTGCGCTCTTCCGTTCGTCAATAAATAAGGTTAAATCATCACTAAAACGTCCACCTTTTCCCCCTTCCTTTCTGTAGCGTGACCACAAGTGCACGCTTGTGAGTCTACAATTATTTCAACATACATTTAACTATATTACACCATACTTACGTGGGGAGCGGCGGGCGGAGTTTCACCGCCGTCTCCCCAGCAAAGGGAAGGTGGAAAAGACGGAGGCGCATCACTTCCGTGATTTAAATAGGATGTAATTTATTATTTATTTTGTGTTTATTAATTATGGGGAATGACTGTTAAGAGGTAGTTAACCTTTGTATGTTTGGTTCAGATAGTTTCCTCATGTTTGAGGAAATTACATTTATGTTGACAATGTGGTTTGGAGATAATTGTGTAACCGGTTGACGGTAAGCCTGTGGGGAGGGGCTATGGGTACAAAAGGGACGGTGTTGGCCCTGGAAGAATCATTCGGGAGATTGTTGCAGTGAAGGCAACAGCTAGAATGTGTTTACTCCATGAGTAATAGACAACCAAATTTGGTAACTTTGATTTTGTTTATTTAAGTTATACTGTTTCACTTTTATCAAACAGTATATATTCTTTGGTTGCTGTATGTAGGGTTAGGGTTAGGGTAATGTTGTGAATCGAGTGGCCTGTGTTCGTCATCCATTACATACGCCTGCCCATACCATAACCCCACCACCACCATGGGCCACTCGATTCACAACATTACCCTACCCCTAACCCTACCCCTAACCCTAACCATACCCCTCACACCAGATACTGCCTGGTTTTCGGACCCCCCCAGACCCCCCCAATAAAGCAAAAATGCACGTTTCAGAGTGGCCTTTTATTGTGGCCATTCTAAGGCACACCTGTGCAATAATCATGCTGTCTAATCAGCATCTTGATATGCCACACCTGTGAGATGGGATGGATTATCTCGGCAAAGGAGAAGTGCTCACTATGGTTATTTTGTGTATATAACAAATGTTTTAGATCTTATAATTAACAAGGATACACTGATGTTTTTTAGTTGATGAGTACTGCAGATATCACTGTTCAATCATTTAATCATTGGTGTAGGAGCCAAAATGCTTGTTTTTGCCTTACTTATTATTTGTATTATTATCTTGTATTTCTGTTTACATCGCGTTTAATTCTTATTGTTTATCACTTCCGGCAATGGTCACGTGGGTATGGTTTATTGGTATGTAGTCACCTGTTGGATGCTGGTTGGGAGGATATGATGTAGGAAGAGGGTGAATTTGCTCCGATACTTTCTGTTGACCGTCAGTTGTATATTGTTTGTTTTCGTCTTTATTAAACACCATCGACAAACTATAGTAAAATAAACACTTAAATGTGTATTTTGTACGTTTTCCTTCCAAAAGCCTGAAAGAAAACATGTTATAGAATCAAAATAGCACAAAATCTCAAAATTGACCAGTACTTGAAAAACGATGTTTTTGCCTGCCGTGTCTCGCCTTAAAACGATAAAAACGCTGCTGAAGTTAATCCATAGGTTAATCCAATGTGTCTGTGTCCCTTTGAAATGATTTATGATAATCCATAAGCAAGAAACTTGAGTTTCCGTTTCTTGAAGTCAGACCTAGAGACAGCTTCACTCTGGTGCCAAACTGCATGCGCGAAGCTCACACCTTTTTGTTTTAGACTGTGTGTGTGTGGGGGGAGATTCCCCTTCGATTCTATTGGCTCTAGCAGTCAGAAAGAGATGTAAATCAGCAAAGTCGACCAATGGATTCCAGTGAAACGGTAAAACCCCGATTTCCACCCAAATCACCTCAGAGGTGGATTTTTTTTTTGTTAAACCTCTCTAAAAAGGTCAAATGTCACTTGTTTTGCATCATCTTGATACAGGGTACTTATTATATGTTGTACTTTGGATTCCTAAAGCTTGTAGTCTACCTTACCATCATCCAAGGGTAGTTTTCACTATAAGTAAAAAATAATTTTTGGACGGACACTATAATTTACAGTTTTTTACTATGTTCAATCTGAATTTTCTACATCCAACTCACAGGTTTATCATTACTTTGAGAAAAAAGATTATTAATGTAACCCTTTTAGAAGGGAAGATATGGTCAGACCAGATAATTAGCTTCTATGGAATAGAACCGCCCGCATAGAACCGTAGGCCATGGTCACAGTAGTAACGGAGGAGGTGCACTGCGTGGTGCACTGGCTCTCGGTAAATGAGGGTTTAAAATAAACATAGCCCTACAAGACCTTATAAAAACCCTTTTAAAAGCATTATAAAAGCTCTTTGAGGACAAGACCTTTTTAAAAGACTGGTTAAAAAGTGCAGGACGGGGCTGGACCACAGAACAGCGGCAGAGTGTTAAAAAGCAGATCTCCCCCACCCAGGGTCTCTGGAGGGGGCCGTGTGTGTGTGTGCGCGTGTGTGCGCATGTGTGTATACTAGGGGTGTAACGGTTCACAAACATTTCAGTTCGGTACGTACCTCGGTTTTTAGGTCACGGTTCGGTTCGGTACGTTTTCGGTACAGCAGAAAAAATTCTCACAAAACATAAAATATATTTTTATTTTCTTTATTATTATTAAACTGTGAACTCAAATAAATACAAAATATAATAAAATAAACATTAAGGTGCAGCATTTCTATGAACTGAAATCTGTGCTTGAACTGTACTGTAGTACTCTGTTCGTAATGTACATTAGCCGGCAGATTGCTTCTCATTGTATTTTCAGTTTTTTTTTTGGAAAAATTAACTTGTCCACATTGCTTGGCAAAAGGGCAGATCTGCTTGCACTAACAATGTCTCCTGCTGTGGAGAACACCCTCTCGCTAGGGACAGAGGTAGCAGATACAGCCAGGTAGCGCTTTGCTAACATGGCAACATGAGGATATTTGGCCTCATTGTTCTTCCACCATGCAAGTGGGTCGGAGTCCAGTGAAGTGCTGTCCGCTGCCATGTATGAGGTAACCTCTCCCTTCACCAGCTGCAAAGTGGGCTTGTTTCTCTCCTCAGTGTTGAAGAGCTCACCAAACAGTTCTGCCATGACTGACTTCCTGATGGGAGGAGGAGGAGGAGGAGGAGGAGGAGGAGGAGGAGGAGGAGGAGGAGGAGGAGGAGGAGGATTCTCCAGATTCCTCTGAGTCAGCTCTCCCTGCGGATGACATGGCTCCTGCTGTCTCTGTGGCCTCCCTCTGCAGAATTAAATGACAGAAATAATGTTATATTTTACATGAGAGTACTATTCACATTGTAACAGCTATAAAATGTTTCAAATTAAGCAAACATTGAATTTATGCATAAGGAAATTAATTAATTGTATACCTGTTCTTCAATGGCCACACTCTCTGTAGTGAGACTGTTGTAGACTGTTCACGGCAGGCATTATCCATATGAGAAAGGGCCTTGAACCTTGGATCTACAGCTGTGAATTTATGAAGAAAGTCCTGAAGAGCAGGGTCAGTGTATCTGTCCTTTACACTCCCTCTGATGGCAGCTTTGACTTCCTTCACAGTTGGACAGTCCTTCTCATTTGGTCCCATGTATTTAATCAGCATTGTTTTGAGAGGCATCATTGAAAGTGATGGAGTTGTTTCAGTGCACATCAGTGTTGTAATCGTTTTTAGGGGTTTAAGGACCTCAATTACTGCCATTCTCACATCCTGGTCACTCAATGTATTCATGTTTTTCTTGAGGGCCTTTTCTGTCAATGCTGAGTAAACAGCAGCTTGCTGCTCAAGATACCTCTCCACCATGTCATAACTGGAGTTCCAGCGAGTGGGGACATCATGGATGAGTTTGTGTGTTGGCACATTGAGCATCTCCTGTTTGCACTGCAATACATGTGCAGCTGTTGTGCTACGGTGGAAGAAAGACACAACACTCCTGATTCTGCTTAGCAGCCTGGACACCTGGTTGATTCCTGTTGCTTTTTGTGCTGCTAAATTAATTGTGTGAGCAAAGCATCCAATTTGGGGGCCCAGTCCAGCTTCACTGATTGCATTGACAATGTTTCTAGCGTTATCTGTTGTGACTGGAATTGTGTTACCTGGCCTCTCCAACTTCCATTCTGACACTACCTCCTTCAGTACCTCTGCCAGATGTGCTTGTGTGCTGTTCGTAAAGGGGGCGAGTTTGCAGGACGTGGCTTTGTATGTTCCAGTTGCAGTCGGGTGTAATGTAGTGCGCCGTTACAGTTAAATAACTCTCGGAGGCCCTAGATGTCCACCCATCGGTCGTTAGAGCAATAGAAGATGCCTTGGATAGGTCGTGTACAACTGTCGTTTTTACTTTATTGTAAAGTGCTGGTATCACTTCCTGGCTGAAGTGCGGACGAGAGGGAACCTGGTAACGAGACTCGACCACTCTCAACATGTGTTTGAACCCTATATTCTCCACAACGGAATATGGTCGCATGTCCGCTGCTATGAAAACACCTATGGCGTTTGTGATAGCTGTGGCTCGGTTGGAACTTTTTACGAGTGGTGGAGGCTTAAATGATAGTGGGAGTTGGGTTTGCACTTCAGTAATTTTTAGTTTGTTACCGGTAATATTTACGTTCAGGTGATGCCTTTTCAGATGCCTGTGCATGTTTGTTGTATTGCCGGCCAATGTGTGTCGAACAAATGCTTTAGTTCGGTCCACCTTTGTCCGTCATCGTTGTACGTAACTGCGAAACCATAATGTTCCCAAACCGGAGACTTCAATGATGGTGGAGTATTTTCGAGCTCAACTTTCCCTGCGTTCGCCATTTCGAGAGTTCCTCAAATTACTGACTACATTTGAACGCATCCCTGTGACCAGCTCTCATAGCATGCCTCTCGTCCAATGAAATGACTTGCTTGCTCTATGACGCGTTGAACCCAATGTGAGCAAATTACTCTGAATGCTGCGCCGCAGCACCTGAGATTACTTCCAAAAAGTTGTTCACGTTCTCAATTTTTTTACGTTTAACGTTATATTCGTTCGGTACACTTCGGTACACATGTGTACCGAACCTGTATACATGTGTGCATGCGTGTGCAGGTGTGTGTGTGCATGTATGGAGCTCGTCCCAATGGAATCAGTAAAAGACCTTAAAGGAGAAGGGGATCTAAGATGATGAATTTAAAAGTGATTCTAGTTCTGTTAGTTAAAACCATGCATAAAATACATTTAAAAGTGAAAGTACAAGTATTAAAACTAGGGCTGTCAGTCGATTAAAATAGTTAATCGCGATTAATCGCAAATTAATCGCACATTTTTGATCTGTTCTAAATGTACCTTAGAGGAATATTTTTCAAGTTTTTAATACTATTATCAACATATGAGTGTACAAATATGCTTTATGCTAATGTTTATTATCATTTGAACAATGACAAATATTCTCATGAATATTAAATACAACAACCTGAACATTACAAATATTCACCTCAATTCAACCTGGAACCTCTCTCATACAATACAAATGGTGTGTGTGTGTGTGTGTGTGTGTGCGTGTGCGTGTGCGTGTGCGTGTGCGTGTGTGTGTGTGTGTGTGTGTGTGTGTGTGTGTGTGTGTGTGTGTGTGTTGGATCGTTGGAGCTTTGTGCAACTCAAGGCATATGCTCGAACGGGAGCTGCCTGGACGCTGCAATCATGTTGCTGCAATCAACATGAGTGTGCTGACTTTTCGTACACTGTCCCGCTGTCTGGCTTCCTGCATCAAGTCAAGTGCTCGGCGCAGTTGTGTGGATAGAGCGCTCCTCTGTTTTTATTTAAACAGCTCCTTCTATCCGTTAGCGCAGCTAGCTAGCACCAGATGCTAACAACAATGCACGTAAGGTCTCTCTCTTGCTCACTCGCGCCACACATACACACACCCTCCCGGTCCTCCCGATGGCCAGTCGGTGCCTGCCGGTGAGCGTGGAAGTGTGGTCTGCCACAAGCGGGCGGCAGGAGCGGGGCTGTCAGCATCAGCTTGTTGATGGTATTTTAAACTCGATGCGCTCTGAAACTACGGGGCGGCCGAGGAAAAAAAATACACATGCTAATCGCGTTAAAATAATTAGTGGCGTTAATTTTTTTTTGCGTTAACGCGTTATTAACGCGTTAACTTGACAGCCCTAATTAAAACACAAGTGCAATAATAAAATTATTGTGTGTGTGTGCGCATGTGCGTGTGTACCAGTAATGGAATGATAATTTGAGCTGGGAATAATTAATCAGTCATTACTGTGTACAATCAGACTAAATGTGTTGTTAACATGGATGTGACACTGCAAGCAGACAAGCACGGAAATACAGCGAGAGCTTGCACACACACACACACACATGCACACACAAACACACACACACACACACACACACACACACACACACACACACACACACACACACACACCCACACACACACACACACACACACACACACACACACACACACACACACACACACACACACACACACACACACACACACACACACACACACACACTTAATTACAATACATTGGCTAAGACACTGACACAGTCTCTGTCAGTGTCTTATTCAGCAGGGCAATGCATTTGGACACATTAACGATTACAGAATGGTGTGTGTGTGTGTTTCACTGTTCAGCGGCGGACATGAACATTTTATGAGATAAAAAAGCAGCCAGTTATTTTACAGAAACAATAAATTAAAACAATTGAGACCAGTGTAATGTCAAAGTTTGTTCCACGTTTTTCCACATGGACTTCAGTTTGAAAGCCACAACAAGTGTTTAAAAGAGGTTTCCTGATTATGGTTAGTTGTAATCAGACTGCAGATACTGTTGTGTGTAACCCTGATGATGGCTTGTGTTGTTTTGAGGCCAGATACAGTGTGTTACTTACAGTACAAAGACTGTTTATAAGAAGTGGGCGTGGTCATGTGATATCACCTGTTGCTTAACCTGTTAAGCCCAGAGGAGCCCGAGGACGAGCCAGCGGCAACATGCGGCTGAGCTGCGCCCTCTCTTCCTCCAAGCGACTGAAACGCTGGGTGACCGAGGGGATCGACACGAAGAGCCCTTCCGTGGATACGCGGGCCCCAAGGAGATCATCACGGTCCTGTGCTTTCTGGCATCTGTGCACCGTCATCGCTGGGAAATGACTCTGACACTGTAGTGATACTTTCTAACTAAACTTTATGCATTTGTGACACCACAATGTTTGGGAAGCCTTGACGGTTAATAGGCCCAGTTTCTGAAATCAAAATGTGTGCATTTGCTGGTGAATTGAGCATTTTGATACTTACTCAGCATCAATAAACCACAAAGACTTATATAAACAATTTTAAAAAAACATGGAAATGTTACTTTTTCCAATAATTGACCTTTAAAACTTCATGTTAATAAAGACAAAGAGAGATTGTTTAAAAACAATCAGGGGTTGCTTTACTCTTTCCTCTGCATTTACTACAGGTATGTCCTTAACTCAAACCTGCAATGTATTGGGCCACTGTGTCATCCCATTATGTGAGTGGATCACCATGGTTACAGTGGATGAACTGGTTGGCAGGTTGAATGTGAGATCCCCCCAGCACACATACTCCTCCTCACCCTCTCCTCCCCCTCCGCTCTGATTGGCCTGGTTTAAACTGCTGGATGCATCCTAAAGAGGGGGGGGGGGGGGTCCCAGTGGGCCGGCAGATAATGAATGCCCTCTATCTCTCCTGGAGAGCGAGCGCCACTGAGAGAGAGAGGCTATACAGTCTCACATACTGTGGAATTATGGAAACATACTTTATATCCGTCTCTCTAACCCTCGCCCTATCACCTCCCTCTCTATTTACCGCTTATACACACACATTGACACACGTATGGGGCTGAACCCGCTGACCGTCTGCTGCACCGTCCTGACATCCATCCCCACATCCCACCGTGACCTTCAGACACTCAGCAGCTCCAGCAGGGGAAATTGGGAATGGCAGGTGTCATCTCCAATCATGATCGATAGATATAAAAATCGCAGAGCAATCTTATATTTAAGAAAGGAGGACATCGGTGGTAAAAGGGAGCATGCTTGGCTTAGGGATGGAATATATACCACACTTCGTCCAACATTTATCCTGGGACCTTTGTGGCATGTCACACCCTTCTCTATCCCTGTGTTTCCTGAGCTACAACTAACAGTTATTTTCCATCTCAACCAAGAATAATAAGGGAGAACAATTATGTGCAATCATTTAACGCTTAGATATTGCAATTCTGAATCTATAGATGTGTCTCCCATCACCTAAAACCCCTGACTATTCTCTCAACTCAGTGTTTACATTCTTTAATTGCAAATAAAATCAATAATATCTATAAAAATGAACAAACTAAAAGTCCCATTATATCAGCTCTGGCCGTTATGCAAAACGACATCATGTTTTGTAGTTTATTTTGGGTATGCACAAAGGTGTAAAATATAGGCTATCTACTGATTGCATCAAATATAAAAGTCATTGCAAGGAGATGTATTGTTTGAAGAGAAATTGAAGATGTTGTTTAATTGTGGATATATTTGTTATCCATGTCATGGATTCAATTTCGTTGTCAGAGTTCTTCCAGTTTGTCCAAAGATAAGATAAGATAGAACTTTATGGATCCCAATTTGGGAAATGTTTGTGTTGCAGCAGCATGAAAAGACATGACATTGTACAATACAAATTAAAAGACAAGATATAAACAAGAAAGTAGAAAATGTACATGTTGAATATTTACAAAGACAAAGGTCTTCTATTCAGGGCTCTATAAATAAAGAATTATGGCAGATGTGTAATGTTTAATGCAGCCGAACCATATAATATGCATTTATGTGATGACTGTAAAAGAGAAAAGCATGTTTTTGTCTGTTTTTTCTATCGCATAAACACCATTTCCAAAACTCAGAAAAAAGAAATGAAATGGAAAAAACACAAACGCATTCTACACAATTCAAACCAATTAATGTTGTGTAATTAACAAGGAGTTGATGAGTACTGCAGATATCACTGTAAAATCATTTGACAGTCAGGGGGATACTTCCGGTTTTACTATGTCATCAACAGGGACGGTTTCTCAATCTGTTGCTGGTTCTGGAACAGCTTCAAGACCTTTTAATGTATGGAGCGCCGTCTGATACTTATCTAAAATAGCATCCGGACAGCTGACACACACACAGACAGACACACACACACACACACACACACACACACACACACACACACACACACACACACACTACACACACACACACACACACACACACACACACACACACACACACTCCATCATACCTCACTAGCCACATGTCTGGTTTGACCCTCCTTCACACTTGAAATGCTCTGCAGTGGAGAAAGAATGCTGCTTTGACGCCCTCAGACACACTCCAGGTTTGCTTCGTCTGTCGCTGACTTTGAAACCCTCAACAACAGAAACCAGAACAGAAGGAGAGACAGTGAGAGAAAATAGATTCATAAAGACGAGAGTTACATATTAGTCTAGTTGCCAGCACTGTGAACCCGGGAATGTTGAGTACCAAAACGTTTTGTGTTAGAAATGTATAGTAGGTTCCTCAGCACATAGAAACTGCCGGATGCTCACCTGCATATGTTGGGCAATTTGCATATATTGCGTTAAATACTATATGTCGACAATAGTTTAAAAATCGCTTGGCAGATTTGGAAAATGTTGGAGGGGTTTTGGGGGTTATTGAGAATGCTAAATCTAATTATGACGTTATACATTAATGTATCCATTAATGTTGCCACCATGGATAATATAGGAAAGTAGAGGAAAAGAAAGGAAGGAAGGGAGTTAAGAAAATAAAAAGGGAGAGGAGTGAAAATAGAAAGTACAAAGAGGATATTTCTGCTGCTGGTAAAGAGGACGTTAGTGGGGCACAGGGGACAATAGGCAGTGTCCCCCACACACACACACACACACACACACACACACACACACACACACACACACCACACACACACACACACACACACACACAACACACACACACACACACACCACACACACACACACACACACACACACACACACACACACAGCCCCTCCCCTGGCTGGCAGTGTGTGTAAACCGGCATCATGTGTGTGTTTGTTTGTGTGTGTGCGTGTGCTGTGAGAGGCAGTTAGCGGCTTGTTACGGGACAGAGAGAAATTAAGGGACAACTCAGGTAGGTAAGAGAGAGGGACAAGGGACATGACTGTGTAATCATTACGGAGGTGAATGTATGTGCAGTGTGTGAGATACAACCACATGTTCATACTTGTAATTATATGGTGGCACTGAAAACTCATTGTGCTGCAAATTAAGAAAATGCATTGAGGCAAAAAGTAAGAGACCACCGACATAATGAAGCTGCGAAAACAGAAACAGTGTGTTTTCTAAGTGGCAGTGCACAACAATAATGTAAGCTTAATAATACACTGTTATACATAGTATGAGTTGCAACCTTACAGTTTTTCTCAATTGCTAAACCCACTAGTTATAATCAAAATTCATTTCTTCAAAACAAGAACATAGCCATCGAAACAGAAACACACTTGCCTCACACATAACTCTGAATATCTTTTGCAAAATGCACTTACATGACCAAAACTGAAAATACTGGTCACAAAAAAGAATAAGTCGATCGAAACAGAACCAATTGTCCTCTAATGAGACAAATGTGTTTTCATAACTGAAACTCCGGTCACCATAATAACACATTCTACCATAACAATATACATTTCTTGCAAGGTGCTCTAGGGCACTCAAAACTAAAAATACCCCTTCCAAAACCAGATACCTTCTCCAAAAACAAAACATTTGTCAGCTCATTAGAAGACTATTTGAACAGTCATTACTAAGTGGCACACTAAATACTGACTACAATCATCAACACACAAACCTCAAGCTATCGATATTGGAAACTGAACGGAAAACTGACAAGTTGGGAGAAACAAACTTACATACAGGAAAAACAGTATGTTACTGTAACTATATCATTGTTTTTATTGCCTCATTTTCAGAAGAGCACCGTAACAGAAACAAAAGATGAATAGCAATACACTGGAAACAAAATAACATGGGTAAATGATGTAAATCAGCAGTAAAGCAGAGAATGAGATCTATATAGCTTTACTGATCTGCTCTTTGGCCTCTGTCTGGCTACATAGCCTCATCTACGTCACAGCGTATGTCTTCCCTTGCAAGGCAGCGTGGGAAATATCTCCCTGCGTGTCGACACCACCCTTGACAGGATTCCGCAGAGATGTCCCGACAGCCAGCATTCATTGCGTCCAAAAGGGGCATTCTGTCATGAGGATGATGGTCACAAACCTTCCATCTCCAGGCAGAGAAGAACTCCTCAATGGGGTTTAGAAATGGGGAGTATGGAGGGAGGAACTCCATGGCCATGTGTGGATGAGCCTCAAACCATGCCCTCACGTCACGAGAGTGGTGGAATGCCACATTGTCCCATATGACCACATGAACCGACCTCACTCGATCCCTCTCTTATGGTGGCACCAGTCGGTCATACAGGACATCCAGGAAGGCAAGGACACGTTGCTTGTTATATGCTCCCATTACAGGGATGTGAGCAAGGACGCCTTGTGTCGAGATAGCCGCACACAATGTTATGTTTCCTCCCCTTTGGCCTGGAACAAAGACTGTTGCTCTTTGCCCAATAAGGTTCCTCCCACGTCTCCTCACTTTGGAGAGGTTGAAGCCTGCTTCATCCACATATACAAAAACATGTGGTAATGCATTGCCTTCCAGCTCCATCATTCGCTAAAGAAAATGAAACAAACAGAGGACCATTTTACATTACTGTAAGCAGTCCGACATACTAAAAATATAGGCAAGCCATCACTGTGATTGAGGTCCTTACCTGTACATACCGGTGCCTTAACTCCTTCACACGGTCAGAGTTGCGTTCAAAAGGAACCTTATAGATCTGTTTCATTCTGAGGTGGTGCCTCTTTAACACCCGGTCAATGGTTGCAACACTTATAGATGGAATGTTACTGAAGACATCCTGGTCTGCAATTATTCTGGCCTGAATCACCCTTAAGCGGATTTCATTGTTGGCCACAACCATATCAACAATGGCAGACTCTTGTTCTGGAGTAAAGGCCTTTCCTCTGCCACCAGAGTGGGGTGCTCTTTCAGTTCTATCAATACATATTTGAGAATGTTATGTACTGTAATATAAAAACAGTGATCATAAAAATAAAAATACATAAAAAATACATAAAAATAGAAATGCATGAAGTGCTGTAAAAAAGGGTTACAGTAGCTTACCTATTTGCGTGCCTGAAGATCCTAATAATGGATGCCACTGTTGATCTCCGTATGTTGGGCTGAACCCTTTGGCCAGCCTCAATGAGGGACATGCCATGGTTTATGACGTGGTCCACAATAGTTGCACGGGTGTTGTCCGAAACTACTATTCGCATTGGTCCCCTTTCAACTCTTCCACCATGCATACGTACAGCCCTCCCTCTTCCTCTGTGAACATCAGGGTTCCCTCTTCCTCGGTGAACATCAGGGTTCCCTCTTCCTCGGTGAACATCAGGGTTCCCTCTTCCTCTGTGAACATCAGGGTTCCCTCTTCCTCTCTGAACATCAGGGTTCCCTCTTCCTCGGTGAACAACAGGGTTCCTTCTTCCTCGGTGAACATCAGGGTTCCCTCTTCCTCTGTGAACATCAGGGTTCCCTCTTCCTCTGTGAACATCAGGGTTCCCTCTTCCTCGGTGAACATCAGGGTTCCCTCTTCCTCTGTGAACATCAGGGTTCCCTCTTCCTCTGTGAATATCAGCCCTCCCTCTTCCTCTGTGGACATCAGGGTTCCCTCTTCCTCTCTGAACATCAGGGTTCCCTCTTCCTCGGTGAACAACAGGGTTCCCTCTTCCTCTCTGAACATCAGGGTTCCCTCTTCCTCTCTGAACATCAGGGTTCCCTCTTCCTCTGTGAACATCAGGGTTCCCTCTTCCTCTGTGAATATCAGCCCTCCCTCTTCCTCTGTGGACATCAGGGTTCCCTCTTCCTCTCTGAACAACAGGGTTCCCTCTTCCTCTCTGAACATCAGGGTTCCCTCTTCCTCTCTGAACAACAGGGTTCCCTCTTCCTCTCTGAACATCAGCCCTCCCTCTTCCTCTCTGAACAACAGGGTTCCCTCTTCCTCTGTCAACATCAGCCCTCCCTCTTCCTCTCTGAACATCAGCCCTCCCTCTTCTTCTATGAACATCAGGGTTCCCTCTTCTTCTGTGAACATCAGGGTTCCCTCTTCCTCTCTGAACAACAGGGTTCCCTCTTCCTCTCTGAACATCAGCCCTCCCTCTTCCTCTCTGAACATCAGGGTTCCCTCTTCCTCTCTGAACATCAGCCCTCCCTCTTCCTCTCTGAACATCAGGGTTCCCTCTTCCTCTCTGAACATCAGGGTTCCCTCTTCCTCTCTGAACATCAGGGTTCCCTCTTCCTCGCTGAACAACAGGGTTCCTTCTTCCTCTCTGAACATCAGGGTTCCCTCTTCCTCTCTGAACATCAGGGTTCCCTCTTCCTCTCTGAACATCAGGGTTCCCTCTTCCTCGCTGAACAACAGGGTTCCTTCTTCCTCTCTGAACATCAGGGTTCCCTCTTCCTCGCTGAACAACAGGGTTCCTTCTTCCTCTCTGAACATCAGGGTTCCCTCTTCCTCGCTGAACAACAGGGTTCCTTCTTCCTCTCTGAACATCAGGGTTCCCTCTTCCTCTGTGAACATCAGCCCTCCCTCTTCCTCTCTGAACATCAGCCCTCCCTCTTCCTCGCTGAACAACAGGGTTCCTTCTTCCTCTCAGAGCTCCTCTACCTACTCGATCAGCCATTTTGTTCACACAAACATCTTACTGAAGTGAGGGAGGTCTTTTATAGGATTCTCACTAATTACAATTACTATAGGAAAGTCATTGATATCAGCTAACAGTAACATCATTACTGTAAGGTATACAGTACATTCCATGGAGTTACCTTTTTCAATGGGGTGATTGACTGATAACAAGTGTTAATATGTTGCACATCAAGTGTCAATTAGTGTAGCTATGGTCTACGTTTATGAGGAGTAAGTGTTATCGACTGTGAGAAGATTATTTTGTTTTGTAGACATGAGTTACACAAAATATTTTTGATGTTTGTGTAGAGAATTGTAACTTCAGTTAGAGAATTGTGTGATCTGTTTTGCAAAACACTGCTTAGCATCTGCATTTTGTGTGATATCAATGATAAATGTATACTGTTGTAGAGAAATGGTTTTCTGTTTCGATGGCTGTGCTGTTGGTTTGATGAAAGGAATTTTGATTCTAAACAGTGGGTTTAGCGATTGAGAAAAACTGTAACTATGGACAATCATGCGATTAATTGCGATTGCATATTTTAATCGACTGACAGGCCTAATATATATATATACTGTATATATATTTATATACATGATGTACTATACATCTGGACCTACAGTAAAGTGCTGCAAGCTAGTGTGCAATAATCTCTGTCAAAGACTATTTCTAAGTACATAATACAAATTGGCAGTACATCAACAACTGCAGACCAAAACGGAACCTGCTGCCCCGGACTCATCTAAGATCTCTATGAATACCTTTTAGTGTTTATATGCTGCTTATAAATGCAAAATAGTGGAGGTGAAAAATAAAATGTTATGGGAAACTTTTCTTCAGTTAACACACCATCAGCAGCACACTTGCATATGTGCACACACACACGAGTCATATACGATGATGGGAATCACGGCGCAGGTAGTTTAAATCTGACACCGGCATAAATGAATATGAAGGGATGAAATAGGATTAGCCTCTTTGCTATTGATTAGCTGGCCATGTAATAATTAAAGCAGGCTGAGCCGCAGGGCTACTGCAGTGTGTGTGTGTGTGTGTGTGTGTGTGTGTGTGTGTGTGTGTGTGTGTGTGTGTGTGTGTGTGTGTGTGTGTGTGTGTGTGTGTGTGTGTGTGTGTGTGTGTGTGTGTGTGATGAATGCCAAAGTCCCCAAACTGAAGATTGCTCCACTCAGCACAATCACGACCAGCTCTCCCCCTGCCAGCACTACAGCCAAACCACTGGTCACGTAACATCAGCTTTACTGTGTGTGCGTGTGTGTGTGTGTGTGTGTGTGTGTGTGTGTGTGTGTGTGTGTGTGTGTGTGTGTGTGTGTGTGTGTGTGTGTGTGTGTGTGTGTCAGAGACAGCACGAGTGTGTTCAAGAGACAATGTGAGCCTTTTTTTAAAGGTTGAACATCATTCATATACGAAGCAACACACTATAACTGTACTTTTTTTTGCAATATTGATGCCGTAACAACACTGAAAAAACTGAAGCATGAACCTTAATTAAATATATTATGTCAACATATACAATACATAACTGTATTAGGTTAGTTGAAAGCTATAATATTAGGATCAAATAAATATTAGGTTTGACTTAATACATGTTTTGTTTATGTAAACATGTGCTTGCCTTCTTTTTAAGATGTTAGACTACTCTTTTCAGTTGCCTATCACTGTCCCCTTTGTTGTAACAGTTTACATTTCCCTGCTGTTCTCCCAGTGCAGGATTTCTGATTCTGATATGTGAAATCTAAATAAGAAAAATCATTAGGGTGGCAGTTTATCAGAATGCGGGCGATATAAAGTTTAAAACGTGATATCATGTGAGGGATGTCGCATGTTAAAGCTCCTATGACATGGCCATTTCTACTGATCATAATTCCAGTGTTGAGGTCTACTAGAATAGATTTACATTGTTCAATGTTCCAAAATCACATTGGTACAGCATCTCTGAGTAGTATGTGCATTCACTCTCTGTCCTAAACGCCTTGTTGGAGCTCCAAACAAGCTGCTCCGCCCAGTGGGGCTCGAGGAGCGGACAGTGTGAGCTGAGTTACTGGTGTGGTCATTTCCTGGTTGCTGTGTGGGGTCTGCGAGACAGTGAGACGTCGCGGAACTCAGCCTGAGCACACACTCGAAGCCAGGCTGTGTGTATGTGTGTGTACAGTGTACAGTGAGTGTACTGTGAGTGTATCATGTTTTGGGTTAATGGAAGCCAACAAATGTACGCAGGTTAATTCATCAATGTTAATTCAACAAAACCACATGGTTATGTTTCTAATACTTGATTGGGCTATGGAAGAGATCTTAGTTTTGGTTAAAATAAGTATGTGTGTTGTATACTATTTTTGATGAATCCATCCTCTCCTTGTCGCGTTAAAAAATTACTTGAAATGAGCCAAAAAGGTGTGGTCGAACACACAATGCCATGCTAAAACAGGTGTAGTGGTAGAACACACAATGCCATGCTAAAACAGGTGTAGTGATAGAACACAAAATGACCTTTACTTTATTCATCCACCATTTGTGAGACCACTCTGGCACAGAGTATATTTCTGACTCCATACTCACACATGGTGGGCCTTCATTAGTCAGTGTGTGTGTGTGTGTGTGTGTGTGTGTGTGTGTGTGTGTGTGTGTGTGTGTGTGTGTGTGTGTGTGTGCACGTGCGTGTGTTGTAATACACCACTGAGCAGTTAGTCCTCTATCTCCTTAGAGCGTAATCTCTTGATTTGTGGGATTGACCCCTTTTAATTCAATGGAAAATAATCGCTGTGACAGCAGCACTGCATGGATTTTCAATGCACTGCACCTGCTCTAATAAGTTTAGGCATAACCTCGGCCTTCCTGCCGTGCACACACACACACGTGCACACACACACACACACACACACACACACACACACACACACACACACACACACACACACACACACACACACACACACACACACACACACACACACACACACACACACACACACACACACACACACACACACACACACACACACACACACAGAGAGGAGACAGAGAGGGGAGTGGCTCAGATATTGTACAAACTGAATGAAGTCATCGGCCTTAATCAGGCGATTGAATTCCTCCATTCTACCCTCTTACCTTTCCCCAGTCTCTGTAATGTGTCTCCAGTCTGGTGGCTCTGACCAATGTCAATGTCCTCTCTATGGCTCTGTCTCTGAGGACTCATCCCAGGACATCTTCATTAGGAGTCTGATGCCAGATCTCACAGTCCCCGACAATAAAGCCTGTTAAAACTCAGATCCATCAGTCTGAGACCTGGCTGTCATAAGGCTTACATTTTACATCTCAGGAAGCTGGCTGACACTCTGTTCCATGCTTTGAATAAGAAGAATTATTCAAGACTGTCAACACCTTCAACAACTCACGACTCAGGACATCTTTGGTTCACTTTATAGCACACTGGGTACCACTTGCCGAGGTCAGCAGTGCATCTCTTCTAAAGCCAGTACTTGTCAGGTTAAAGCAAGAACATAAGGCCAGCTTTTAGGGAAAGACTGTTAATTGGATTCAAATAAATACGTCTGTTACATTACTTAACCCTCCTGTCATGTTTGGGTCAAATCTGAGGGATTTACTACTTTCATCAAACATATTGTGTTTTACATTTGATTGCTTCAAAGTCTTATGATATCCTCCAAAGTAGGCATTGGAACATATACAATTACTGACCACCACATAAGCAAAGAATGGGCAACCTTTTTGATATGAAGTGGCATTAAAAAATGTTTGTTATCAACGAGCAGACGATCGTGAATTATCAACGGGAGGGCGGGGGGACCCTTGCTACGGGGAAGCAGTGTGTGGACCTGTCAGCGCAACTTACATTAGGGATGCTCCGATCGCCAATTTTGGGGCCGATCCAATCGAGTGGGTGGGGCCTATGGGGATCTTCCATTTAAAGTGATGTTTAAAACTCAGTTAATGGGGCTCATTCACTGGAGCTTCCACAAACAACAACCAACATAATTATTACATTCAAATGAAGTACATTATTCAAGTTTACATTCACTTTGGAGAATAACACGGGAGAAATTAGCAGAAGCGCTCTCTTTTCCTCTCTCCCCCTCTCTCTCTCTCCTGACAGCCTGTCAGTATCATTTTATTTCATTTCATTTCAAACCTTTATTTAACCAGATTGGTCCCATTGAGATCATAGATCTCTTTTTCAAGGGAGACCTGCAGTATCGTCTCATGCAGCTCACTGATCCAGTAATGAGTGACCGACAGTGAACAATGAATATATTTATAACTAGTTTAGCTTGTTCCAGAGGTAGATAAAATAGCTAAGTGTGTGAGGTCTAACTCTTGTGTGTTTTGCTCCGCTCAGCGGTCCGTCATAGCGGGTGGAGCTGCAGGATTTCTGCTTCACACACGTTGCATACCGCTATTGTCATTTTCGGACACCTTAAAAAACTGCCAGACCGGTGAAGCCATTTTGGCAAGCTTGTTTTGCCGCGCACAGAGAAAAGTGTCATGTATTTTACGTCATACGATCGGCATTTGAGCACCGATCGATCGGCAGAGAGTGAGTATCGGCCGATATCGATTGGCGGCCGATCGATCGGAGTATCCCTAACTTACATAATGCCGAATTTAACAAATACATTTAAATAATTGGTTTAAACGGCATAATAATAAGGACGATCGTCCATTCTGTGATTCTCCAGAACACACATGGCCAGTCCGCCCCTGTGTAGCATGTTATTTCAACACACTCTCACTCCCTAAGCGTCCAGGAGCGACGTTGGTCAGTGTCCGTGGCGTCCAGTTGTGACGCTCCTAGGCTCCTTCAGCGTCATAAAGGGACGCAAATAGCTTTCAACTGATTGCAATGTATTCCCATCTGCGGCGGGATTTGACGCTCATGGAAGCACGGCATTCGGCTGCCCTTAAAGGCAATGTGAGCGTCCATTCCCATTGGATAACGGAGAATTGCACACCCGGAAGTAAGTATTCTTCTTACTGTCGATTGATTTAAAGTGATATCTGCACTACTCATCGACTAAAAAACACCAGATTATCCTTGTTAATTACACAACATTGATTGGATAAACTTGTGACCATAATGGGCAGCATTAATATATATACACACATGCCAGCTAAGGTCAGAAGAGCTTTATTTAACAGCTGGTCTTATGTTTGTGACCCCTGTGTTAATTGATAACATTACATTACATTATATTAATTGATAAGCCTGAAACATGCACTTGTCAAGGTTCAGAGGCACATTTTGCAAATATGGCAGTAGCCATCAATCAGCTTAAGATAAGATATACTTTATTGATCCCAAGTTGGAAAATGTGTGTTACATCAGCATGTGTAACAGTTAAATATGCAGTTGTGTTTATTTGTAAATCATTTAGTATAATCACACAAATTATGTGTTTTATATTTAACAATTCTGTGTTCTTTATTTATTGATTGTTCAATACCTGACAAGGCCGGAGATGAAATATCTACATACATCTTATAAGAGTATAATACATTATGTATAATATCAGTTAAAATAAGTGCTTCAACATAGTTAACATTGCTGGAGGTATGCACAAATATTGATAGATGTATTGTAATGCACTATTGAGGAACCTGCGACCCAAGTTTGTCATTCAGTGCAGAACTACACCATAGTTGTGTAGGCCTATATGATATGTCAATAAACCTTAGAACATCTTGAAATCTTGAAAGGGATTTGCAAAATAGTCATTATATACAGTCTTTAATTAACTATTAGTAGAGAATAACGAGTAATGAATATACTTTATAGGGATCCTACTAATATCTAATAATACAAATAATGAAATTCAATAACATGCTTTAACCACCGGGTGTCCCTTTATATCAGCTGTGCATCTTTATGGTGTAAATACAGCCTATCTACCAATTGGATCAAATATAAAAGTGAGCCGAATTAGTGTTGATACTGCAAGGAGACGTATTGTGTGAAAAGAAATGTAAGATGTTGTTTAATGGCTGATATATTTATGATCCACGTCACGTTTTCAGTTCCTCATGTTTGTCTAGAAGTCTTCTCATCAGGGCTCTATAAATACAGAACTACGGCAGATATGTAATATTTAATGCAGCCGAACCGTGTTTTACAATGCAATGTGATGACTTTCAAAGAGAAAAGCAAGCACACTCGGAATAAAGTATTTTTTTTTTTTTTGTAAATGGTTTCGGTCTGTTTCCGGTATTTGTTAATGACGATGTGCTGTGAGACTGGAATTGCACAGGGGAAAATAACGTAGGCTATCTTTAGATGAAACGTAGGCTATCTTTAGATGAAACTAATATGTTTGCGCTGTGGACCAACACTATACATTGACGGGGAAGGGGGTAGCAATAAAGATAACGCCATTAAACAGTAACACAACATAACATAAATAATATCGATAGCAGCGTCCCTAGCAACCACCTTGGTAACAATGAAAACGTTGCGATTTCCTGAAGTAATCTTCGTAATAACTAGCAAACTAAAGATCATGTACATCCACTGCACACATCATCTGAAATAACAACTCATATTTCTCGCATCAAATGACATCAAAACGCATTTTAATGGCCAAACTAACTTTAAAATAGGCATTTTCCACCGAGAATAAAACGAAGTTCGGCCATGTTTTCTATTTCTGCAGGGAGAAATTTGAAGATCACCTTCAGCCAACGGGGTTTGTCAAACAGAGCACATGGTGTAGTCCAAACGATAGCTGGGGATTCTGGGTAGTGTAGTGTCTTCTGCCATCCTTTACTCCGAAAAAATATTTGTTTCTCCGAATCGAAGGGGAAAAATACAAAAGCATTGCACACAATTTAAACCAATCAATGTTGTGTAATTAACAAGGATAATCTGGTGTTTTTTAGTCGAGGAGTAGTGCAGATATCACTGTAAAATCAATCGACAGTAAGAGGAATACTTACGTCCGGGTGTACAATTCTCCGTTATCCAATGGGAATGGACGCTCACATTGCCTTTAAGGGCAGTCGACACAAACGAATGCCGTGCTTCCATGAGCGTCACATCCCGCCGCAGATGGGAATACATTGCAATAAGTTGAAAGCTATTTGCATCCGTTTACGACGCTGAAGGAGCCTAGGAGCGTCACAACTGGACGCCACGGACACTGATCAAACGTCACTCCTGGACGCTTAGGGAGTGAGAGTGTGTTGGTTATTTCGATGAGAGATGAGCAGATCGCCACTGGGCTTTCAACTAAAGACACAGCCAGGCAAAAACTGCGGCATGTGTACAGCTCCTTATGGGTACCCCAATTAGTGAAGTGCTTTCCTCTGTGGTGAAACTATCAGCACTGCACCACAGAGGAAAGCGGCAGAAAGTCGCCTGGAGTTAAAGAGAGCGGGGCAGCGGTAACGCAGGTAACGGGGAGACGTGCTCTGGCGGCGGTCTCGTTCAGGATCCGAAAATACAATTTAAATATTTTGCACACTTATTCCACTTATTCCTAGTGTGCCACTGGTTAGGGTGCCACGTGCCAATGGTGGCACGCGTGCCAGGGGTTGCTGACCCCTGCCCAGTGGCGTTGCGCAATATTTCGGGGCTCCCCCGCAGGTCGGACCATGAGGCCCCGCCCACTCCCATTAATCAATAATAGAGTGACATGGGATAGACATCGCGGCCACTTTTTTAAATGTTTATTTTTTCAGGCATCTTTTGTAAACAGTAGGCCTATAGGTCAGTAGGAACTTTCTGTATAAAGATACATCTGATTTAAACAGTATAGGGTCAGTAGGAACTTTCTGTATAATATACATCTGATTTAAACAGTAAGGTCAGTAGGAACTGTATAATAATATACATCTGATTTAAACATCATTGACAAATACAAACAAGTGGCTGTGTATTTTGTGTAACATGAAGGTATATTGTAGAACGTTATAGCCTATCATCATTGGAGTTCACACAACGGAACGGTTCACATATATATAACATTCTGTATAAAAGAAAAGTAGCCTACAAAAAACAAACAAATAAAACACATCCTATAGGCTACATAGAGGATGCAATCAGGAGCTGCTTTGTAGGCCTATTATTTTATACGAGCGTGTCTCCTGGCATTCTTCTGCGCAAAATCCTGTATAACAGTCTTTAAATCTATACTGCGCGCGTGTCGGCTCTCAAAACTAAGGACTGCTAACCCAGACAGTCTCTCTTGCGACATTGTGCTCCTCATGTCTTTATTAATTTAAGTTTTGAGAAAGATCTCTCAGCACTGGCAACAGTCACGGGTATAGTTAAAAACAATTTCAGTGCTGTGGCAACATTGGGGATACTTGGCAAAATGGACTGATTTTCAATGAGCAGGTTTGTGCAAGGTCTTTGATTATTCCACGCTCAATTTTCTTTATAGTAGGCCTAAGATAATTACGGAGGGACAGGATCTGGAAAGGAAACTCGGCTGACAGGTCATCTTTAAACTGGCCTGATAAAGCACTTGCGGACTCAGACAGATCCTTGTCTGTTTGCGGGCAAGCAGAAAAGAAAATCGCTGTGCAACTTCGCTCATTCCAACAAATCGATTTTTGAGTTGGGCAACGACAATATCGATATTTGCGTAAAATACCGCCACTCTAAAATGCTCCCCTGGGTCTTGGAGCCGCTGGTCCTCGCAAAGCTCTGAAAAGTGCTTCTTTTGACGCATGAGGATGCCAGGTCTTGCATGTGCGCTTTTAAGCCATCAAACTCTCCTCGGAGTTGGGCAAGTGTATCGGTTGCGTTACCAAGCATTGCTGTCGCCTGTAAGAGGTCCACGTCTTTGCGCTGGAGAGCTTGGGACACAATGTTGACTGTTTCAAGGACATTGCCCTGTATTATAGTCATTACAACAAACTCAAAGCTCTCCATGGCCTTTTTCAAGCCAGTCACCTCGGCACGTTCCTTTTGGAGAGCAAGTCTATCTTAGTTAGCGCTTGCATAATGTCAGCATAACAGAACCGCAATGATTGGACGGCGTCTTGTCTTGATGCCCATCGTGTCGGGCATAGTCTCTTCAGTGTAGGCTGGCCAGCCTTGGGCACTGAGAGGTGTGTTTCCAAAAGCTCCCCATCGTTTGATACTTCCACTAAAGAATATAATAGCCTTTCAACAGTGTCGTAGAAGTCTTTTATCTCAGGTATATTTTGGCATGTGTCATTGAGTACAAGGTTTAAATTGTGCGCAGCACAATGAATGTACACTGCGTTGGGCTCTTATCACTTATGCATTTTTGTACACCGGAGTAGACGCCACTCATATTGCTAGCCCCGTCATATCCTTGTCCGCGGCACTTCCCAAGTAGTATCCCCTTTCTCTCCACGATTCGAGAATTTCTCTCTCTAGACCTGCAGCAGTTTGGTTCTGTGACTGCATGGAAGCCCAAAAAACTTTGTTTATTTTCACCTCTGTAGGGTTTCCATTTTCATCATTTGCTATAGTAACATATCTGAACACTTGACTCAGTTGGTCTACTTTTGAAATGTCCTGGGTAGTATCCATTATAATCGAATAGAATTCTGCATTCTGTATGTCTGTAATGATTGTGTTCTGCACTTTTTTCGATAGCAATGAAATTATTTCGTTTTGAGTTTGAGGACTTAGGTAGTGCACCTTCGTTTTGCTTTCAATAAGCTTTTGCAGAACTGGATCATAACGCGCCATAAGTTCTATGGTAGATAATAAATTACCATTATCTATATCACCTATTTTCTCTCTGTGACCCCGGAAAGCAGAGTTGCGAGAGGCCATTGTTAGTGTAACATCAGTTATTCTGGTTAGGACCTCGGTCCAAAACCCCACCTCTCTCTTTAACTCAGATGATATGTGTGCGTCAATGGTCAGATAATTTTTTCCATGTATCATACACGACACATGCTGCCAAATGAGAGCGAGATCATTTGTGTTCTTTAATCTTTTTAGAGAGACCCTGCCAATCATTTATTCCTATTCTCCACGCTTGGTGGAGGTGATGGGCAGACGGTCTGTCACCGAACAGCCAGCACTGCTCACAGTACACCCAGTCCATAGATGGCGAGTAACATAGCCACTTGTGTGGAATTCTACATCCAATTTTGGATGTTTTGTTATAGAACTCTTTTGAAAAGCACCTTCCCTTCCCATCCCTTTTGAATGGCCCTTCAGGCTTGCATGGCCCGTTATTCAGAATGTACCGTTTAACATCATCGTCTTCTAAATCTACAGGGAATTTCCCCCTATCAGTAGGGTATTCAGTCACAGAGTTGTCGCTGGCCAACGTGTCCCTGGGGTGGGTGGGCAACCTTGGCTATGTCTGAACTGGCCTCGGAGGGGGCACAGCTGACTTCTTGCTGACCTGCAAAAATGAACGGATTAGATTCCAATTCCAATGTAACCTGTAGCATACTCTTACTGGTTATGGTGAATAAAACTTTCTATTATTCTAATGTCTAACCTGTCTCGAAGCGCGAGGCACGACTAGCTGGCTCGGCTGTAACGGAGCTGCTGGGCTGTCTGCCTGGACTCGGAGCTGACGGCCGGGGAGGTTGCTAGCGGTCTATCTGCAGTAACGTTAGAGTCTACGTCCACCTTTGCTGCCTGCCAGAACAATGACGTTATTTTAGGTAGTTTTGCCCTCTCCTGTTCGGCTTTCGCTCTCATTTTGCTTTTTCTGAGCACCGCTTGGGTAGTGGTGCTTCATTTTTCATGTTTACCGGCAACACAACTAATCACGTTATTTATATGAGCAATGCTTCCCGCTTTGTTTTGAACGCTGCCCAACCTGCCAATGAACATTAGTTATCAGCCGGCTAGCCCTATCGCAGGTGAGCAAATAATTATAATGATACACTGTTGTACTACTACAGGCAGCGTACACGTGACGGTAGCAACATAGCAGGGAGGGGGGGGGCCCCCTTGTTCCCGCGATAGCCTACAGTGGGGGCGGGGCCCGCTAAGCTCCGGGGCTCCCCCGCACCGCGGGGGGTGCGGGGGCCTCCGCTATGCCCTTGCCCTTAGATTATGTTCTTCTTCAGAGAGCACACACACAAACATTTGAATTTTGGAATACATTTTCAGTGTTCTATTCCTTGGATATTCACTACAGTTATTCATGTAAACCAGTATTCTGAGATATTGATTAAAGCTTAAAGGGAGTTAAATAAAATGTGGTGATGATTCATGTTTTTTGTCTTAATGCAGAGGTGCCTTTGAGCAAGGCACCGAACCCCCAACTGCTCCCTGGCGCCGGCTAACTGGCAGCCTCTCTGCTCTGCCACCTCTCCTATCTGCATGTGGTTGTGGTTTGTGCATGTATATCTGTGGAGTTAATTTTGGTTGTTTATTCATTTATTTTCTATTTATTTATTTCAATCATGAAGCTTTAATATATTTGTTTAGTTGTGCAGGTTGTAATGAAAATAGGTCTCAGTTGGGAGGGAACCTGGTTCCAGTATTTTGTTTCCCTTGTGACTCTTTTGATGAGGGGACCGTCAGCCATCTTTAAAAGGCCAGTGAAATGTTTGTCACTGTCACTACCCGATCCGTCCCCCTACCCGATCGGTACTGCGCATGTGCGAGATGGTCCGCCATATTGGACAACTCCGGACGGCAACCAAGATGGACACTTTACACAGTGGCTTTTAGCAAAGCTCAAAAATAAAACTCGAGAGAGATGAGTTATTGTTATACAAGTGACTTCACTATTATTTAACAACTATTTTTATTGGGTTCTTTTATTTGGGGTTAAGTACACGTCAGAATAAGTGAGGGAGGAATGAATTTAACGTTCTGTTAGACAGCAATATGCCATACATTTTTGCATACATTCACAGTAAATATTTATTCAGTATGATAGCTAACAGAAGTTAAATCAATTTGCTCACTTATTCTGACAATGTACTTAACCCCAAATAAAAGAACCCAATAAAAGAGTTGTTAAATAATAGTGAAGTCAAGTTGTAATAACAATAACTCATCTCTCTAGTGTTTTTCATTTTGAAGCTTTGCTAAAAAGCCACTGTGTCAAGTGTCTCAACTTGGGTTGACATCCGGAGTTGTCCAATATGGCGGACCCATCTCGCACATGCGCAAGTACCGATCGGGCAGGGGGACGGATCGGGTAGTGACAGTGACTTATGTTTTGATCAGCCACAGGGCACACAGGCAGCCGGTGAGTGTTTGGTTTACACATGGGATTTTGGTGACAGACTTTTGTTGTGTATGCTCTATGTAATTTGTGTGTAAATGTGTTTTCTCCTTAGGTTGATAACCTAACTGTAAATGGATTTGTATGAAGAAAGCTGGACTTTCTGATACCATGTTGCCTCTCTTGAGTGGAGAAGAGGCATGTTAAATAAACATAAATCCGAAACTAAAGTTGAGTGGTCACGCCCCGTGTGTCCAACACCCTTTCGGTGGGAGTAAACCGAACAATATCCTCCCTGTGTAGTATGGAAACACAACAGAATGGATAAATAAAGTATATCTTCTTCTTCTTAATGTAAGAGCAGTTAAAACAGACTGCTCAAATCTGACCAGGAACACCAAAGTAAGGGGGGAAAAAGGAGCACAGACACAGGAGGGTTAAGTTAAGTATGTTACGCAATGAATGTAAGTTATGAAGGTTGAACAGCTTGCATATGCAAATAGAATAAAGAACTAGTTTTACACAAGAAAAGTTGTTTTCTCACGGGAACCGAAAACAACTGGGTAAGAAGTCCTGGGGATATTTCACCAATCCATCCAACCTGAGTATGCAGACTTTGTGGGTGTCTCTTAATGTCGAGTACGCTTCCTTGGTAGGACATGTCTTCCGAGTCAGGTCCTTCAGAAGCGAGGCAGGAATCCTTCCTAGCCTCGGAAAACGAGGAATGGTGGAACAGGTGTGCAGGTGTGCGTTATATGCGAGGCTTAAATGGAGCTGGATTTCCGCCAAAGATTTGGGAAATTGTCTTGTGCGCCAAGCATGGGGATTTTAAGACTGCGGAGGATACACATGTGCAGCCTCAAAATTTTCACGCAATGAAGGACGCCGGGTCTGGTAGAATTCCAAGGATCCTGGACATTGGAACAGTCCTCGGTGGGAATCGATGACGTAGCATCCTTGATATAGTTGCTCTGGAGGAGCCTTCCTCGACATTGAGAAACACCCCACTGTCTCTGACTTCCTTCTTTCCCGTTGTCAGAATAACTAAAGCCACTAGAGGCAGCACTGCACGTACATATCTGCTGCTGCAGGGTTAACATGCGCATAATCACAGGATGACGAGTGGAGGCACTGACACGTTGATGGTGAGATGGTTGCTGATGTGTACATCTGCAAGTATGAAGATCAAACTTGTAGTCCTATGGTTGCCTTTTTTGTACTGACACTCAGTACGTTGTAGTGTACTCTTGGGGAGAGCTTAAAAATATGATGCATTAATAAAGACTAAACCTAACCAGTGGTGCCTGAGCCCTTAGGAAAAAACATTTGTGGAATTTTGGTGATTTTTCTCTTGTTTGGCTTTTTGATTGATTGAATGTTTTTTTATTATCCGATTATTATTTAACTCTTCAAATATGTAAAATGCATGGTTATCAGTTTTTTTTGTTTTTTTTATAGAGAATTGTATGCAGATTGTCAATATTGCAGATTCTCTATCTAAAGAAACTAAGAGGTGCAATATTTGTTTTAACATTGATTTGTAGTCAACATGGCTGGCACCACTTACTGTATTTTAAATGAAGCTGTATGCGGATGCGTTATTCTTTTATGTTTCCTGAAGCCACAACAAGCTCTGCTAATTGTCTCAAGTTTCCTTTCTCCATTTAAAATTATATTATGGAGAAGCTGTTTTCTGTCACCAAGATCAATATAAAATAAATAATACTTACTAACAGCTAACAATCAAAGAAGTGCATACGGCAGTGATACAAACAGCCTGCACCAACACATACTGTCTGAGTAATAGCCCTCTAATTATAAAGAACAGGGAGAAATCATTGGCCATTCAGGGGACGACTAATATCTAACCTTGGGATTGCTGTGAGCAATGAAAGATAAGATAAGACTTTATTCATCCCGAAGGGAATTGTTTGTGCCAGAGTAACAGTAACAGTAACAAAATACAATAAAAACAGCAGAAAAAGAGCAATCAAACATCCACCGACAACATGAAATAGATGGTCACAACAATCAATGCAATCATTATTAGCAGCATTCAGTAGTTTTCAGTAGTTAGTAGTGCAAAAAATAAAACGTAGTGGCAGTTACGTAATTGCACATTATCATAGCATTATTAATAATAATACTAATACTAATACTAATAATAATATAATAATGCACATCGTTATATATAGCTGTGAGTGTAATTGCAATGATGTTAATTATATTGATATTGCACATAGTGTTGGTATGGAAGTTCTCAGTGCCCTTTACTTAGGGGTGAAGAGTTAAAGAGTTGATGGCCACTGGGAGGAAAGACCTCCTGTGGCGCTGTGTGGTGGTTATCGGTGATCTCAGTCTGTGGCTGAAAGTGCTCCGGTAGGAAACCAGCGTGGCATGCAGGGGGTGAGACCCGTTGGTCCAGAATGCCGAGGAGTTTCCTCAGCATTCTCCCTCCGACACCACTGCCAACGACTCCTGATCCCTCCCAGGACAGAGCCTGCTCTCCTGATGAGCTTGTTGAGTCTGTTGGCATCAGCTGTCTTCACCCCGCTGCCTCAACACACCACAGCAAAGAAGATCACACTGGAGACCACCGAGTCATAAAACATCTGCAACATAGCGTTGCAGACGTTGAAGGACCTGAGTCTCTTGAGGAAATACAGGCGACTTCTGGCCTTTCTTATATAGGGCAGGCAGTGTTTTTACTCCAGTCCAGTTTATTGTCTATGTGGACACCCAGGAACTTGTAGCTGTCCACAATATCCACATCCATGCCCACTATGGTAATTGGGCTTGGGGCGGTACTCCGCTTCCTGAAGTCAACCACTAGCTCCTTGGTTTTTGTGACGTTGAGCTGCAGATGGTTCTGACCGCACCACTCCACAAAACTGTCCACCACACTCCTGTACTGCAAAGGTTGCTTTATAAATCAAATGTATTATTATTAATACTGAGGGACTGAGGAGTGAGTGGAGAGGAGAGTGGGCCCTCTAGTGATCAACATGAGTAGTACCAGAGCCTTCAGTCATCCTGTAAACATGACTTTTCTCTTCTACTTTTATTGCTCCTAACTTTTAATAATGTCAATATTACAAATGTGCTCTACAGTTCTGCCACATAAAGCAGCGTCAGACTGTGATCTTCATCAGGCCTAAACAGGATTATTCCTGGAGCATTGCATCACTCAATGCTCTGCTTTAATGTAGCACATTATCCACGCTATGTGTTGTAAGGTTTTCCCCAAGCCTTCCCTTATCCTCTTCATTCAGATGAAGCAATAACCTGACAGGGCTTCCAACTGTCATTTTGTGTGTGTGACAGATGAGCATTCATTTAAATCGTGATTCAGGACACCTGCTGAGTAGGGTCCATTATTTATTGTCCTTTCAGCTCTGATTTTGGTCCATAGCAATTCCCAAGGATATACGTGTCTCTTTTAGCCCCACTTTGTTCACTGTGTCACTAACAGTGTCTGTGTTTGATGCAGTATTTCTGTTGAGGGAAATTAAACGGGCCAGAAAACCGAAACTATGAGCTAAAAGATCCTAAAACCATAAAGATGGGGGGGGAACTGCAATGTTGATTCATCAAATATTATATATTGTTTCCCAATGACTCAACAATGATCCCAGTCCACAACTCCCCTGTGTAGCCCACAGAACCACTAAGCTTTATGCAAACTAATGTATGACTTCATCCGGTGATTCTTAGCAACTTCTGCAGCAAGTGCTTTCATTGAGAAAATTAAGGAATGAACAGTGATATACTAAAGGCCCTGTCACACTGTCCCGAAATTGACACCGATGGACACACGATAAAGGAAATGTTCAAATTCGGCTGTGATCGTTAGCAACATCGGGCCATTCGTGAGGGCATCTAAGCCATTGTATGACGCCGGTGGAGTTTCTCAGGCTCCGGGCAGCAACTTCGTGAGCGCATCTTGTCAAATCGTGTCATCTTCGTTTATCATCGGTGCATTCACCCTCACTCTGATCGGGGCGAATGCCCGATGGCACCGAGGATAACAAGATGCCCTCACGATGGCCTTACGAAGGGCAAAATTGACACACGAATTCAACAAAAAAAATGAACCTTCGCAAGGTCCTTCGGCAATTTTTTGGCATGCCAAAGATTTTGCCTCCGCTCACGAAGTTGCTGCCGGAGCCTGAGAAACTCCGCCAGCGGTCATACGATGGCTTAAGATGCCCTCACGAATGGCCCGATGTTGCTACGATCACAGCCGAATTTGAACATTTCCTTTATCGTGTGTCCATCGGGTTGTTTTATTGCACAACAAAATCATGTAAATATATTATGTAAATAACCCAATTTGTGTTCTGTGAACTAAAAAGGATATAATATATTATTTTGAAGGACAGTTGACAGGAAATTGTTGTTGTTATGGAAACAACATTACGGAGAAAACGTAATATTTTCTACATATAAAGACGGATAAAGTAAAGAACAAAGTCTGAAGATATCAGTACAGTATCATAGTACTGTAACATAATTGTTTTTGGTACTTTCATTGCAGTTGTATGTCTTAAATGTAATGTAAATGTTGCCTTCGTGTGTGGTTCGGGGCCATCTTCGTGCGAAATTCACAATTCCATATTCGTGTGTCCATCGGGTGTCAATTTCGGGACAGTGTGACAGGGCCTTTAGTATCTGGGAATAGCTACCAACAGAAGGGCTAGCTCTTCCTGTTTGGGTTGCGCAGGTTGACGCGGTTCCTTTGTTGTTTGGGAGATTGAACCTGGCAGACAGAACTGTGTTGTGAATGGAATGAAAACAGGAAACCAATCTAAACCCGGATAGTTCCACTGTTCTGCAGCCAGTACAGACAGTGCAATCCACATTTACTTCATAATGAAAAGTTGAAGCAAAAACATTGCCGAGTGCCACTTTAATGGTAGAATAATAACCTTCAAAATGCAGCAAAGTACAAGTTGTACGTACAGATACTTCAGCATTATACCTAAATAAAGTACAGGTTGACCTTTCACCCTTGCTTACTTGTGAATGTTGCTCTCTATCTTTCAGTCAGGTCTGCTGGTGTAGAAGGTGTGTTTATGTCCCTGAAAACACCACAGCCAGGGCCGTATCCAGGATTTCCTAAATACCGAGGTCCAAACATGTTAGGGGGGTACCCCCGAGATTTTTGGGATTTTCATGATCTAGTTAGGTGCTTTTTAAGTCCTGTGGGGGGTCACAAATTGGATAATATATTGATTTCAAACCAAGTCAGTGGGCTGCAGCATACATTATTTTTGAAAGTGTAATACATACAAATCAGTTGATTGCTACTATTAATGATCTGGACATGCAGAAGAGGCTAAAATGATCACACAACATTGTCAACATTCATTTTCCATGTCTCTCTCCTATCCATAACCTGCAGCCTCTCTTCCATCTTCTTGAGTCTCTCTGTCTTCTTCCTGTTCATTACTCTCTCTTAAAAAGTATGCCTATTGTAAATGAAGACTATTGTTATAGATAGATACATAGATAGATGGGCTTATTAAGCCTACCTTCTTTTGTGTGACTGTACCTGCAGTTCCTCCCTGACTTCCATCACTTTCTCTCTCTCTCTTTCTCTCTGCCTGTCCTGTCTCTTCCTTACCCAAGCTGAGCTTCGACTGACGTAGTCTTTTAATTATATCTTGTGGGTCTAAGGATAGAGGATGTCGTTTTTCTCATACTGATATTCTGAACAATCTGTGCTGTTGTATTTGCTGTAAAGTATTTCTACTGTAGGCTATTTTTATTTTATGTACAGCACTTTGGCTCGACCAAAAATCGTTTATAAATGTAACTTGATTTGATATCTGAGTCAGTGTAAAAAGAAAACAATACAATGTTATATCTTCAATGTTTTATTCAAATTGAAATGAAAGAAAAGCATTACAACGTTTGTTAAAACGTAATCCTTCTGACATTGGATGAATGTAATTAACTATAGCTCTCTAGCGAGTTTATTCACGCAATTTAATCCAAGGTATAGCCTATACTATAGCTGCTGCAATATAAGTTAGTGTGCATGTTGTCAGACGTCCACTAACTAACGTAGAGCGTTCACACAGGATCTGCTGGTCCTATGATGTCCTGATGAACAGAAGCACAAGCAGCCCGCTGGACTCAGATCTCTAGATACCTCATCACTCCTTCGCTGCTCCGGTTCAAGTCCGGGCTGCGGAGGTTTGTTGATACATGTCGTCTTTCTTGTTTGCTTTAATCGAGGCTACGTAGTTATGCAGCGCCCCCATCGTCAGTAAATTGAAGTACTACAAATAACCCCGTTTAGTGCAATTATTTCACAAGTTTTGTTATATACACAACTCGAAAAATATTACCGAGGTCCGGACCTCGGTGATCTCAATGGTAGATACAGCCATGACCACAGCTGCATGCTTTTCTGCATTTTCTGGCCCTACATCAGCGTCTCGTCCTTTGTTAGGCCAGCGTTGGGGTGGATGTCGACAGATCTCAACGGCCTGCATGTCATGAAAAGCCCTCATTAATTCTGCAGAAAAATACTCCGAAAACCTTTCTGCTGAAGCAGCCTTTCCCCGCCTGCATTGATTTTTCCGGGCCTCTCACCTCTTGCTCCCCCTTGCTCCCTCTCTGTCCAGGCCAGCTCAGCACACGCTCTTCCACACTGAATCATCTGAATATCATAATATAGCCCATGATGAATGCTAACTAGACAGCACTCCCGTTTGATTAATGGAGATACGGCACTGGTTCACAACAGCAGACCTGCGCAACGAGCAGACGATCGTGAATTATCAACGGGAGGCGGGGGGACCCTTGCTACGGGGAAGCAGTGTGTGGACCTGTCAGCGCAACTTACATTAGGGATGCTCCGATCGCCGATCGAGTGGGCGGGGCCTATGGGGATCTTCCTTTAAAGTGATGTTTAAAACCCAGTTAAGGCTCATTCACTGGAGCTTCCACAAACAACAACCAACATAATTATTACATTCAAATTAAGTACATTATTCAAGTTTACATTCACTTTGGAGAATAACACGGGAGAAATTAGCAGAAGCGCTCTCTTTTCCTCTCTCCCCCTCTCTCTCTCTCCTGACAGCCTGTCAGTATCATTTTATTTCATTTCATTTCAAACCTTTATTTAACCAGATTGGTCCCATTGAGATCATAGATCTCTTTTTCAAGGGAGACCTGCAGTATCGTCTCATGCAGCTCACTGATCCAGTAATGAGTGACCGACAGTGAACAATGAATATATTTATAACTAGTTTAGCTTGTTCCAGAGGTAGATAAATAGCTAAGTGTGTGAGGTCTAACTCTTGTGTGTTTTGCTCCGCTCAGCGGTCCGTCATAGCGGGTGGAGCTGCAGGATTTCTGCTTCACACACGTTGCATACCGCTATTGTCATTTTCGGACACCTTAAAAAACTGCCAGACCGGTGAAGCCATTTTGGCAAGCTTGTTTTGCCGCGCACAGAGAAAAGTGTCATGTATTTTACGTCATACGATCGGCATTTGAGCACCGATCGATCGGCAGAGAGTGAGTATCGGCCGATATCGATTGGCGGCCGATCGATCGGAGTATCCCTAACTTACATAATGCCGAATTTAACAAATACATTTAAATAATTGGTTTAAACGGCATAATAATAAGGACGATCGTCCATTCTGTGATTCTCCAGAACACACATGGCCAGTCCGCCCCTGTGTAGCATGTTATTTCAACACACTCTCACTCCCTAAGCGTCCAGGAGCGACGTTTGGTCAGTGTCCGTGGCGTCCAGTTGTGACGCTCCTAGGCTCCTTCAGCGTCATAAAGGGACGCAAATAGCTTTCAACTGATTGCAATGTATTCCCATCTGCGGCGGGATTTGACGCTCATGGAAGCACGGCATTCGGCTGCCCTTAAAGGCAATGTGAGCGTCCATTCCCATTGGATAACGGAGAATTGCCACCCGGAAGTAAGTATTCTTCTTACTGTCGATTGATTTAAAGTGATATCTGCACTACTCATCGACTAAAAAACACCAGATTATCCTTGTTAATTACACAACATTGATTGGATAAACTTGTGACCATAATGGGCAGCATTAATATATATACACACATGCCAGCTAAGGTCAGAAGAGCTTTATTTAACAGCTGGTCTTATGTTTGTGACCCCTGTGTTAATTGATAACATTACATTACATTATATTAATTGATAAGCCTGAAACATGCACTTGTCAAGGTTCAGAGGCACATTTTGCAAATATGGCAGTAGCCATCAATCAGCTTAAGATAAGATATACTTTATTGATCCCAAGTTGGAAAATGTGTGTTACATCAGCATGTGTAACAGTTAAATATGCAGTTGTGTTTATTTGTAAATCATTTAGTATAATCACACAAATTATGTGTTTTATATTTAACAATTCTGTGTTCTTTATTTATTGATTGTTCAATACCTGACAAGGCCGGAGATGAAATATCTACATACATCTTATAAGAGTATAATACATTATGTATAATATCAGTTAAAATAAGTGCTTCAACATAGTTAACATTGCTGGAGGTATGCACAAATATTGATAGATGTATTGTAATGCACTATTGAGGAACCTGCGACCCAAGTTTGTCATTCAGTGCAGAACTACACCATAGTTGTGTAGGCCTATATGATATGTCAATAAACCTTAGAACATCTTGAAATCTTGAAAGGGATTTGCAAAATAGTCATTATATACAGTCTTTAATTAACTATTAGTAGAGAATAACGAGTAATGAATATACTTTATAGGGATCCTACTAATATCTAATAATACAAATAATGAAATTCAATAACATGCTTTAACCACCGGGTGTCCCTTTATATCAGCTGTGCATCTTTATGGTGTAAATACAGCCTATCTACCAATTGGATCAAATATAAAAGTGAGCCGAATTAGTGTTGATACTGCAAGGAGACGTATTGTGTGAAAAGAAATGTAAGATGTTGTTTAATGGCTGATATATTTATGATCCACGTCACGTTTTCAGTTCCTCATGTTTGTCTAGAAGTCTTCTCATCAGGGCTCTATAAATACAGAACTACGGCAGATATGTAATATTTAATGCAGCCGAACCGTGTTTTACAATGCAATGTGATGACTTTCAAAGAGAAAAGCAAGCACACTCGGAATAAAGTATTTTTTTTTTTTTGTAAATGGTTTCGGTCTGTTTCCGGTATTTGTTAATGACGATGTGCTGTGAGACTGGAATTGCACAGGGGAAAATAACGTAGGCTATCTTTAGATGAAACGTAGGCTATCTTTAGATGAAACTAATATGTTTGCGCTGTGGACCAACACTATACATTGACGGGGAAGGGGGTAGCAATAAAGATAACGCCATTAAACAGTAACACAACATAACATAAATAATATCGATAGCAGCGTCCCTAGCAACCACCTTGGTAACAATGAAAACGTTGCGATTTCCTGAAGTAATCTTCGTAATAACTAGCAAACTAAAGATCATGTACATCCACTGCACACATCATCTGAAATAACAACTCATATTTCTCGCATCAAATGACATCAAAACGCATTTTAATGGCCAAACTAACTTTAAAATAGGCATTTTCCACCGAGAATAAAACGAAGTTCGGCCATGTTTTCTATTTCTGCAGGGAGAAATTTGAAGATCACCTTCAGCCAACGGGGTTTGTCAAACAGAGCACATGGTGTAGTCCAAACGATAGCTGGGGATTCTGGGTAGTGTAGTGTCTTCTGCCATCCTTTACTCCGAAAAAATATTTGTTTCTCCGAATCGAAGGGGAAAAATACAAAAGCATTGCACACAATTTAAACCAATCAATGTTGTGTAATTAACAAGGATAATCTGGTGTTTTTTAGTCGAGGAGTAGTGCAGATATCACTGTAAAATCAATCGACAGTAAGAGGAATACTTACGTCCGGGTGTACAATTCTCCGTTATCCAATGGGAATGGACGCTCACATTGCCTTTAAGGGCAGTCGACACAAACGAATGCCGTGCTTCCATGAGCGTCACATCCCGCCGCAGATGGGAATACATTGCAATAAGTTGA